>NW_027125231.1:600000-900000 GCF_033026475.1 Channa argus | reverse complement strand
GCCAAATGAGCTGATTTCTGCCAATTGCAGCAAAATACTGAAGGGAAAGTGGGTTTGCCTTCATATTTGACCCAGAACAACTCAGTTCAGCATGGAAATATCATTGCAACAGCTTTTATTTAGCCAGAAATCAAGAGTGTAAGTTTTTATGCGCTTAAAAGCATTTTCAGGCCGAATGAGCAAATATGCTTGTTTCTGCCAATTGCAGCAAAATACTGAAGGGAAAGTGGGTTTGCCTTCATATTTGACCCAGAACAACTCAGTTCAGCATGGAAATATCATTGCAACAGCTTTTATTTAGCCAGAAATCAAGAGTGTAAGTTTTTATGCGCTTAGAAGCATTTTCAGGCCGAATGAGCAAATATGCTTGTTTCTGCCAAGTGCAGCAAAATACTGAAGGGAAAGTGGGTTTGCCTTCATATTTGACCCAGAACAACTCAGTTCAGCATGGAAATATCATTGCAACAGCTTTTATTTAGCCAGAAATCAAGAGTGTAAGTTTTTATGCGCTTAAAAGCATTTTCAGGCCGAATGAGCAAATATGCTTGTTTCTGCCAATTGCAGCAAAATACTGAAGGGAAAGTGGGTTTGCCTTCATATTTGACCCAGAACAACTCAGTTCAGCATGGAAATATCATTGCAACAGCTTTTATTTAGCCAGAAATCAAGAGTGTAAGTTTTTATGCGCTTAAAAGCATTTTCAGGCCGAATGAGCAAATATGCTTGTTTCTGCCAATTGCAGCAAAATACTGAAGGGAAAGTGGGTTTGCCTTCATATTTGACCCAGAACAACTCAGTTCAGCATGGAAATATCATTGCAACAGCTTTTATTTAGCCAGAAATCAAGAATGTAAGTTTTTATGCGCTTAAAAGCATTTTCAGGCCAAATGAGCTGATTTCTGCCAATTGCAGCAAAATACTGAAGGGAAAGTGGGTTTGCCTTCATATTTGACCCAGAACAACTCAGTTCAGCATGGAAATATCATTGCAACAGCTTTTATTTAGCCAGAAATCAAGAGTGTAAGTTTTTATGCGCTTAAAAGCATTTTCAGGCCGAATGAGCAAATATGCTTGTTTCTGCCAATTGCAGCAAAATACTGAAGGGAAAGTGGGTTTGCCTTCATATTTGACCCAGAACAACTCAGTTCAGCATGGAAATATCATTGCAACAGCTTTTATTTAGCCAGAAATCAAGAGTGTAAGTTTTTATGCGCTTAAAAGCATTTTCAGGCCGAATGAGCAAATATGCTTGTTTCTGCCAATTGCAGCAAAATACTGAAGGGAAAGTGGGTTTGCCTTCATATTTGACCCAGAACAACTCAGTTCAGCATGGAAATATCATTGCAACAGCTTTTATTTAGCCAGAAATCAAGAGTGTAAGTTTTTATGCGCTTAAAAGCATTTTCAGGCCGAATGAGCAAATATGCTTGTTTCTGCCAATTGCAGCAAAATACTGAAGGGAAAGTGGGTTTGCCTTCATATTTGACCCAGAACAACTCAGTTCAGCATGGAAATATCATTGCAACAGCTTTTATTTAGCCAGAAATCAAGAGTGTAAGTTTTTATGCGCTTAAAAGCATTTTCAGGCCGAATGAGCAAATATGCTTGTTTCTGCCAATTGCAGCAAAATACTGAAGGGAAAGTGGGTTTGCCTTCATATTTGACCCAGAACAACTCAGTTCAGCATGGAAATATCATTGCAACAGCTTTTATTTAGCCAGAAATCAAGAGTGTAAGTTTTTATGCGCTTAAAAGCATTTTCAGGCCGAATGAGCAAATATGCTTGTTTCTGCCAATTGCAGCAAAATACTGAAGGGAAAGTGGGTTCGCCTTCACATTTGACCCAGAACAACTCAGTTCAGCATGGAAATATCATTGCAACAGCTTTTATTTAGCCAGAAATCAAGAGTGTAAGTTTTTATGCGCTTAAAAGCATTTTCAGGCCGAATGAGCAAATATGCTTGTTTCTGCCAATTGCAGCAAAATACTGAAGGGAAAGTGGGTTTGCCTTCATATTTGACCCAGAACAACTCAGTTCAGCATGGAAATATCATTGCAACAGCTTTTATTTAGCCAGAAATCAAGAATGTAAGTTTTTATGCGCTTAAAAGTATTTTCAGGCCAAATGAGCTGATTTCTGCCAATTGCAGCAAAATACTGAAGGGAAAGTGGGTTTGCCTTCATATTTGACCCAGAACAACTCAGTTCAGCATGGAAATATCATTGCAACAGCTTTTATTTAGCCAGAAATCAAGAGTGTAAGTTTTTATGCGCTTAAAAGCATTTTCAGGCCGAATGAGCAAATATGCTTGTTTCTGCCAATTGCAGCAAAATACTGAAGGGAAAGTGGGTTTGCCTTCATATTTGACCCAGAACAACTCAGTTCAGCATGGAAATATCATTGCAACAGCTTTTATTTAGCCAGAAATCAAGAGTGTAAGTTTTTATGCGCTTAAAAGCATTTTCAGGCCGAATGAGCAAATATGCTTGTTTCTGCCAATTGCAGCAAAATACTGAAGGGAAAGTGGGTTTGCCTTCATATTTGACCCAGAACAACTCAGTTCAGCATGGAAATATCATTGCAACAGCTTTTATTTAGCCAGAAATCAAGAGTGTAAGTTTTTATGCGCTTAAAAGCATTTTCAGGCCGAATGAGCAAATATGCTTGTTTCTGCCAATTGCAGCAAAATACTGAAGGGAAAGTGGGTTTGCCTTCATATTTGACCCAGAACAACTCAGTTCAGCATGGAAATATCATTGCAACAGCTTTTATTTAGCCAGAAATCAAGAGTGTAAGTTTTTATGCGCTTAAAAGCATTTTCAGGCCGAATGAGCAAATATGCTTGTTTCTGCCAATTGCAGCAAAATACTGAAGGGAAAGTGGGTTTGCCTTCATATTTGACCCAGAACAACTCAGTTCAGCATGGAAATATCATTGCAACAGCTTTTATTTAGCCAGAAATCAAGAGTGTAAGTTTTTATGCGCTTAAAAGCATTTTCAGGCCGAATGAGCAAATATGCTTGTTTCTGCCAATTGCAGCAAAATACTGAAGGGAAAGTGGGTTTGCCTTCATATTTGACCCAGAACAACTCAGTTCAGCATGGAAATATCATTGCAACAGCTTTTATTTAGCCAGAAATCAAGAATGTAAGTTTTTATGCGCTTAAAAGCATTTTCAGGCCAAATGAGCTGATTTCTGCCAATTGCAGCAAAATACTGAAGGGAAAGTGGGTTTGCCTTCATATTTGACCCAGAACAACTCAGTTCAGCATGGAAATATCATTGCAACAGCTTTTATTTAGCCAGAAATCAAGAATGTAAGTTTTTATGCGCTTAAAAGCATTTTCAGGCCAAATGAGCTGATTTCTGCCAATTGCAGCAAAATACTGAAGGGAAAGTGGGTTTGCCTTCATATTTGACCCAGAACAACTCAGTTCAGCATGGAAATATCATTGCAACAGCTTTTATTTAGCCAGAAATCAAGAATGTAAGTTTTTATGCGCTTAAAAGCATTTTCAGGCCAAATGAGCTGATTTCTGCCAATTGCAGCAAAATACTGAAGGGAAAGTGGGTTTGCCTTCATATTTGACCCAGAACAACTCAGTTCAGCATGGAAATATCATTGCAACAGCTTTTATTTAGCCAGAAATCAAGAGTGTAAGTTTTTATGCGCTTAAAAGCATTTTCAGGCCGAATGAGCAAATATGCTTGTTTCTGCCAATTGCAGCAAAATACTGAAGGGAAAGTGGGTTTGCCTTCATATTTGACCCAGAACAACTCAGTTCAGCATGGAAATATCATTGCAACAGCTTTTATTTAGCCAGAAATCAAGAATGTAAGTTTTTATGCGCTTAAAAGCACTTTCAGGCCGAATGAGCAAATATGCTTGTTTCTGCCAATTGCAGCAAAATACTGAAGGGAAAGTGGGTTTGCCTTCATATTTGACCCAGAACAACTCAGTTCAGCATGGAAATATCATTGCAACAGCTTTTATTTAGCCAGAAATCAAGAGTGTAAGTTTTTATGCGCTTAAAAGTATTTTCAGGCCAAATGAGCTGATTTCTGCCAATTGCAGCAAAATACTGAAGGGAAAGTGGGTTTGCCTTCACATTTGACCCAGAACAACTCAGTTCAGCATGGAAATATCATTGCAACAGCTTTTATTTAGCCAGAAATCAAGAGTGTAAGTTTTTATGCGCTTAAAAGCATTTTCAGGCCGAATGAGCAAATATGCTTGTTTCTGCCAATTGCAGCAAAATACTGAAGGGAAAGTGGGTTTGCCTTCATATTTGACCCAGAACAACTCAGTTCAGCATGGAAATATCATTGCAACAGCTTTTATTTAGCCAGAAATCAAGAATGTAAGTTTTTATGCGCTTAAAAGTATTTTCAGGCCAAATGAGCTGATTTCTGCCAATTGCAGCAAAATACTGAAGGGAAAGTGGGTTTGCCTTCATATTTGACCCAGAACAACTCAGTTCAGCATGGAAATATCATTGCAACAGCTTTTATTTAGCCAGAAATCAAGAGTGTAAGTTTTTATGCGCTTAAAAGCATTTTCAGGCCAAATGAGCTGATTTCTGCCAATTGCAGCAAAATACTGAAGGGAAAGTGGGTTTGCCTTCATATTTGACCCAGAACAACTCAGTTCAGCATGGAAATATCATTGCAACAGCTTTTATTTAGCCAGAAATCAAGAGTGTAAGTTTTTATGCGCTTAAAAGCATTTTCAGGCCGAATGAGCAAATATGCTTGTTTCTGCCAATTGCAGCAAAATACTGAAGGGAAAGTGGGTTTGCCTTCATATTTGACCCAGAACAACTCAGTTCAGCATGGAAATATCATTGCAACAGCTTTTATTTAGCCAGAAATCAAGAATGTAAGTTTTTATGCGCTTAAAAGCATTTTCAGGCCAAATGAGCTGATTTCTGCCAATTGCAGCAAAATACTGAAGGGAAAGTGGGTTTGCCTTCATATTTGACCCAGTACAACTCAGTTCAACATGGAAATATCATTGCAACAGCTTTTATTTAGCCAGAAATCAAGAATGTAAGTTTTTATGCGCTTAAAAGCATTTTCAGGCCAAATGAGCTGATTTCTGCCAATTGCAGCAAAATACTGAAGGGAAAGTGGGTTTGCCTTCATATTTGACCCAGAACAACTCAGTTCAGCATGGAAATATCATTGCAACAGCTTTTATTTAGCCAGAAATCAAGAATGTAAGTTTTTATGCGCTTAAAAGCATTTTCAGGCCAAATGAGCTGATTTCTGCCAATTGCAGCAAAATACTGAAGGGAAAGTGGGTTTGCCTTCATATTTGACCCAGAACAACTCAGTTCAGCATGGAAATATCATTGCAACAGCTTTTATTTAGCCAGAAATCAAGAGTGTAAGTTTTTATGCGCTTAAAAGCATTTTCAGGCCGAATGAGCAAATATGCTTGTTTCTGCCAATTGCAGCAAAATACTGAAGGGAAAGTGGGTTTGCCTTCATATTTGACCCAGAACAACTCAGTTCAGCATGGAAATATCATTGCAACAGCTTTTATTTAGCCAGAAATCAAGAGTGTAAGTTTTTATGCGCTTAAAAGCATTTTCAGGCCGAATGAGCAAATATGCTTGTTTCTGCCAAGTGCAGCAAAATACTGAAGGGAAAGTGGGTTTGCCTTCATATTTGACCCAGAACAACTCAGTTCAGCATGGAAATATCATTGCAACAGCTTTTATTTAGCCAGAAATCAAGAGTGTAAGTTTTTATGCGCTTAAAAGCATTTTCAGGCCGAATGAGCAAATATGCTTGTTTCTGCCAATTGCAGCAAAATACTGAAGGGAAAGTGGGTTTGCCTTCATATTTGACCCAGAACAACTCAGTTCAGCATGGAAATATCATTGCAACAGCTTTTATTTAGCCAGAAATCAAGAGTGTAAGTTTTTATGCGCTTAAAAGCATTTTCAGGCCGAATGAGCAAATATGCTTGTTTCTGCCAATTGCAGCAAAATACTGAAGGGAAAGTGGGTTCGCCTTCACATTTGACCCAGAACAACTCAGTTCAGCATGGAAATATCATTGCAACAGCTTTTATTTAGCCAGAAATCAAGAATGTAAGTTTTTATGCGCTTAAAAGCATTTTCAGGCCAAATGAGCTGATTTCTGCCAATTGCAGCAAAATACTGAAGGGAAAGTGGGTTTGCCTTCATATTTGACCCAGAACAACTCAGTTCAGCATGGAAATATCATTGCAACAGCTTTTATTTAGCCAGAAATCAAGAGTGTAAGTTTTTATGCGCTTAAAAGCATTTTCAGGCCGAATGAGCAAATATGCTTGTTTCTGCCAAGTGCAGCAAAATACTGAAGGGAAAGTGGGTTTGCCTTCATATTTGACCCAGAACAACTCAGTTCAGCATGGAAATATCATTGCAACAGCTTTTATTTAGCCAGAAATCAAGAGTGTAAGTTTTTATGCGCTTAAAAGCATTTTCAGGCCGAATGAGCAAATATGCTTGTTTCTGCCAATTGCAGCAAAATACTGAAGGGAAAGTGGGTTTGCCTTCATATTTGACCCAGAACAACTCAGTTCAGCATGGAAATATCATTGCAACAGCTTTTATTTAGCCAGAAATCAAGAGTGTAAGTTTTTTTGCGCTTAGAAGCATTTTCAGGCCGAATGAGCAAATATGCTTGTTTCTGCCAAGTGCAGCAAAATACTGAAGGGAAAGTGGGTTTGCCTTCATATTTGACCCAGAACAACTCAGTTCAGCATGGAAATATCATTGCAACAGCTTTTATTTAGCCAGAAATCAAGAGTGTAAGTTTTTATGCGCTTAGAAGCATTTTCAGGCCGAATGAGCAAATATGCTTGTTTCTGCCAAGTGCAGCAAAATACTGAAGGGAAAGTGGGTTTGCCTTCATATTTGACCCAGAACAACTCAGTTCAGCATGGAAATATCATTGCAACAGCTTTTATTTAGCCAGAAATCAAGAGTGTAAGTTTTTATGCGCTTAAAAGCATTTTCAGGCCGAATGAGCAAATATGCTTGTTTCTGCCAATTGCAGCAAAATACTGAAGGGAAAGTGGGTTTGCCTTCATATTTGACCCAGAACAACTCAGTTCAACATGGAAATATCATTGCAACAGCTTTTATTTAGCCAGAAATCAAGAATGTAAGTTTTTATGCGCTTAAAAGCATTTTCAGGCCAAATGAGCTGATTTCTGCCAATTGCAGCAAAATACTGAAGGGAAAGTGGGTTTGCCTTCATATTTGACCCAGAACAACTCAGTTCAGCATGGAAATATCATTGCAACAGCTTTTATTTAGCCAGAAATCAAGAGTGTAAGTTTTTATGCGCTTAAAAGCATTTTCAGGCCGAATGAGCAAATATGCTTGTTTCTGCCAATTGCAGCAAAATACTGAAGGGAAAGTGGGTTTGCCTTCATATTTGACCCAGAACAACTCAGTTCAGCATGGAAATATCATTGCAACAGCTTTTATTTAGCCAGAAATCAAGAGTGTAAGTTTTTATGCGCTTAAAAGCATTTTCAGGCCGAATGAGCAAATATGCTTGTTTCTGCCAATTGCAGCAAAATACTGAAGGGAAAGTGGGTTTGCCTTCATATTTGACCCAGAACAACTCAGTTCAGCATGGAAATATCATTGCAACAGCTTTTATTTAGCCAGAAATCAAGAGTGTAAGTTTTTATGCGCTTAAAAGCATTTTCAGGCCGAATGAGCAAATATGCTTGTTTCTGCCAATTGCAGCAAAATACTGAAGGGAAAGTGGGTTTGCCTTCATATTTGACCCAGAACAACTCAGTTCAGCATGGAAATATCATTGCAACAGCTTTTATTTAGCCAGAAATCAAGAGTGTAAGTTTTTATGCGCTTAAAAGCATTTTCAGGCCGAATGAGCAAATATGCTTGTTTCTGCCAATTGCAGCAAAATACTGAAGGGAAAGTGGGTTCGCCTTCACATTTGACCCAGAACAACTCAGTTCAGCATGGAAATATCATTGCAACAGCTTTTATTTAGCCAGAAATCAAGAATGTAAGTTTTTATGCGCTTAAAAGCATTTTCAGGCCAAATGAGCTGATTTCTGCCAATTGCAGCAAAATACTGAAGGGAAAGTGGGTTTGCCTTCATATTTGACCCAGAACAACTCAGTTCAGCATGGAAATATCATTGCAACAGCTTTTATTTAGCCAGAAATCAAGAGTGTAAGTTTTTATGCGCTTAAAAGCATTTTCAGGCCGAATGAGCAAATATGCTTGTTTCTGCCAATTGCAGCAAAATACTGAAGGGAAAGTGGGTTTGCCTTCATATTTGACCCAGAACAACTCAGTTCAGCATGGAAATATCATTGCAACAGCTTTTATTTAGCCAGAAATCAAGAGTGTAAGTTTTTATGCGCTTAGAAGCATTTTCAGGCCGAATGAGCAAATATGCTTGTTTCTGCCAAGTGCAGCAAAATACTGAAGGGAAAGTGGGTTTGCCTTCATATTTGACCCAGAACAACTCAGTTCAGCATGGAAATATCATTGCAACAGCTTTTATTTAGCCAGAAATCAAGAGTGTAAGTTTTTATGCGCTTAAAAGCATTTTCAGGCCGAATGAGCAAATATGCTTGTTTCTGCCAATTGCAGCAAAATACTGAAGGGAAAGTGGGTTTGCCTTCATATTTGACCCAGAACAACTCAGTTCAGCATGGAAATATCATTGCAACAGCTTTTATTTAGCCAGAAATCAAGAGTGTAAGTTTTTATGCGCTTAAAAGCATTTTCAGGCCGAATGAGCAAATATGCTTGTTTCTGCCAATTGCAGCAAAATACTGAAGGGAAAGTGGGTTTGCCTTCATATTTGACCCAGAACAACTCAGTTCAGCATGGAAATATCATTGCAACAGCTTTTATTTAGCCAGAAATCAAGAATGTAAGTTTTTATGCGCTTAAAAGCATTTTCAGGCCAAATGAGCTGATTTCTGCCAATTGCAGCAAAATACTGAAGGGAAAGTGGGTTTGCCTTCATATTTGACCCAGAACAACTCAGTTCAGCATGGAAATATCATTGCAACAGCTTTTATTTAGCCAGAAATCAAGAGTGTAAGTTTTTATGCGCTTAAAAGCATTTTCAGGCCGAATGAGCAAATATGCTTGTTTCTGCCAATTGCAGCAAAATACTGAAGGGAAAGTGGGTTTGCCTTCATATTTGACCCAGAACAACTCAGTTCAGCATGGAAATATCATTGCAACAGCTTTTATTTAGCCAGAAATCAAGAGTGTAAGTTTTTATGCGCTTAAAAGCATTTTCAGGCCGAATGAGCAAATATGCTTGTTTCTGCCAATTGCAGCAAAATACTGAAGGGAAAGTGGGTTTGCCTTCATATTTGACCCAGAACAACTCAGTTCAGCATGGAAATATCATTGCAACAGCTTTTATTTAGCCAGAAATCAAGAGTGTAAGTTTTTATGCGCTTAAAAGCATTTTCAGGCCGAATGAGCAAATATGCTTGTTTCTGCCAATTGCAGCAAAATACTGAAGGGAAAGTGGGTTTGCCTTCATATTTGACCCAGAACAACTCAGTTCAGCATGGAAATATCATTGCAACAGCTTTTATTTAGCCAGAAATCAAGAGTGTAAGTTTTTATGCGCTTAAAAGCATTTTCAGGCCGAATGAGCAAATATGCTTGTTTCTGCCAATTGCAGCAAAATACTGAAGGGAAAGTGGGTTTGCCTTCATATTTGACCCAGAACAACTCAGTTCAGCATGGAAATATCATTGCAACAGCTTTTATTTAGCCAGAAATCAAGAGTGTAAGTTTTTATGCGCTTAAAAGCATTTTCAGGCCGAATGAGCAAATATGCTTGTTTCTGCCAATTGCAGCAAAATACTGAAGGGAAAGTGGGTTCGCCTTCACATTTGACCCAGAACAACTCAGTTCAGCATGGAAATATCATTGCAACAGCTTTTATTTAGCCAGAAATCAAGAGTGTAAGTTTTTATGCGCTTAAAAGCATTTTCAGGCCGAATGAGCAAATATGCTTGTTTCTGCCAATTGCAGCAAAATACTGAAGGGAAAGTGGGTTTGCCTTCATATTTGACCCAGAACAACTCAGTTCAGCATGGAAATATCATTGCAACAGCTTTTATTTAGCCAGAAATCAAGAATGTAAGTTTTTATGCGCTTAAAAGTATTTTCAGGCCAAATGAGCTGATTTCTGCCAATTGCAGCAAAATACTGAAGGGAAAGTGGGTTTGCCTTCATATTTGACCCAGAACAACTCAGTTCAGCATGGAAATATCATTGCAACAGCTTTTATTTAGCCAGAAATCAAGAGTGTAAGTTTTTATGCGCTTAAAAGCATTTTCAGGCCGAATGAGCAAATATGCTTGTTTCTGCCAATTGCAGCAAAATACTGAAGGGAAAGTGGGTTTGCCTTCATATTTGACCCAGAACAACTCAGTTCAGCATGGAAATATCATTGCAACAGCTTTTATTTAGCCAGAAATCAAGAGTGTAAGTTTTTATGCGCTTAAAAGCATTTTCAGGCCGAATGAGCAAATATGCTTGTTTCTGCCAATTGCAGCAAAATACTGAAGGGAAAGTGGGTTTGCCTTCATATTTGACCCAGAACAACTCAGTTCAGCATGGAAATATCATTGCAACAGCTTTTATTTAGCCAGAAATCAAGAGTGTAAGTTTTTATGCGCTTAAAAGCATTTTCAGGCCGAATGAGCAAATATGCTTGTTTCTGCCAATTGCAGCAAAATACTGAAGGGAAAGTGGGTTTGCCTTCATATTTGACCCAGAACAACTCAGTTCAGCATGGAAATATCATTGCAACAGCTTTTATTTAGCCAGAAATCAAGAGTGTAAGTTTTTATGCGCTTAAAAGCATTTTCAGGCCGAATGAGCAAATATGCTTGTTTCTGCCAATTGCAGCAAAATACTGAAGGGAAAGTGGGTTTGCCTTCATATTTGACCCAGAACAACTCAGTTCAGCATGGAAATATCATTGCAACAGCTTTTATTTAGCCAGAAATCAAGAGTGTAAGTTTTTATGCGCTTAAAAGCATTTTCAGGCCGAATGAGCAAATATGCTTGTTTCTGCCAATTGCAGCAAAATACTGAAGGGAAAGTAAGTTCGCCTTCACATTTGACCCAGAACAACTCAGTTCAGCATGGAAATATCATTGCAACAGCTTTTATTTAGCCAGAAATCAAGAGTGTAAGTTTTTATGCGCTTAAAAGCATTTTCAGGCCGAATGAGCAAATATGCTTGTTTCTGCCAATTGCAGCAAAATACTGAAGGGAAAGTGGGTTTGCCTTCATATTTGACCCAGAACAACTCAGTTCAGCATGGAAATATCATTGCAACAGCTTTTATTTAGCCAGAAATCAAGAGTGTAAGTTTTTATGCGCTTAAAAGCATTTTCAGGCCGAATGAGCAAATATGCTTGTTTCTGCCAATTGCAGCAAAATACTGAAGGGAAAGTGGGTTTGCCTTCATATTTGACCCAGAACAACTCAGTTCAGCATGGAAATATCATTGCAACAGCTTTTATTTAGCCAGAAATCAAGAATGTAAGTTTTTATGCGCTTAAAAGCATTTTCAGGCCAAATGAGCTGATTTCTGCCAATTGCAGCAAAATACTGAAGGGAAAGTGGGTTTGCCTTCATATTTGACCCAGAACAACTCAGTTCAGCATGGAAATATCATTGCAACAGCTTTTATTTAGCCAGAAATCAAGAATGTAAGTTTTTATGCGCTTAAAAGCATTTTCAGGCCAAATGAGCTGATTTCTGCCAATTGCAGCAAAATACTGAAGGGAAAGTGGGTTTGCCTTCATATTTGACCCAGAACAACTCAGTTCAGCATGGAAATATCATTGCAACAGCTTTTATTTAGCCAGAAATCAAGAATGTAAGTTTTTATGCGCTTAAAAGCATTTTCAGGCCAAATGAGCTGATTTCTGCCAATTGCAGCAAAATACTGAAGGGAAAGTGGGTTTGCCTTCATATTTGACCCAGAACAACTCAGTTCAGCATGGAAATATCATTGCAACAGCTTTTATTTAGCCAGAAATCAAGAGTGTAAGTTTTTATGCGCTTAAAAGCATTTTCAGGCCGAATGAGCAAATATGCTTGTTTCTGCCAATTGCAGCAAAATACTGAAGGGAAAGTGGGTTTGCCTTCATATTTGACCCAGAACAACTCAGTTCAGCATGGAAATATCATTGCAACAGCTTTTATTTAGCCAGAAATCAAGAATGTAAGTTTTTATGCGCTTAAAAGCACTTTCAGGCCGAATGAGCAAATATGCTTGTTTCTGCCAATTGCAGCAAAATACTGAAGGGAAAGTGGGTTTGCCTTCATATTTGACCCAGAACAACTCAGTTCAGCATGGAAATATCATTGCAACAGCTTTTATTTAGCCAGAAATCAAGAGTGTAAGTTTTTATGCGCTTAAAAGTATTTTCAGGCCAAATGAGCTGATTTCTGCCAATTGCAGCAAAATACTGAAGGGAAAGTGGGTTTGCCTTCACATTTGACCCAGAACAACTCAGTTCAGCATGGAAATATCATTGCAACAGCTTTTATTTAGCCAGAAATCAAGAATGTAAGTTTTTATGCGCTTAAAAGCATTTTCAGGCCGAATGAGCAAATATGCTTGTTTCTGCCAATTGCAGCAAAATACTGAAGGGAAAGTGGGTTTGCCTTCATATTTGACCCAGAACAACTCAGTTCAGCATGGAAATATCATTGCAACAGCTTTTATTTAGCCAGAAATCAAGAGTGTAAGTTTTTATGCGCTTAAAAGCATTTTCAGGCCGAATGAGCAAATATGCTTGTTTCTGCCAATTGCAGCAAAATACTGAAGGGAAAGTGGGTTTGCCTTCATATTTGACCCAGAACAACTCAGTTCAGCATGGAAATATCATTGCAACAGCTTTTATTTAGCCAGAAATCAAGAGTGTAAGTTTTTATGCGCTTAAAAGCATTTTCAGGCCGAATGAGCAAATATGCTTGTTTCTGCCAATTGCAGCAAAATACTGAAGGGAAAGTGGGTTTGCCTTCATATTTGACCCAGAACAACTCAGTTCAGCATGGAAATATCATTGCAACAGCTTTTATTTAGCCAGAAATCAAGAATGTAAGTTTTTATGCGCTTAAAAGCATTTTCAGGCCGAATGAGCAAATATGCTTGTTTCTGCCAATTGCAGCAAAATACTGAAGGGAAAGTGGGTTTGCCTTCATATTTGACCCAGAACAACTCAGTTCAGCATGGAAATATCATTGCAACAGCTTTTATTTAGCCAGAAATCAAGAGTGTAAGTTTTTATGCGCTTAAAAGCATTTTCAGGCCGAATGAGCAAATATGCTTGTTTCTGCCAATTGCAGCAAAATACTGAAGGGAAAGTGGGTTCGCCTTCATATTTGACCCAGAACAACTCAGTTCAGCATGGAAATATCATTGCAACAGCTTTTATTTAGCCAGAAATCAAGAGTGTAAGTTTTTATGCGCTTAAAAGCATTTTCAGGCCGAATGAGCAAATATGCTTGTTTCTGCCAATTGCAGCAAAATACTGAAGGGAAAGTGGGTTTGCCTTCATATTTGACCCAGAACAACTCAGTTCAGCATGGAAATATCATTGCAACAGCTTTTATTTAGCCAGAATTCAAGAGTGTAAGTTTTTATGCGCTTAAAAGCATTTTCAGGCCGAATGAGCAAATATGCTTGTTTCTGCCAAATGCAGCAAAATACTGAAGGGAAAGTGGGTTTGCCTTCATATTTGACCCAGAACAACTCAGTTCAGCATGGAAATATCATTGCAACAGCTTTTATTTAGCCAGAAATCAAGAATGTAAGTTTTTATGCGCTTAAAAGCATTTTCAGGCCAAATGAGCTGATTTCTGCCAATTGCAGCAAAATACTGAAGGGAAAGTGGGTTTGCCTTCATATTTGACCCAGAACAACTCAGTTCAGCATGGAAATATCATTGCAACAGCTTTTATTTAGCCAGAAATCAAGAGTGTAAGTTTTTATGCGCTTAAAAGCATTTTCGGGCCGAATGAGCAAATATGCTTGTTTCTGCCAATTGCAGCAAAATACTGAAGGGAAAGTGGGTTTGCCTTCATATTTGACCCAGAACAACTCAGTTCAGCATGGAAATATCATTGCAACAGCTTTTATTTAGCCAGAAATCAAGAATGTAAGTTTTTATGCGCTTAAAAGCATTTTCAGGCCAAATGAGCTGATTTCTGCCAATTGCAGCAAAATACTGAAGGGAAAGTGGGTTTGCCTTCATATTTGACCCAGAACAACTCAGTTCAGCATGGAAATATCATTGCAACAGCTTTTATTTAGCCAGAAATCAAGAATGTATGTTTTTATGCGCTTAAAAGCATTTTCAGGCCGAATGAGCAAATATGCTTGTTTCTGCCAATTGCAGCAAAATACTGAAGGGAAAGTGGGTTTGCCTTCATATTTGACCCAGAACAACTCAGTTCAGCATGGAAATATCATTGCAACAGCTTTTATTTAGCCAGAAATCAAGAATGTAAGTTTTTATGTGCTTAAAAGCATTTTCAGGCCAAATGAGCTGATTTTTGCCAATTGCAGCAAAATACTGAAGGGAAAGTGGGTTTGCCTTCATATTTGACCCAGAACAACTCAGTTCAGCATGGAAATATCATTGCAACAGCTTTTATTTAGCCAGAAATCAAGAGTGTAAGTTTTTATGCGCTTAAAAGCATTTTCAGGCCGAATGAGCAAATATGCTTGTTTCTGCCAATTGCAGCAAAATACTGAAGGGAAAGTGGGTTTGCCTTCATATTTGACCCAGAACAACTCAGTTCAGCATGGAAATATCATTGCAACAGCTTTTATTTAGCCAGAAATCAAGAGTGTAAGTTTTTATGCGCTTAAAAGCATTTTCAGGCCGAATGAGCAAATATGCTTGTTTCTGCCAATTGCAGCAAAATACTGAAGGGAAAGTGGGTTTGCCTTCATATTTGACCCAGAACAACTCAGTTCAGCATGGAAATATCATTGCAACAGCTTTTATTTAGCCAGAAATCAAGAGTGTAAGTTTTTATGCGCTTAAAAGCATTTTCAGGCCGAATGAGCAAATATGCTTGTTTCTGCCAATTGCAGCAAAATACTGAAGGGAAAGTGGGTTTGCCTTCATATTTGACCCAGAACAACTCAGTTCAGCATGGAAATATCATTGCAACAGCTTTTATTTAGCCAGAAATCAAGAGTGTAAGTTTTTATGCTCTTAAAAGCATTTTCAGGCCGAATGAGCAAATATGCTTGTTTCTGCCAATTGCAGCAAAATACTGAAGGGAAAGTGGGTTTGCCTTCATATTTGACCCAGAACAACTCAGTTCAGCATGGAAATATCATTGCAACAGCTTTTATTTAGCCAGAAATCAAGAATGTAAGTTTTTATGCGCTTAAAAGCATTTTCAGGCCAAATGAGCTGATTTCTGCCAATTGCAGCAAAATACTGAAGGGAAAGTGGGTTTGCCTTCATATTTGACCCAGAACAACTCAGTTCAGCATGGAAATATCATTGCAACAGCTTTTATTTAGCCAGAAATCAAGAGTGTAAGTTTTTATGCGCTTAAAAGCATTTTCAGGCCGAATGAGCAAATATGCTTGTTTCTGCCAATTGCAGCAAAATACTGAAGGGAAAGTGGGTTTGCCTTCATATTTGACCCAGAAGAACTCAGTTCAGCATGGAAATAATATTGCAACAGCTTTTATTTAGCCAGAAATCAAGAGTGTAAGTTTTTATGCGCTTAAAAGCATTTTCAGGCCGAATGAGCAAATATGCTTGTTTCTGCCAATTGCAGCAAAATACTGAAGGGAAAGTGGGTTTGCCTTCATATTTGACCCAGAACAACTCAGTTCAGCATGGAAATATCATTGCAACAGCTTTTATTTAGCCAGAAATCAAGAATGTAAGTTTTTATGCGCTTAAAAGCATTTTCAGGCCGAATGAGCAAATATGCTTGTTTCTGCCAATTGCAGCAAAATACTGAAGGGAAAGTGGGTTTGCCTTCATATTTGACCCAGAACAACTCAGTTCAGCATGGAAATATCATTGCAACAGCTTTTATTTAGCCAGAAATCAAGAGTGTAAGTTTTTATGCGCTTAAAAGCATTTTCAGGCCGAATGAGCAAATGTGCTTGTTTCTGCCAATTGCTGCAAAATACTGAAGGGAAAGTGGGTTTGCCTTCATATTTGACCCAGAACAACTCAGTTCAGCATGGAAATATCATTGCAACAGCTTTTTTTTAGCCAGAAATCAAGAGTGTAAGTTTTTATGCGCTTAAAAGCATTTTCAGGCCGAATGAGCAAATATGCTTGTTTCTGCCAATTGCAACAAAATACTGAAGGGAAAGTGGGTTTGCCTTCATATTTGACCCAGAAGAACTCAGTTCAGCATGGAAATATCATTGCAACAGCTTTTATTTAGCCAGAAATCAAGAGTGTAAATTTTTATGCGCTTAAAAGCATTTTCAGGCCAAATGAGCAAATATGCTTGTTTCTGCCAATTGCAGCAAAATACTGAAGGGAAAGTGGGTTTGCCTTCATATTTGACCCAGAACAACTCAGTTCAGCATGGAAATATCATTGCAACAGCTTTTATTTAGCCAGAAATCAAGAGTGTAAGTTTTTATGCGCTTAAAAGCATTTTCAGGCCGAATGAGCAAATATGCTTGTTTCTGCCAATTGCAGCAAAATACTGAAGGGAAAGTGGGTTTGCCTTCATATTTGACCCAGAACAACTCAGTTCAGCATGGAAATATCATTGCAACAGCTTTTATTTAGCCAGAAATCAAGAGTGTAAGTTTTTATGCGCTTAAAAGCATTTTCAGGCCGAATGAGCAAATATGCTTGTTTCTGCCAATTGCAGCAAAATACTGAAGGGAAAGTGGGTTTGCCTTCATATTTGACCCAGAACAACTCAGTTCAGCATGGAAATATCATTGCAACAGCTTTTATTTAGCCAGAAATCAAGAGTGTAAGTTTTTATGCGCTTAAAAGCATTTTCAGGCCGAATGAGCAAATATGCTTGTTTCTGCCAATTGCAGCAAAATACTGAAGGGAAAGTGGGTTTGCCTTCATATTTGACCCAGAACAACTCAGTTCAGCATGGAAATATCATTGCAACAGCTTTTATTTAGCCAGAAATCAAGAGTGTAAGTTTTTATGCGCTTAAAAGCATTTTCAGGCCGAATGAGCAAATATGCTTGTTTCTGCCAATTGCAGCAAAATACTGAAGGGAAAGTGGGTTTGCCTTCATATTTGACCCAGAACAACTCAGTTCAGCATGGAAATATCATTGCAACAGCTTTTATTTAGCCAGAAATCAAGAGTGTAAGTTTTTATGCGCTTAAAAGCATTTTCAGGCCGAATGAGCAAATATGCTTGTTTCTGCCAATTGCAGCAAAATACTGAAGGGAAAGTGGGTTTGCCTTCATATTTGACCCAGAACAACTCAGTTCAGCATGGAAATATCATTGCAACAGCTTTTATTTAGCCAGAAATCAAGAGTGTAAGTTTTTATGCGCTTAAAAGCATTTTCAGGCCGAATGAGCAAATATGCTTGTTTCTGCCAATTGCAGCAAAATACTGAAGGGAAAGTGGGTTCGCCTTCATATTTGACCCAGAACAACTCAATTCAGCATGGAAATATCATTGCAACAGCTTTTATTTAGCCAGAAATCAAGAGTGTAAGTTTTTATGCGCTTAAAAGCATTTTCAGGCCGAATGAGCAAATATGCTTGTTTCTGCCAATTGCAGCAAAATACTGAAGGGAAAGTGGGTTTGCCTTCATATTTGACCCAGAACAACTCAGTTCAGCATGGAAATATCATTGCAACAGCTTTTATTTAGCCAGAATTCAAGAGTGTAAGTTTTTATGCGCTTAAAAGCATTTTCAGGCCGAATGAGCAAATATGCTTGTTTCTGCCAAATGCAGCAAAATACTGAAGGGAAAGTGGGTTTGCCTTCATATTTGACCCAGAACAACTCAGTTCAGCATGGAAATATCATTGCAACAGCTTTTATTTAGCCAGAAATCAAGAATGTAAGTTTTTATGCGCTTAAAAGCATTTTCAGGCCAAATGAGCTGATTTCTGCCAATTGCAGCAAAATACTGAAGGGAAAGTGGGTTTGCCTTCATATTTGACCCAGAACAACTCAGTTCAGCATGGAAATATCATTGCAACAGCTTTTATTTAGCCAGAAATCAAGAGTGTAAGTTTTTATGCGCTTAAAAGCATTTTCGGGCCGAATGAGCAAATATGCTTGTTTCTGCCAATTGCAGCAAAATACTGAAGGGAAAGTGGGTTTGCCTTCATATTTGACCCAGAACAACTCAGTTCAGCATGGAAATATCATTGCAACAGCTTTTATTTAGCCAGAAATCAAGAATGTAAGTTTTTATGCGCTTAAAAGCATTTTCAGGCCAAATGAGCTGATTTCTGCCAATTGCAGCAAAATACTGAAGGGAAAGTGGGTTTGCCTTCATATTTGACCCAGAACAACTCAGTTCAGCATGGAAATATCATTGCAACAGCTTTTATTTAGCCAGAAATCAAGAATGTATGTTTTTATGCGCTTAAAAGCATTTTCAGGCCGAATGAGCAAATATGCTTGTTTCTGCCAATTGCAGCAAAATACTGAAGGGAAAGTGGGTTTGCCTTCATATTTGACCCAGAACAACTCAGTTCAGCATGGAAATATCATTGCAACAGCTTTTATTTAGCCAGAAATCAAGAATGTAAGTTTTTATGCGCTTAAAAGCATTTTCAGGCCAAATGAGCTGATTTTTGCCAATTGCAGCAAAATACTGAAGGGAAAGTGGGTTTGCCTTCATATTTGACCCAGAACAACTCAGTTCAGCATGGAAATATCATTGCAACAGCTTTTATTTAGCCAGAAATCAAGAGTGTAAGTTTTTATGCGCTTAAAAGCATTTTCAGGCCGAATGAGCAAATATGCTTGTTTCTGCCAATTGCAGCAAAATACTGAAGGGAAAGTGGGTTTGCCTTCATATTTGACCCAGAACAACTCAGTTCAGCATGGAAATATCATTGCAACAGCTTTTATTTAGCCAGAAATCAAGAGTGTAAGTTTTTATGCGCTTAAAAGCATTTTCAGGCCGAATGAGCAAATATGCTTGTTTCTGCCAATTGCAGCAAAATACTGAAGGGAAAGTGGGTTTGCCTTCATATTTGACCCAGAACAACTCAGTTCAGCATGGAAATATCATTGCAACAGCTTTTATTTAGCCAGAAATCAAGAGTGTAAGTTTTTATGCTCTTAAAAGCATTTTCAGGCCGAATGAGCAAATATGCTTGTTTCTGCCAATTGCAGCAAAATACTGAAGGGAAAGTGGGTTTGCCTTCATATTTGACCCAGAACAACTCAGTTCAGCATGGAAATATCATTGCAACAGCTTTTATTTAGCCAGAAATCAAGAGTGTAAGTTTTTATGCGCTTAAAAGCATTTTCAGGCCGAATGAGCAAATATGCTTGTTTCTGCCAATTGCAGCAAAATACTGAAGGGAAAGTGGGTTTGCCTTCATATTTGACCCAGAACAACTCAGTTCAGCATGGAAATATCATTGCAACAGCTTTTATTTAGCCAGAAATCAAGAGTGTAAGTTTTTATGCGCTTAAAAGCATTTTCAGGCCGAATGAGCAAATATGCTTGTTTCTGCCAATTGCAGCAAAATACTGAAGGGAAAGTGGGTTTGCCTTCATATTTGACCCAGAACAACTCAGTTCAGCATGGAAATATCATTGCAACAGCTTTTATTTAGCCAGAAATCAAGAGTGTAAGTTTTTATGCGCTTAAAAGCATTTTCAGGCCGAATGAGCAAATATGCTTGTTTCTGCCAATTGCAACAAAATACTGAAGGGAAAGTGGGTTTGCCTTCATATTTGACCCAGAACAACTCAGTTCAGCATGGAAATATCATTGCAACAGCTTTTATTTAGCCAGAAATCAAGAATGTAAGTTTTTATGCGCTTAAAAGCATTTTCAGGCCAAATGAGCTGATTTCTGCCAATTGCAGCAAAATACTGAAGGGAAAGTGGGTTTGCCTTCATATTTGACCCAGAACAACTCAGTTCAGCATGGAAATATCATTGCAACAGCTTTTATTTAGCCAGAAATCAAGAGTGTAAGTTTTTATGCGCTTAAAAGCATTTTCAGGCCGAATGAGCAAATATGCTTGTTTCTGCCAATTGCAGCAAAATACTGAAGGGAAAGTGGGTTTGCCTTCATATTTGACCCAGAACAACTCAGTTCAGCATGGAAATATCATTGCAACAGCTTTTATTTAGCCAGAAATCAAGAGTGTAAGTTTTTATGCGCTTAAAAGCATTTTCAGGCCGAATGAGCAAATATGCTTGTTTCTGCCAATTGCAGCAAAATACTGAAGGGAAAGTGGGTTTGCCTTCATATTTGACCCAGAACAACTCAGTTCAGCATGGAAATATCATTGCAACAGCTTTTATTTAGCCAGAAATCAAGAATGTAAGTTTTTATGCGCTTAAAAGCATTTTCAGGCCGAATGAGCAAATATGCTTGTTTCTGCCAATTGCAGCAAAATACTGAAGGGAAAGTGGGTTTGCCTTCATATTTGACCCAGAACAACTCAGTTCAGCATGGAAATATCATTGCAACAGCTTTTATTTAGCCAGAAATCAAGAATGTAAGTTTTTATGCGCTTAAAAGCATTTTCAGGCCAAATGAGCTGATTTCTGCCAATTGCAGCAAAATACTGAAGGGAAAGTGGGTTTGCCTTCATATTTGACCCAGAACAACTCAGTTCAGCATGGAAATATCATTGCAACAGCTTTTATTTAGCCAGAAATCAAGAGTGTAAGTTTTTATGCGCTTAAAAGCATTTTCAGGCCGAATGAGCAAATATGCTTGTTTCTGCCAATTGCAGCAAAATACTGAAGGGAAAGTGGGTTTGCCTTCATATTTGACCCAGAACAACTCAGTTCAGCATGGAAATATCATTGCAACAGCTTTTATTTAGCCAGAAATCAAGAGTGTAAGTTTTTATGCGCTTAAAAGCATTTTCAGGCCGAATGAGCAAATGTGCTTGTTTCTGCCAATTGCAGCAAAATACTGAAGGGAAAGTGGGTTTGCCTTCATATTTGACCCAGAACAACTCAGTTCAGCATGGAAATATCATTGCAACAGCTTTTATTTAGCCAGAAATCAAGAATGTAAGTTTTTATGCGCTTAAAAGCATTTTCAGGCCAAATGAGCTGATTTCTGCCAATTGCAGCAAAATACTGAAGGGAAAGTGGGTTTGCCTTCATATTTGACCCAGAAGAACTCAGTTCAGCATGGAAATATCATTGCAACAGCTTTTATTTAGCCAGAAATCAAGAGTGTAAGTTTTTATGCGCTTAAAAGCATTTTCAGGCCGAATGAGCAAATATGCTTGTTTCTGCCAATTGCAGCAAAATACTGAAGGGAAAGTGGGTTTGCCTTCATATTTGACCCAGAACAACTCAGTTCAGCATGGAAATATCATTGCAACAGCTTTTATTTAGCCAGAAATCAAGAGTGTAAGTTTTTATGCGCTTAAAAGCATTTTCAGGCCGAATGAGCAAATATGCTTGTTTCTGCCAATTGCAGCAAAATACTGAAGGGAAAGTGGGTTTGCCTTCATATTTGACCCAGAACAACTCAGTTCAGCATGGAAATATCATTGCAACAGCTTTTATTTAGCCAGAAATCAAGAATGTAAGTTTTTATGCGCTTAAAAGCATTTTCAGGCCAAATGAGCTGATTTCTGCCAATTGCAGCAAAATACTGAAGGGAAAGTGGGTTTGCCTTCATATTTGACCCAGAACAACTCAGTTCAGCATGGAAATATCATTGCAACAGCTTTTATTTAGCCAGAAATCAAGAGTGTAAGTTTTTATGCGCTTAAAAGCATTTTCAGGCCGAATGAGCAAATATGCTTGTTTCTGCCAATTGCAGCAAAATACTGAAGGGAAAGTGGGTTTGCCTTCATATTTGACCCAGAACAACTCAGTTCAGCATGGAAATATCATTGCAACAGCTTTTATTTAGCCAGAAATCAAGAATGTAAGTTTTTATGCGCTTAAAAGCATTTTCAGGCCGAATGAGCAAATATGCTTGTTTCTGCCAATTGCAGCAAAATACTGAAGGGAAAGTGGGTTTGCCTTCATATTTGACCCAGAACAACTCAGTTCAGCATGGAAATATCATTGCAACAGCTTTTATTTAGCCAGAAATCAAGAGTGTAAGTTTTTATGCGCTTAAAAGCATTTTCAGGCCGAATGAGCAAATATGCTTGTTTCTGCCAATTGCAGCAAAATACTGAAGGGAAAGTGGGTTTGCCTTCATATTTGACCCAGAACAACTCAGTTCAGCATGGAAATATCATTGCAACAGCTTTTATTTAGCCAGAAATCAAGAATGTAAGTTTTTATGCGCTTAAAAGCATTTTCAGGCCAAATGAGCTGATTTCTGCCAATTGCAGCAAAATACTGAAGGGAAAGTGGGTTTGCCTTCATATTTGACCCAGAACAACTCAGTTCAGCATGGAAATATCATTGCAACAGCTTTTATTTAGCCAGAAATCAAGAGTGTAAGTTTTTATGCGCTTAAAAGCATTTTCAGGCCGAATGAGCAAATATGCTTGTTTCTGCCAATTGCAGCAAAATACTGAAGGGAAAGTGGGTTTGCCTTCATATTTGACCCAGAACAACTCAGTTCAGCATGGAAATATCATTGCAACAGCTTTTATTTAGCCAGAAATCAAGAATGTAAGTTTTTATGCGCTTAAAAGCATTTTCAGGCCGAATGAGCAAATATGCTTGTTTCTGCCAATTGCAGCAAAATACTGAAGGGAAAGTGGGTTTGCCTTCATATTTGACCCAGAACAACTCAGTTCAGCATGGAAATATCATTGCAACAGCTTTTATTTAGCCAGAAATCAAGAATGTAAGTTTTTATGCGCTTAAAAGCATTTTCAGGCCAAATGAGCTGATTTCTGCCAATTGCAGCAAAATACTGAAGGGAAAGTGGGTTTGCCTTCATATTTGACCCAGAACAACTCAGTTCAGCATGGAAATATCATTGCAACAGCTTTTATTTAGCCAGAAATCAAGAGTGTAAGTTTTTATGCGCTTAAAAGCATTTTCAGGCCGAATGAGCAAATATGCTTGTTTCTGCCAATTGCAGCAAAATACTGAAGGGAAAGTGGGTTTGCCTTCATATTTGACCCAGAACAACTCAGTTCAGCATGGAAATATCATTGCAACAGCTTTTATTTAGCCAGAAATCAAGAATGTAAGTTTTTATGCGCTTAAAAGCATTTTCAGGCCGAATGAGCAAATATGCTTGTTTCTGCCAATTGCAGCAAAATACTGAAGGGAAAGTGGGTTTGCCTTCATATTTGACCCAGGACAACTCAGTTCAGCATGGAAATATCATTGCAACAGCTTTTATTTAGCCAGAAATCAAGAATGTAAGTTTTTATGCGCTTAAAAGCATTTTCAGGCCAAATGAGCTGATTTCTGCCAATTGCAGCAAAATACTGAAGGGAAAGTGGGTTTGCCTTCATATTTGACCCAGAAGAACTCAGTTCAGCATGGAAATATCATTGCAACAGCTTTTATTTAGCCAGAAATCAAGAGTGTAAGTTTTTATGCGCTTAAAAGCATTTTCAGGCCGAATGAGCAAATATGCTTGTTTCTGCCAATTGCAGCAAAATACTGAAGGGAAAGTGGGTTTGCCTTCATATTTGACCCAGAACAACTCAGTTCAGCATGGAAATATCATTGCAACAGCTTTTATTTAGCCAGAAATCAAGAGTGTAAGTTTTTATGCGCTTAAAAGCATTTTCAGGCCGAATGAGCAAATGTGCTTGTTTCTGCCAATTGCAGCAAAATACTGAAGGGAAAGTGGGTTTGCCTTCATATTTGACCCAGAACAACTCAGTTCAGCATGGAAATATCATTGCAACAGCTTTTATTTAGCCAGAAATCAAGAATGTAAGTTTTTATGCGCTTAAAAGCATTTTCAGGCCAAATGAGCTGATTTCTGCCAATTGCAGCAAAATACTGAAGGGAAAGTGGGTTTGCCTTCATATTTGACCCAGAAGAACTCAGTTCAGCATGGAAATATCATTGCAACAGCTTTTATTTAGCCAGAAATCAAGAGTGTAAGTTTTTATGCGCTTAAAAGCATTTTCAGGCCGAATGAGCAAATATGCTTGTTTCTGCCAATTGCAGCAAAATACTGAAGGGAAAGTGGGTTTGCCTTCATATTTGACCCAGAACAACTCAGTTCAGCATGGAAATATCATTGCAACAGCTTTTATTTAGCCAGAAATCAAGAGTGTAAGTTTTTATGCGCTTAAAAGCATTTTCAGGCCGAATGAGCAAATATGCTTGTTTCTGCCAATTGCAGCAAAATACTGAAGGGAAAGTGGGTTTGCCTTCATATTTGACCCAGAACAACTCAGTTCAGCATGGAAATATCATTGCAACAGCTTTTATTTAGCCAGAAATCAAGAATGTAAGTTTTTATGCGCTTAAAAGCATTTTCAGGCCAAATGAGCTGATTTCTGCCAATTGCAGCAAAATACTGAAGGGAAAGTGGGTTTGCCTTCATATTTGACCCAGAACAACTCAGTTCAGCATGGAAATATCATTGCAACAGCTTTTATTTAGCCAGAAATCAAGAGTGTAAGTTTTTATGCGCTTAAAAGCATTTTCAGTTTTTATGCGCTTAAAAGCATTTTCAGGCCGAATGAGCAAATATGCTTGTTTCTGCCAATTGCAGCAAAATACTGAAGGGAAAGTGGGTTTGCCTTCATATTTGACCCAGAACAACTCAGTTCAGCATGGAAATATCATTGCAACAGCTTTTATTTAGCCAGAAATCAAGAGTGTAAGTTTTTATGCGCTTAAAAGCATTTTCAGGCCGAATGAGCAAATATGCTTGTTTCTGCCAATTGCAGCAAAATACTGAAGGGAAAGTGGGTTTGCCTTCATATTTGATGCAGAACAACTCAGTTCAGCATGGAAATATCATTGCAACAGCTTTTATTTAGCCAGAAATCAAGAGTGTAAGTTTTTATGCGCTTAAAAGCATTTTCAGGCCGAATGAGCAAATATGCTTGTTTCTGCCAATTGCAGCAAAATACTGAAGGGAAAGTGGGTTTGCCTTCATAGTTGACCCAGAACAACTCAGTTCAGCATGGAAATATCATTGCAACAGCTTTTATTTAGCCAGAAATCAAGAATGTAAGTTTTTATGCGCTTAAAAGCATTTTCAGGCGGAATGAGCAAATATGCTTGTTTCTGCCAATTGCAGCAAAATACTGAAGTGAAAGTGGGTTTGCCTTCATATTTGACCCAGAACAACTCAGTTCAGCATGGAAATATCATTGCAACAGCTTTTATTTAGCCAGAAATCAAGAATGTAAGTTTTTATGCGCTTCAAAGCATTTTCAGGCCAAATGAGCTGATTTCTGCCAATTGCAGCAAAATACTGAAGGGAAAGTGGTTTTGCCTTCATATTTGACCCAGAACAACTCAGTTCAGCATGGAAATATCATTGCAACAGCTTTTATTTAGCCAGAAATCAAGAGTGTAAGTTTTTATGCGCTTAAAAGCATTTTCAGGCGGAATGAGCAAATATGCTTGTTTCTGCCAATTGCAGCAAAATACTGAAGTGAAAGTGGGTTTGCCTTCATATTTGACCCAGAACAACTCAGTTCAGCATGGAAATATCATTGCAACAGCTTTTATTTAGCCAGAAATCAAGAATGTAAGTTTTTATGCGCTTCAAAGCATTTTCAGGCCAAATGAGCTGATTTCTGCCAATTGCAGCAAAATACTGAAGGGAAAGTGGGTTTGCCTTCATATTTGACGCAGAACAACTCAGTTCAGCATGGAAATATCATTGCAACAGCTTTTATTTAGCCAGAAATCAAGAGTGTAAGTTTTTATGCGCTTAAAAGCATTTTCAGGCCGAATGAGCAAATATGCTTGTTTCTGCCAATTGCAGCAAAATACTGAAGGGAAAGTGGGTTTGCCTTCATAGTTGACCCAGAACAACTCAGTTCAGCATGGAAATATCATTGCAACAGCTTTTATTTAGCCAGAAATCAAGAGTGTAAGTTTTTATGCGCTTAAAAGCATTTTCAGGCCGAATGAGCAAATATGCTTGTTTCTGCCAATTGCAGCAAAATACTGAAGGGAAAGTGGGTTTGCCTTCATATTTGACCCAGAACAACTCAGTTCAGCATGGAAATATCATTGCAACAGCTTTTATTTAGCCAGAAATCAAGAGTGTAAGTTTTTATGCGCTTAAAAGCATTTTCAGGCCGAATGAGCAAATATGCTTGTTTCTGCTAATTGCAGCAAAATACTGAAGGGAAAGTGGGTTTGCCTTCATATTTGACCCAGAACAACTCAGTTCAGCATGGAAATATCATTGCAACAGCTTTTATTTAGCCAGAAATCAAGAGTGTAAGTTTTTATGCGCTTAAAAGCATTTTCAGGCCAAATGAGCTGATTTCTGCCAATTGCAGCAAAATACTGAAGGGAAAGTGGGTTTGCCTTCATATTTGACCCAAAACAACTCAGTTCAGCATGGAAATATCATTGCAACAGCTTTTATTTAGCCAGAAATCAAGAGTGTAAGTTTTTATGCGCTTAAAAGCATTTTCAGGCCGAATGAGCAAATATGCTTGTTTCTGCCAATTGCAGCAAAATACTGAAGGGAAAGTGGGTTTGCCTTCAAAGTTGACCCAGAACAACTCAGTTCAGCATGGAAATATCATTGCAACAGCTTTTATTTAGCCAGAAATCAAGAGTGTAAGTTTTTATGCGCTTAAAAGAATTTTCAGGCCGAATGAGCAAATATGCTTGTTTCTGCCAATTGCAGCAAAATACTGAAGGGAAAGTGGGTTTGCCTTCATATTTGACCCAGAACAACTCAGTTCAGCATGGAAATATCATTGCAACAGCTTTTATTTAGCCAGAAATCAAGAGTGTAAGTTTTTATGCGCTTAAAAGCATTTTCAGGCCGAATGAGCAAATATGCTTGTTTCTGCCAATTGCAGCAAAATACTGAAGGGAAAGTGGGTTTGCCTTCATATTTGACCCAGGACAACTCAGTTCAGCATGGAAATATCATTGCAACAGCTTTTATTTAGCCAGAAATCAAGAGTGTAAGTTTTTATGCGCTTAAAAGCATTTTCAGGCCGAATGAGCAAATATGCCTGTTTCTGCCAATTGCAGCAAAATACTGAAGGGAAAGTGGGTTTGCCTTCATATTTGACGCAGAACAACTCAGTTCAGCATGGAAATATCATTGCAACAGCTTTTATTTATCCAGAAATCAAGAATTTAAGTTTTTATGCGTTTAAAAGCATTTTCAGGCCGAATGAGCAAATATGCTTGTTTCTGCCAATTGCAGCAAAATACTGAAGGGAAAGTGGGTTTGCCTTCATATTTGACCCAGAACAACTCAGTTCAGCATGGAAATATCATTGCAACAGCTTTTATTTAGCCAGAAATCAAGAGTGTAAGTTTTTATGCGCTTAAAAGCCTTTTCAGGCCGAATGAGCAAATATGCTTGTTTCAGCCAATTGCAGCAAAATACTGAAGGGAAAGTGGGTTTGCCTTCATATTTGACCCAGAACAACTCAGTTCAGCATGGAAATATCATTGCAACAGCTTTTATTTAGCCAGAAATCAAGAGTGTAAGTTTTTATGCGCTTAAAAGCATTTTCAGGCCGAATGAGCAAATATGCTTGTTTCTGCCAATTGCAGCAAAATACTGAAGGGAAAGTGGGTTTGCCTTCATATTTGACCCAGAACAACTCAGTTCAGCATGGAAATATCATTGCAACAGCTTTTATTTAGCCAGAAATCAAGAGTGTAAGTTTTTATGCGCTTAAAAGCATTTTCAGGCCGAATGAGCAAATATGCTTGTTTCTGCCAATTGCAGCAAAATACTGAAGGGAAAGTGGGTTTGCCTTCATATTTGACCCAGAACAACTCAGTTCAGCATGGAAATATCATTGCAACAGCTTTTATTTAGCCAGAAATCAAGAATGTAAGTTTTTATGCGCTTAAAAGCATTTTCAGGCCGAATGAGCAAATATGCTTGTTTCTGCCAATTGCAGCAAAATACTGAAGGGAAAGTGGGTTTGCCTTCATAGTTGACCCAGAACAACTCAGTTCAGCATGGAAATATCATTGCAACAGCTTTTATTTAGCCAGAAATCAAGAATTTAAGTTTTTATGCGTTTAAAAGCATTTTCAGGCCGAATGAGCAAATATGCTTGTTTCTGCCAAGTGCAGCAAAATACTGAAGGGAAAGTGGGTTTGCCTTCATATTTGACCCAGAACAACTCAGTTCAGCATGGAAATATCATTGCAACAGCTTTTATTTAGCCAGAAATCAAGAGTGTACGTTTTTATGCGCTTAAAAGCATTTTCAGGCCGAATGAGCAAATATGCTTGTTTCTGCCAATTGCAGCAAAATACTGAAGGGAAAGTGGGTTTGCCTTCATATTTGACCCAGAACAACTCAGTTCAGCATGGAAATATCATTGCAACAGCTTTTATTTAGCCAGAAATCAAGAGTGTAAGTTTTTATGCGCTTAAAAGCATTTTCAGGCCGAATGAGCAAATATCCTTGTTTCTGCCAATTGCAGCAAAATACTGAAGGGAAAGTGGGTTTGCCTTCATATTTGACCCAGAACAACTCAGTTCAGCATGGAAATATCATTGCAACAGCTTTTATTTAGCCAGAAATCAAGAGTGTAAGTTTTTATGCGCTTAAAAGCATTTTCAGGCCGAATGAGCAAATATGCTTGTTTCTGCCAAGTGCAGCAACATACTGAAGGGAAAGTGGGTTTGCCTTCATATTTGACCCAGAACAACTCAGTTCAGCATGGAAATATCATTGCAACAGCTTTTATTTAGCCAGAAATCAAGAGTGTAAGTTTTTATGCGCTTAAAAGCATTTTCAGGCCGAATGAGCAAATATGCTTGTTTCTGCCAATTGCAGCAAAATACTGAAGGGAAAGTGGGTTTGCCTTCATAGTTGACCCAGAACAACTCAGTTCAGCATGGAAATCTCATTGCAACAGCTTTTATTTAGCCAGAAATCAAGAATTTAAGTTTGTATGCGCTTAAAAGCATTTTCAGGCCAAATGAGCTGATTTCTGCCAATTGCAGCAAAATACTGAAGGGAAAGTGGGTTTGCCTTCATATTTGACCCAGAACAACTCAGTTCAGCATGGAAATATCATTGCAACAGCTTTTATTTAGCCAGAAATCAAGAGTGTAAGTTTTTATGCGCTTAAAAGCATTTTCAGGCCGAATGAGCAAATATGCTTGTTTCTGCCAAGTGCAGCAAAATACTGAAGGGAAAGTGGGTTTGCCTTCATATTTGACCCAGAACAACTCAGTTCAGCATGGAAATATCATTGAAACAGCTTTTATTTAGCCAGAAATCAAGAGTGTAAGTTTTTATGCGCTTAAAAGCATTTTCAGGCCGAATGAGCAAATATACTTGTTTCTGCCAATTGCAGCAAAATACTGAAGGGAAAGTGGGTTTGCCTTCATATTTGACCCAGAACAACTCAGTTCAGCATGGAAATATCATTGCAACAGCTTTTATTTAGCCAGAAATCAAGAGTGTAAGTTTTTATGCGCTTAAAAGCATTTTCAGGCCGAATGAGCAAATATGCTTGTTTCTGCCAATTGCAGCAAAATACTGAAGGGAAAGTGGGTTTGCCTTCATATTTGACCCTGAACAACTCAGTTCAGCATGGAAATATCATTGCAACAGCTTTTATTAAGCCAGAAATCAAGAGTGTAAGTTTTTATGCGCTTAAAAGCATTTTCAGGCCGAATGAGCAAATATGCTTGTTTCTGCCAAGTGCAGCAAAATACTGAAGGGAAAGTGGGTTTGCCTTCATATTTGACCCAAAACAACTCAGTTCAGCATGGAAATATCATTGCAACAGCTTTTATTTAGCCAGAAATCAAGAATGTAAGTTTTTATGCGCTTAAAAGCATTTTCAGGCCAAATGAGCTGATTTCTGCCAATTGCAGCAAAATACTGAAGGGAAAGTGGGTTTGCCTTCATATTTGACCCAGAACAACTCAGTTCAGCATGGAAATATCATTGCAACAGCTTTTATTTAGCCAGAAATCAAGAGTGTAAGTTTTTATGCGCTTAAAAGCATTTTCAGGCCGAATGAGCAAATATGCTTGTTTCTGCCAATTGCAGCAAAATACTGAAGGGAAAGTGGGCTTGCCTTCATATTTGACCCAGAACAACTCAGTTCAGCATGGAAATATCTTTGCAACAGCTTTTATTTAGCCAGAAATCAAGACTGTAAGTTTTTATGCGCTTAAAAGCATTTTCAGGCCAAATGAGCTGATTTCTGCCAATTGCAGCAAAATACTAAAGGGAAAGTGGGTTTGCCTTCATATTTGACCCAGAACAACTCAGTTCAGCATGGAAATATCATTGCAACAGCTTTTATTTAGCCAGAAATCAAGAGTGTAAGTTTTTATGCGCTTAAAAGCATTTTCAGGCCGAATGAGCAAATATGCTTGTTTCTGCCAATTGCAGCAAAATACTGAAGGGAAAGTGGGTTTGCCTTCATATTTGACCCAGAACAACTCAGTTCAGCATGGAAATATCATTGCAACAGCTTTTATTTAGCCAGAAATCAAGAATGTAAGTTTTTATGCGCTTTAAAGCATTTTCAGGCCGAATGAGCAAATATGCTTGTTTCTGCCAATTGCAGCAAAATACTGAAGGGAAAGTGGGTTTGCCTTCATATTTGACCCAGAACAACTCAGTTCAGCATGGAAATATCATTGCAACAGCTTTTATTTAGCCAGAAATCAAGAGTGTAAGTTTTTATGCGCTTAAAAGCATTTTCAGGCCGAATGAGCAAATATGCTTGTTTCTGCCAATTGCAGCAAAATACTGAAGGGAAAGTGGGTTTGCCTTCATATTTGACCCAGAACAACTCAGTTCAGCATGGAAATATCATTGCAACAGCTTTTATTTAGCCAGAAATCAAGAGTGTAAGTTTTTATGCGCTTAAAAGCATTTTCAGGCCGAATGAGCAAATATGCTTGTTTCTGCCAATTGCAGCAAAATACTGAAGGGAAAGTGGGTTTGCCTTCATATTTGACCCAGAACAACTCAGTTCAGCATGGAAATATCATTGCAACAGCTTTTATTTAGCCAGAAATCAAGAGTGTAAGTTTTTAGGCGCTTAAAAGCATTTTCAGGCCGAATGAGCAAATATGCTTGTTTCTGCCAATTACAGCAAAATACTGAAGGGAAAGTGGGTTTGCCTTCATATTTGACCCAGAACAACTCAGTTCAGCATGGAAATATCATTGCAACAGCTTTTATTTAGCCAGAAATCAAGAGTGTAAGTTTTTATGCGCTTAAAAGCATTTTCAGGCCGAATGAGCAAATATGCTTGTTTCTGCCAATTGCAGCAAAATACTGAAGGGAAAGTGGGTTTGCCTTCATATTTGACCCAGAACAACTCAGTTCAGCATGGAAATATCATTGCAACAGCTTTTATTTAGCCAGAAATCAAGAATGTAAGTTTTTATGCGCTTAAAAGCATTTTCAGGCCGAATGAGCAAATATGCTTGTTTCTGCCAATTGCAGCAAAATACTGAAGGGAAAGTGGGTTTGCCTTCATATTTGACCCAGAACAACTCAGTTCAGCATGGAAATATCATTGCAACAGCTTTTATTTAGCCAGAAATCAAGAGTGTAAGTTTTTATGCGCTTAAAAGCATTTTCAGGCCGAATGAGCAAATATGCTTGTTTCTGCCAATTGCAGCAAAATACTGAAGGGAAAGTGGGTTTGCCTTCATATTTGACCCAGAACAACTCAGTTCAGCATGGAAATATCATTGCAACAGCTTTTATTTAGCCAGAAATCAAGAATGTAAGTTTTTATGCGCTTAAAAACATTTTCAGGCCAAATGAGCTGATTTCTGCCAATTGCAGCAAAATACTGAAGGGAAAGTGGGTTTGCCTTCATATTTGACCCAGAACAACTCAGTTCAGCATGGAAATATCATTGCAACAGCTTTTATTTAGCCAGAAATCAAGAGTGTAAGTTTTTATGCGCTTAAAAGCATTTTCAGGCCAAATGAGCTGATTTCTGCCAATTGCAGCAAAATACTGAAGTGAAAGTGGGTTTGCCTTCATATTTGACCCAGAACAACTCAGTTCAGCATGGAAATATCATTGCAACAGCTTTTATTTAGCCAGAAATCAAGAATGTAAGTTTTTATGCGCTTAAAAGCATTTTCAGGCCGAATGAGCAAATATGCTTGTTTCTGCCAATTGCAGCAAAATACTGAAGGGAAAGTGGGTTTGCCTTCATATTTGACCCAGAACAACTCAGTTCAGCATGGAAATATCATTGCAACAGCTTTTATTTAGCCAGAAATCAAGAGTGCAAGTTTTTATGCTCTTAAAAGCATTTTCAGGCCGAATGAGCAAATATGCTTGTTTCAGCCAATTGCAGCAAAATACTGAAGGTAAAGTGGGTTTTCCTTCATATTTGACCCAGAACAACTCAGTTCAGCATGGAAATATCATTGCAACAGCTTTTATTTAGCCAGAAATCAAGAGTGTAAGTTTTTATGCGCTTAAAAGCATTTTCAGGCCGAATGAGCAAATATGCTTGTTTCTGCCAATTGCAGCAAAATACTGAAGGGAAAGTGGGTTTGCCTTCATATTTGACCCAGAACAACTCAGTTCAGCATGGAAATAACATTGCAACAGTTTTTATTTAGCCAAAAATCAAGAATGTAAGTTTTTATGCGCTTAAAAGCATTTTCAGGCCAAATGAGCTGATTTCTGCCAATTGCAGCAAAATACTGAAGGGAAAGTGGGTTTGCCTTCATATTTGACCCAGAACAAGTCAGTTCAGCATGGAAATATCATTGCAACAGCTTTTATTTAGCCAGAAATCAAGAGTGTAAGTTTTTATGCGCTTAAAAGCATTTTCAGGCCGAATGAGCAAATATGCTTGTTTCTGCCAAGTGCAGCAAAATACTGAAGGGAAAGTGGGTTTGCCTTCATATTTGACCCAGAACAACTCAGTTCAGCATGGAAATATCATTGCAACAGCTTTTATTTAGCCAGAAATCAAGAGTGTAAGTTTTTATGCGCTTAAAAGCATTTTCAGGCCGAATGAGCAAATATGCTTTTTTCTGCCAATTGCAGCAAAATACTGAAGGGAAAGTGGGTTTGCCTTCATATTTGACCCAGAACAACTCAGTTCAGCATGGAAATATTATTGCAAATGCTTTTATTTAGCCAGAAATCAAGAGTGTAAGTTTTTATGCGCTTAAAAGCATTTTCAGGCCGAATGAGCAAATATGCTTGTTTCTGCCAATTGCAGCAAAATACTGAAGGGAAAGTGGGTTTGCCTTCATATTTGACCCAGAACAAGTCAGTTCAGCATGGAAATAACATTGCAACAGCTTTTATTTAGCCAGAAATCAAGAGTGTAAGTTTTTATGCGCTTAAAAGCATTTTCAGGCCAAATGAGCAAATATGCTTGTTTCTGCCAATTGCAGCAAAATACTGAAGGGAAAGTGGGTTTGCCTTCATATTTGACCCAGAACAACTCAGTTCAGCATGGAAATATCATTGCAACAGCTTTTATTTAGCCAGAAATCAAGAGTGCAAGTTTTTATGCTCTTAAAAGCATTTTCAGGCCGAATGAGCAAATATGCTTGTTTCAGCCAATTGCAGCAAAATACTGAAGGTAAAGTGGGTTTTCCTTCATATTTGACCCAGAACAACTCAGTTCAGCATGGAAATATCATTGCAACAGCTTTTATTTAGCCAGAAATCAAGAGTGTAAGTTTTTATGCGCTTAAAAGCATTTTCAGGCCGAATGACCAAAGATGCTTGTTTCTGCCAAGTGCAGCAAAATACTGAAGGGAAAGTGGGTTTGCCTTCATATTTGACCCAGAACAACTCAGTTCAGCATGGAAATATCAATGCAACAGCTTTTATTTAGCCAGAAATCAAGAGTGTAAGTTTTTATGCGCCTAAAAGCATTTTCAGGCCGAATGAGCAAATATGCTTGTTTCTGCCAATTGCAGCAAAATACTGAAGGGAAAGTGGGTTTGCCTTCATATTTGACCCAGAACAACTCAGTTCAGCATGGAAATATCATTGCAACAGCTTTTATTTAGCCAGAAATCAAGAATGTAAGTTTTTATGCGCTTAAAAGCATTTTCAGGCCAAATGAGCTGATTTCTGCCAATTGCAGCAAAATACTGAAGGGAAAGTGGGTTTGCCTTCATATTTGACCCAGAACAAGTCAGTTCAGCATGGAAATATCATTGCAACAGCTTTTATTTAGCCAGAAATCAAGAGTGTAAGTTTTTATGCGCTTAAAAGCATTTTCAGGCCGAATGAGCAAATATGCTTGTTTCTGCCAAGTGCAGCAAAATACTGAAGGGAAAGTGGGTTTGCCTTCATATTTGACCCAGAACAACTCAGTTCAGCATGGAAATATCATTGCAACAGCTTTTATTTAGCCAGAAATCAAGAGTGTAAGTTTTTATGCGCTTAAAAGCATTTTCAGGCCGAATGAGCAAATATGCTTTTTTCTGCCAATTGCAGCAAAATACTGAAGGGAAAGTGGGTTTGCCTTCATATTTGACCCAGAACAACTCAGTTCAGCATGGAAATATCATTGCAACAGCTTTTATTTAGCCAGAAATCAAGAGTGTAAGTTTTTATGCGCTTAAAAGCATTTTCAGGCCGAATGAGCAAATATGCTTGTTTCTGCCAATTGCAGCAAAATACTGAAGGGAAAGTGGGTTTGCCTTCATATTTGACCCAGAACAACTCAGTTCAGCATGGAAATAACATTGCAACAGCTTTTATTTAGCCAGAAATCAAGAGTGTAAGTTTTTATGCGCTTAAAAGCATTTTCAGGCCGAATGAGCAAATATGCTTGTTTCTGCCAATTGCAGCAAAATACTGAAGGGAAAGTGGGTTTGCCTTCATATTTGACCCAGAACAACTCAGTTCAGCATGGAAATATCATTGCAACAGCTTTTATTTAGCCAGAAATCAAGAGTGCAAGTTTTTATGCTCTTAAAAGCATTTTCAGGCCGAATGAGCAAATATGCTTGTTTCAGCCAATTGCAGCAAAATACTGAAGGTAAAGTGGGTTTTCCTTCATATTTGACCCAGAACAACTCAGTTCAGCATGGAAATATCATTGCAACAGCTTTTATTTAGCCAGAAATCAAGAGTGTAAGTTTTTATGCGCTTAAAAGCATTTTCAGGCCGAATGACCAAAGATGCTTGTTTCTGCCAAGTGCAGCAAAATACTGAAGGGAAAGTGGGTTTGCCTTCATATTTGACCCAGAACAACTCAGTTCAGCATGGAAATATCAATGCAACAGCTTTTATTTAGCCAGAAATCAAGAGTGTAAGTTTTTATGCGCCTAAAAGCATTTTCAGGCCGAATGAGCAAATATGCTTGTTTCTGCCAATTGCAGCAAAATACTGAAGGGAAAGTGGGTTTGCCTTCATATTTGACCCAGAACAACTCAGTTCAGCATGGAAATATCATTGCAACAGCTTTTATTTAGCCAGAAATCAAGAATGTAAGTTTTTATGCGCTTAAAAGCATTTTCAGGCCAAATGAGCTGATTTCTGCCAATTGCAGCAAAATACTGAAGGGAAAGTGGGTTTGCCTTCATATTTGACCCAGAACAACTCAGTTCAGCATGGAAATATCATTGCAACAGCTTTTATTTAGCCAGAAATCAAGAGTGTAAGTTTTTATGCGCTTAAAAGCATTTTCAGGCGGAACGAGCAAATATGCTTGTTTCTGCCAATTGCAGCAAAATACTGAAGGGAAAGTGGGTTTGCCTTCATATTTGACCCAGAACAACTCAGTTCAGCATGGAAATATCATTGCAACAGCTTTTATTTAGCCAGAAATCAAGAATGTAAGTTTTTATGCGCTTAAAAGCATTTTCAGGCCAAATGAGCTGATTTCTGCCAATTGCAGCAAAATACTGAAGGGAAAGTGGGTTTGCCTTCATATTTGACCCAGAACAACTCAGTTCAGCATGGAAATATCATTGCAACAGCTTTTATTTAGCCAGAAATCAAGAATGTAAGTTTTTATGCGCTTAAAAGCATTTTCAGGCCAAATGAGCTGATTTCTGCCAATTGCAGCAAAATACTGAAGGGAAAGTGGGTTTGCCTTCATATTTGACCTAGAACAACTCAGTTCAGCATGGAAATATCATTGCAACAGCTTTTATTTAGCCAGAAATCAAGAGTGTAAGTTTTTTATGCGCTTAAAAGCATTTTCAGGCCGAATGAGCAAATATGCTTGTTTCTGCCAATTGCAGCAAAATACTGAAGGGAAAGTGGGTTTGCCTTCATATTTGACCCAGAACAACTCAGTTCAGCATGGAAATATCATTGCAACAGCTTTTATTTAGCCAGAAATCAAGAGTGTAAGTTTTTATGCGCTTAAAAGCATTTTCAGGCCGAATGAGCAAATATGCTTGTTTCTGCCAATTGCAGCAAAATACTGAAGGGAAAGTGGGTTTGCCTTCATATTTGACCCCGAACAACTCAGTTCAGCATGGAAATATCATTGCAACAGCTTTTATTTAGCCAGAAATCAAGAGTGTAAGTTTTTATGCGCTTAAAAGCATTTTCAGGCCGAATGAGCAAATATGCTTGTTTCTGCCAAGTGCAGCAAAATACTGAAGGGAAAGTGGGTTTGCCTTCATATTTGACCCAGAACAACTCAGTTCAGCATGGAAATATCATTGCAACAGCTTTTATTTAGCCAGAAATCAAGAGTGTAAGTTTTTATGCGCTTAAAAGCATTTTCAGGCCGAATGAGCAAATATGCTTGTTTCTGCCAATTGCAGCAAAATACTGAAGGGAAAGTGGGTTTGCCTTCATAGTTGACCCAGAACAACTCAGTTCAGCATGGAAATATCATTGCAACAGCTTTTATTTAGCCAGAAATCAAGAGTGTAAGTTTTTATGCGCTTAAAAGCATTTTCAGGCCGAATGAGCAAATATGCTTTTTTCTGCCAATTGCAGCAAAATACTGAAGGGAAAGTGGGTTTGCCTTCATATTTGACCCAGAACAACTCAGTTCAGCATGGAAATATCATTGCAACAGCTTTTATTTAGCCAGAAATCAAGAGTGTAAGTTTTTATGCGCTTAAAAGCATTTTCAGGCCGAATGAGCAAATATGCTTGTTTCTGCCAATTGCAGCAAAATACTGAAGGGAAAGTGGGTTTGCCTTCATATTTGACCCAGAACAACTCAGTTCAGCATGGAAATAACATTGCAACAGCTTTTATTTAGCCAGAAATCAAGAGTGTAAGTTTTTATGCGCTTAAAAGCATTTTCAGGCCGAATGAGCAAATATGCTTGTTTCTGCCAATTGCAGCAAAATACTGAAGGGAAAGTGGGTTTGCCTTCATATTTGACCCAGAACAACTCAGTTCAGCATGGAAATATCATTGCAACAGCTTTTATTTAGCCAGAAATCAAGAGTGTAAGTTTTTATGCGCTTAAAAGCATTTTCAGGCCGAATGACCAAAGATGCTTGTTTCTGCCAAGTGCAGCAAAATACTGAAGGGAAAGTGGGTTTGCCTTCATATTTGACCCAGAACAACTCAGTTCAGCATGGAAATATCAATGCAACAGCTTTTATTTAGCCAGAAATCAAGAGTGTAAGTTTTTATGCGCCTAAAAGCATTTTCAGGCCGAATGAGCAAATATGCTTGTTTCTGCCAATTGCAGCAAAATACTGAAGGGAAAGTGGGTTTGCCTTCATATTTGACCCAGAACAACTCAGTTCAGCATGGAAATATCATTGCAACAGCTTTTATTTAGCCAGAAATCAAGAATGTAAGTTTTTATGCGCTTAAAAGCATTTTCAGGCCAAATGAGCTGATTTCTGCCAATTGCAGCAAAATACTGAAGGGAAAGTGGGTTTGCCTTCATATTTGACCCAGAACAACTCAGTTCAGCATGGAAATATCATTGCAACAGCTTTTATTTAGCCAGAAATCAAGAATGTAAGTTTTTATGCGCTTAAAAGCATTTTCAGGCCAAATGAGCTGATTTCTGCCAATTGCAGCAAAATACTGAAGGGAAAGTGGGTTTGCCTTCATATTTGACCCAGAACAACTCAGTTCAGCATGGAAATATCATTGCAACAGCTTTTATTTAGCCAGAAATCAAGAGTGTAAGTTTTTATGCGCTTAAAAGCATTTTCAGGCCGAATGAGCAAATATGCTTGTTTCTGCCAATTGCAGCAAAATACTGAAGGGAAAGTGGGTTTGCCTTCATAGTTGACCCAGAACAACTCAGTTCAGCATGGAAATATCATTGCAACAGCTTTTATTTAGCCAGAAATCAAGAGTGTAAGTTTTTATGCGCTTAAAAGCATTTTCAGGCCGAATGAGCAAATATGCTTGTTTCTGCCAATTGCAGCAAAATACTGAAGGGAAAGTGGGTTTGCCTTCATATTTGACCCAGAACAACTCAGTTCAGCATGGAAATATCATTGCAACAGCTTTTATTTAGCCAGAAATCAAGAGTGTAAGTTTTTATGCGCTTAAAAGCATTTTCAGGCCGAATGAGCAAATATGCTTGTTTCTGCCAATTGCAGCAAAATACTGAAGGGAAAGTGGGTTTGCCTTCATATTTGACCCAGAACAACTCAGTTCAGCATGGAAATATCATTGCAACAGCTTTTATTTAGCCAGAAATCAAGAGTGTAAGTTTTTATGCGCTTAAAAGCATTTTCAGGCCGAATGAGCAAATATGCTTGTTTCTGCCAATTGCAGCAAAATACTGAAGGGAAAGTGGGTTTGCCTTCATATTTGACCCAGAACAACTCAGTTCAGCATGGAAATATCATTGCAACAGCTTTTATTTAGCCAGAAATCAAGAGTGTAAGTTTTTATGCGCTTAAAAGCATTTTCAGGCCGAATGAGCAAATATGCTTGTTTCTGCCAATTGCAGCAAAATACTGAAGGGAAAGTGGGTTTGCCTTCATATTTGACCCAGAACAACTCAGTTCAGCATGGAAATATCATTGCAACAGCTTTTATTTAGCCAGAAATCAAGAGTGTAAGTTTTTATGCGCTTAAAAGCATTTTTCAGGCCGAATGAGCAAATATGCTTGTTTCTGCCAATTGCAGCAAAATACTGAAGGGAAAGTGGGTTTGCCTTCATATTTGACCCAGAACAACTCAGTTCAGCATGGAAATATCATTGCAACAGCTTTTATTTAGCCAGAAATCAAGAGTGTAAGTTTTTATGCGCTTAAAAGCATTTTCAGGCCGAATGAGCAAATATGCTTGTTTCTGCCAATTGCAGCAAAATACTGAAGGGAAAGTGGGTTTGCCTTCATATTTGACCCCGAACAACTCAGTTCAGCATGGAAATATCATTGCAACAGCTTTTATTTAGCCAGAAATCAAGAGTGTAAGTTTTTATGCGCTTAAAAGCATTTTCAGGCCGAATGAGCAAATATGCTTGTTTCTGCCAAGTGCAGCAAAATACTGAAGGGAAAGTGGGTTTGCCTTCATATTTGACCCAGAACAACTCAGTTCAGCATGGAAATATCATTGCAACAGCTTTTATTTAGCCAGAAATCAAGAGTGTAAGTTTTTATGCGCTTAAAAGCATTTTTCAGGCCGAATGAGCAAATATGCTTGTTTCTGCCAATTGCAGCAAAATACTGAAGGGAAAGTGGGTTTGCCTTCATATTTGACCCAGAACAACTCAGTTCAGCATGGAAATATCATTGCAACAGCTTTTATTTAGCCAGAAATCAAGAGTGTAAGTTTTTATGCGCTTAAAAGCATTTTCAGGCCGAATGAGCAAATATGCTTGTTTCTGCCAATTGCAGCAAAATACTGAAGGGAAAGTGGGTTTGCCTTCATAGTTGACCCAGAACAACTCAGTTCAGCATGGAAATATCATTGCAACAGTTTTTATTTAGCCAAAAATCAAGAATGTAAGTTTTTATGCGCTTAAAAGCATTTTCAGGCCGAATGAGCAAATATGCTTGTTTCTGCCAATTGCAGCAAAATACTGAAGGGAAAGTGGGTTTTCCTTCATAGTTGACCCAGAACAACTCAGTTCAGCATGGAAATATCATTGCAACAGTTTTTATTTAGCCAAAAATCAAGAATGTAAGTTTTTATGCGCTTAAAAGCATTTTCAGGCCAAATGAGCTGATTTCTGCCAATTGCAGCAAAATACTGAAGGGAAAGTGGGTTTGCCTTCATATTTGACCCAGAACAAGTCAGTTCAGCATGGAAATATCATTGCAACAGCTTTTATTTAGCCAGAAATCAAGAGTGTAAGTTTTTATGCGCTTAAAAGCATTTTCAGGCCGAATGAGCAAATATGCTTGTTTCTGCCAATTGCAGCAAAATACTGAAGGGAAAGTGGGTTTGCCTTCATATTTGAGCCAGAACAACTCAGTTCAGCATGGAAATATCATTGCAACAGCTTTTATTTAGCCAGAAATCAAGAGTGTAAGTTTTTATGCGCTTAAAAGCATTTTCAGGCCGAATGAGCAAATATGCTTGTTTCTGCCAATTGCAGCAAAATACTGAAGGGAAAGTGGGTTTGCCTTCATATTTGACCCAGAACAACTCAGTTCAGCATGGAAATATCATTGCAACAGCTTTTATTTAGCCAGAAATCAAGAGTGTAAGTTTTTATGCGCTTAAAAGCATTTTCAGGCCGAATGAGCAAATATGCTTGTTTCTGCCAATTGCAGCAAAATACTGAAGGGAAAGTGGGTTTGCCTTCATATTTGACCCAGAACAACTCAGTTCAGCATGGAAATATCATTGCAACAGCTTTTATTTAGCCAGAAATCAAGAGTGTAAGTTTTTATGCGCTTAAAAGCATTTTCAGGCCGAATGAGCAAATATGCTTGTTTCTGCCAATTGCAGCAAAATACTGAAGGGAAAGTGGGTTTGCCTTCATATTTGACCCAGAACAACTCAGTTCAGCATGGAAATATCATTGCAACAGCTTTTATTTAGCCAGAAATCAAGAGTGCAAGTTTTTATGCTCTTAAAAGCATTTTAGGCCGAATGAGCAAATATGCTTGTTTCAGCCAATTGCAGCAAAATACTGAAGGTAAAGTGGGTTTTCCTTCATATTTGACCCAGAACAACTCAGTTCAGCATGGAAATATCATTGCAACAGCTTTTATTTAGCCAGAAATCAAGAGTGTAAGTTTTTATGCGCTTAAAAGCATTTTCAGGCCGAATGACCAAAGATGCTTGTTTCTGCCAAGTGCAGCAAAATACTGAAGGGAAAGTGGGTTTGCCTTCATATTTGACCCAGAACAACTCAGTTCAGCATGGAAATATCAATGCAACAGCTTTTATTTAGCCAGAAATCAAGAATGTAAGTTTTTATGCGCTTAAAAGCATTTTCAGGCCAAATGAGCTGATTTATGCCAATTGCAGCAAAATACTGAAGGGAAAGTGGGTTTGCCTTCATATTTGACACAGAACAACTCAGTTCAGCATGGAAATATCATTGCAACAGCTTTTATTTAGCCAGAAATCAAGAGTGTAAGTTCTTATGCGCTTAAAAGCATTTTTAGGCGGAACGAGCAAATATGCTTGTTTCTGCCAATTGCAGCAAAATACTGAAGTGAAAGTGGGTTTGCCTTCATATTTGACCCAGAACAACTCAGTTCAGCATGGAAATATCATTGCAACAGCTTTTATTTAGCCAGAAATCAAGAGTGTAAGTTTTTATGCGCTTAAAAGCATTTTCAGGCCGAATGAGCAAATATGCTTGTTTCTGCCAATTGCAGCAAAATACTGAAGGGAAAGTGGGTTTGCCTTCATAGTTGACCCAGAACAACTCAGTTCAGCATGGAAATATCATTGCAACAGCTTTTATTTAGCCAGAAATCAAGAGTGTAAGTTTTTATGCGCTTAAAAGCATTTTCAGGCCGAATGAGCAAATATGCTTGTTTCTGCCAATTGCAACAAAATACTGAAGGGAAAGTGGGTTTGCCTTCATATTTGACCCAGAACAACTCAGTTCAGCATGGAAATATCATTGCAACAGCTTTTATTTAGCCAGAAATCAAGAGTGTAAGTTTTTATGCGCTTAAAAGCATTTTCAGGCCGAATGAGCAAATATGCTTGTTTCTGCCAATTGCAGCAAAATACTGAAGGGAAAGTGGGTTTGCCTTCATATTTGACCCAGAACAACTCAGTTCAGCATGGAAATATCATTGCAACAGCTTTTATTTAGCCAGAAATCAAGAGTGTAAGTTTTTATGCGCTTAAAAGCATTTTCAGGCCAAATGAGCTGATTTCTGCCAATTGCAGCAAAATACTGAAGGGAAAGTGGGTTTGCCTTCATATTTGACCCAGAACAACTCAGTTCAGCATGGAAATATCATTGCAACAGCTTTTATTTAGCCAGAAATCAAGAGTGTAAGTTTTTATGCGCTTAAAAGCATTTTCAGGCCGAATGAGCAAATATGCTTGTTTCTGCCAATTGCAGCAAAATACTGAAGGGTTAGTGGGTTTGCCTTCATATTTGACGCAGAACAACTCAGTTCAGCATGGAAATATCATTGCAACAGCTTTTATTTAGCCAGAAATCAAGAGTGTAAGTTTTTATGCGCTTAAAAGCATTTTCAGGCCGAATGAGCAAATATGCTTGTTTCTGCCAATTGCAGCAAAATACTGAAGGGAAAGTGGGTTTGCCTTCAAAGTTGACCCAGAACAACTCAGTTCAGCATGGAAATATCATTGCAACAGCTTTTATTTAGCCAGAAATGAAGAGTGTAAGTTTTTATGCGCTTAAAAGCATTTTCAGGCCGAATGAGCAAATATGCTTGTTTCTGCAAATTGCAGCAAAATACTGAAGTGTTAGTGGGTTTGCCTTCATATTTGACGCAGAACAACTCAGTTCAGCATGGAAATATCATTGCAACAGCTTTTATTTAGCCAGAAATCAAGAGTGTAAGTTTTTATGCGCTTAAAAGCATTTTCAGGCCAAATGAGCTGATTTCTGCCAATTGCAGCAAAATACTGAAGGGAAAGTGGGTTTGCCTTCATATTTGACCCAGAACAACTCAGTTCAGCATGGAAATATCATTGCAATAGCTTTTATTTAGCCAGAAATCAAGAGTGTAAGTTTTTATGCGCTTAAAAGCATTTTCAGGCCAAATGAGCTGATTTCTGCCAATTGCAGCAAAATACTGAAGGGAAAGTGGGTTTGCCTTCATATTTGACCCAGAACAACTCAGTTCAGCATGGAAATATCATTGCAACAGCTTTTATTTAGCCAGAAATCAAGAGTGTAAGTTTTTATGCGCTTAAAAGCATTTTCAGGCCGAATGAGCAAATATGCTTGTTTCTGCCAATTGCAGCAAAATACTGAAGGGAAAGTGGGTTTGCCTTCATATTTGACCCAGAACAACTCAGTTCAGCATGGAAATATCATTGCAACAGCTTTTATTTAGCCAGAAATCAAGAGTGTAAGTTTTTATGCGCTTAAAAGCATTTTCAGGCCGAATGAGCAAATATGCTTGTTTCTGCCAATTGCAGCAAAATACTGAAGGGAAAGTGGGTTTGCCTTCATATTTGATGCAGAACAACTCAGTTCAGCATGGAAATATCATTGCAACAGCTTTTATTTAGCCAGAAATCAAGAGTGTAAGTTTTTATGCGCTTAAAAGCATTTTCAGGCCGAATGAGCAAATATGCTTGTTTCTGCCAATTGCAGCAAAATACTGAAGGGAAAGTGGGTTTGCCTTCATATTTGACCCAGAACAACTCAGTTCAGCATGGAAATATCATTGCAACAGCTTTTATTTAGCCAGAAATCAAGAGTGTAAGTTTTTATGCGCTTAAAAGCATTTTCAGGCCGAATGAGCAAATATGCTTGTTTTTGCCAATTGCAGCAAAATACTGAAGGGAAAGTGGGTTTGCCTTCATAGTTGACCCAGAACAACTCAGTTCAGCATGGAAATATCATTGCAACAGCTTTTATTTAGCCAGAAATCAAGAGTGTAAGTTTTTATGCGCTTAAAAGCATTTTCAGGCCGAATGAGCAAATATGCTTGTTTCTGCCAATTGCAGCAAAATACTGAAGGGAAAGTGGGTTTGCCTTCATATTTGACCCAGAACAACTCAGTTCAGCATGGAAATATCATTGCAACAGCTTTTATTTAGCCAGCAATCAAGAATGTAAGTTTTTATGCGCTTAAAAGCATTTTCAGGCCAAATGAGCTGATTTCTGCCAATTGCAGCAAAATACTGAAGGGAAAGTGGTTTTGCCTTCATATTTGACCCAGAACAACTCAGTTCAGCATGGAAATATCATTGCAACAGCTTTTATTTAGCCAGAAATCAAGAGTTTAAGTTTTTATGCGCTTAAAAGCATTTTCAGGCGGAATGAGCAAATATGCTTGTTTCTGCCAATTGCAGCAAAATACTGAAGTGAAAGTAGGTTTGCCTTCATATTTGACCCAGAACAACTCAGTTCAGCATGGAACTATCATTGCAACAGCTTTTATTTAGCCAGAAATCAAGAATGTAAGTTTTTATGCGCTTCAAAGCATTTTCAGGCCAAATGAGCTGATTTCTGCCAATTGCAGCAAAATACTGAAGGGAAAGTGGGTTTGCCTTCATATTTGACGCAGAACAACTCAGTTCAGCATGGAAATATCATTGCAACAGCTTTTATTAAGCCAGAAATCAAGAGTGTAAGTTTTTATGCGCTTAAAAGCATTTTCAGGCCGAATGAGCAAATATGCTTGTTTCTGCCAATTGCAGCAAAATACTGAAGGGAAAGTGGGTTTGCCTTCATAGTTGACCCAGAACAACTCAGTTCAGCATGGAAATATCATTGCAACAGCTTTTATTTAGCCAGAAATCAAGAGTGTAAGTTTTTATGCGCTTAAAAGCATTTTCAGGCCGAATGAGCAAATATGCTTGTTTCTGCCAATTGCAGCAAAATACTGAAGGGAAAGTGGGTTTGCCTTCATATTTGACCCAGAACAACTCAGTTCAGCATGGAAATATCATTGCAACAGCTTTTATTTAGCCAGAAATCAAGAGTGTAAGTTTTTATGCGCTTAAAAGCATTTTCAGGCCGAATGAGCAAATATGCTTGTTTCTGCCAATTGCAGCAAAATACTGAAGGGAAAGTGGGTTTGCCTTCATATTTGACCCAGAACAACTCAGTTCAGCATGGAAATATCATTGCAACAGCTTTTATTTAGCCAGAAATCAAGAATGTAAGTTTTTATGCGCTTAAAAACATTTTCAGGCCAAATGAGCTGATTTCTGCCAATTGCAGCAAAATACTGAAGGGAAAGTGGGTTTGCCTTCATATTTGACCCAGAACAACTCAGTTCAGCATGGAAATATCATTGCAACAGCTTTTATTTAGCCAGAAATCAAGAGTGTAAGTTTTTATGCGCTTAAAAGCATTTTCAGGCCAAATGAGCTGATTTCTGCCAATTGCAGCAAAATACTGAAGTGAAAGTGGGTTTGCCTTCATATTTGACCCAGAACAACTCAGTTCAGCATGGAAATATCATTGCAACAGCTTTTATTTAGCCAGAAATCAAGAATGTAAGTTTTTATGCGCTTAAAAGCATTTTCAGGCCGAATGAGCAAATATGCTTGTTTCTGCCAATTGCAGCAAAATACTGAAGGGAAAGTGGGTTTGCCTTCATATTTGACCCAGAACAACTCAGTTCAGCATGGAAATATCATTGCAACAGCTTTTATTTAGCCAGAAATCAAGAGTGCAAGTTTTTATGCTCTTAAAAGCATTTTCAGGCCGAATGAGCAAATATGCTTGTTTCAGCCAATTGCAGCAAAATACTGAAGGTAAAGTGGGTTTTCCTTCATATTTGACCCAGAACAACTCAGTTCAGCATGGAAATATCATTGCAACAGCTTTTATTTAGCCAGAAATCAAGAGTGTAAGTTTTTATGCGCTTAAAAGCATTTTCAGGCCGAATGAGCAAATATGCTTGTTTCTGCCAATTGCAGCAAAATACTGAAGGGAAAGTGGGTTTGCCTTCATATTTGACCCAGAACAACTCAGTTCAGCATGGAAATAACATTGCAACAGTTTTTATTTAGCCAAAAATCAAGAATGTAAGTTTTTATGCGCTTAAAAGCATTTTCAGGCCAAATGAGCTGATTTCTGCCAATTGCAGCAAAATACTGAAGGGAAAGTGGGTTTGCCTTCATATTTGACCCAGAACAAGTCAGTTCAGCATGGAAATATCATTGCAACAGCTTTTATTTAGCCAGAAATCAAGAGTGTAAGTTTTTATGCGCTTAAAAGCATTTTCAGGCCGAATGAGCAAATATGCTTGTTTCTGCCAAGTGCAGCAAAATACTGAAGGGAAAGTGGGTTTGCCTTCATATTTGACCCAGAACAACTCAGTTCAGCATGGAAATATCATTGCAACAGCTTTTATTTAGCCAGAAATCAAGAGTGTAAGTTTTTATGCGCTTAAAAGCATTTTCAGGCCAAATGAGCTGATTTCTGCCAATTGCAGCAAAATACTGAAGGGAAAGTGGGTTTGCCTTCATATTTGACCCAGAACAACTCAGTTCAGCATGGAAATATCATTGCAACAGCTTTTATTTAGCCAGAAATCAAGAGTGTAAGTTTTTATGCGCTTAAAAGCATTTTCAGGCCGAATGAGCAAATATGCTTGTTTCTGCCAATTGCAGCAAAATACTGAAGGGTTAGTGGGTTTGCCTTCATATTTGACGCAGAACAACTCAGTTCAGCATGGAAATATCATTGCAACAGCTTTTATTTAGCCAGAAATCAAGAGTGTAAGTTTTTATGCGCTTAAAAGCATTTTCAGGCCGAATGAGCAAATATGCTTGTTTCTGCCAATTGCAGCAAAATACTGAAGGGAAAGTGGGTTTGCCTTCAAAGTTGACCCAGAACAACTCAGTTCAGCATGGAAATATCATTGCAACAGCTTTTATTTAGCCAGAAATGAAGAGTGTAAGTTTTTATGCGCTTAAAAGCATTTTCAGGCCGAATGAGCAAATATGCTTGTTTCTGCAAATTGCAGCAAAATACTGAAGTGTTAGTGGGTTTGCCTTCATATTTGACGCAGAACAACTCAGTTCAGCATGGAAATATCATTGCAACAGCTTTTATTTAGCCAGAAATCAAGAGTGTAAGTTTTTATGCGCTTAAAAGCATTTTCAGGCCAAATGAGCTGATTTCTGCCAATTGCAGCAAAATACTGAAGGGAAAGTGGGTTTGCCTTCATATTTGACCCAGAACAACTCAGTTCAGCATGGAAATATCATTGCAATAGCTTTTATTTAGCCAGAAATCAAGAGTGTAAGTTTTTATGCGCTTAAAAGCATTTTCAGGCCAAATGAGCTGATTTCTGCCAATTGCAGCAAAATACTGAAGGGAAAGTGGGTTTGCCTTCATATTTGACCCAGAACAACTCAGTTCAGCATGGAAATATCATTGCAACAGCTTTTATTTAGCCAGAAATCAAGAGTGTAAGTTTTTATGCGCTTAAAAGCATTTTCAGGCCGAATGAGCAAATATGCTTGTTTCTGCCAATTGCAGCAAAATACTGAAGGGAAAGTGGGTTTGCCTTCATATTTGACCCAGAACAACTCAGTTCAGCATGGAAATATCATTGCAACAGCTTTTATTTAGCCAGAAATCAAGAGTGTAAGTTTTTATGCGCTTAAAAGCATTTTCAGGCCGAATGAGCAAATATGCTTGTTTCTGCCAATTGCAGCAAAATACTGAAGGGAAAGTGGGTTTGCCTTCATATTTGATGCAGAACAACTCAGTTCAGCATGGAAATATCATTGCAACAGCTTTTATTTAGCCAGAAATCAAGAGTGTAAGTTTTTATGCGCTTAAAAGCATTTTCAGGCCGAATGAGCAAATATGCTTGTTTCTGCCAATTGCAGCAAAATACTGAAGGGAAAGTGGGTTTGCCTTCATATTTGACCCAGAACAACTCAGTTCAGCATGGAAATATCATTGCAACAGCTTTTATTTAGCCAGAAATCAAGAGTGTAAGTTTTTATGCGCTTAAAAGCATTTTCAGGCCGAATGAGCAAATATGCTTGTTTTTGCCAATTGCAGCAAAATACTGAAGGGAAAGTGGGTTTGCCTTCATAGTTGACCCAGAACAACTCAGTTCAGCATGGAAATATCATTGCAACAGCTTTTATTTAGCCAGAAATCAAGAGTGTAAGTTTTTATGCGCTTAAAAGCATTTTCAGGCCGAATGAGCAAATATGCTTGTTTCTGCCAATTGCAGCAAAATACTGAAGGGAAAGTGGGTTTGCCTTCATATTTGACCCAGAACAACTCAGTTCAGCATGGAAATATCATTGCAACAGCTTTTATTTAGCCAGCAATCAAGAATGTAAGTTTTTATGCGCTTAAAAGCATTTTCAGGCCAAATGAGCTGATTTCTGCCAATTGCAGCAAAATACTGAAGGGAAAGTGGTTTTGCCTTCATATTTGACCCAGAACAACTCAGTTCAGCATGGAAATATCATTGCAACAGCTTTTATTTAGCCAGAAATCAAGAGTTTAAGTTTTTATGCGCTTAAAAGCATTTTCAGGCGGAATGAGCAAATATGCTTGTTTCTGCCAATTGCAGCAAAATACTGAAGTGAAAGTAGGTTTGCCTTCATATTTGACCCAGAACAACTCAGTTCAGCATGGAACTATCATTGCAACAGCTTTTATTTAGCCAGAAATCAAGAATGTAAGTTTTTATGCGCTTCAAAGCATTTTCAGGCCAAATGAGCTGATTTCTGCCAATTGCAGCAAAATACTGAAGGGAAAGTGGGTTTGCCTTCATATTTGACGCAGAACAACTCAGTTCAGCATGGAAATATCATTGCAACAGCTTTTATTAAGCCAGAAATCAAGAGTGTAAGTTTTTATGCGCTTAAAAGCATTTTCAGGCCGAATGAGCAAATATGCTTGTTTCTGCCAATTGCAGCAAAATACTGAAGGGAAAGTGGGTTTGCCTTCATAGTTGACCCAGAACAACTCAGTTCAGCATGGAAATATCATTGCAACAGCTTTTATTTAGCCAGAAATCAAGAGTGTAAGTTTTTATGCGCTTAAAAGCATTTTCAGGCCGAATGAGCAAATATGCTTGTTTCTGCCAATTGCAGCAAAATACTGAAGGGAAAGTGGGTTTGCCTTCATATTTGACCCAGAACAACTCAGTTCAGCATGGAAATATCATTGCAACAGCTTTTATTTAGCCAGAAATCAAGAGTGTAAGTTTTTATGCGCTTAAAAGCATTTTCAGGCCGAATGAGCAAATATGCTTGTTTCTGCCAATTGCAGCAAAATACTGAAGGGAAAGTGGGTTTGCCTTCATATTTGACCCAGAACAACTCAGTTCAGCATGGAAATATCATTGCAACAGCTTTTATTTAGCCAGAAATCAAGAGTGTAAGTTTTTATGCGCTTAAAAGCATTTTCAGGCCAAATGAGCTGATTTCTGCCAATTGCAGCAAAATACTGAAGGGAAAGTGGGTTTGCCTTCATATTTGACCCAAAACAACTCAGTTCAGCATGGAAATATCATTGCAACAGCTTTTATTTAGCCAGAAATCAAGAGTGTAAGTTTTTATGCGCTTAAAAGCATTTTCAGGCCGAATGAGCAAATATGCTTGTTTCTGCCAATTGCAGCAAAATACTGAAGGGAAAGTGGGTTTGCCTTCAAAGTTGACCCAGAACAACTCAGTTCAGCATGGAAATATCATTGCAACAGCTTTTATTTAGCCAGAAATCAAGAGTGTAAGTTTTTATGCGCTTAAAAGAATTTTCAGGCCGAATGAGCAAATATGCTTGTTTCTGCCAATTGCAGCAAAATACTGAAGGGAAAGTGGGTTTGCCTTCATATTTGACCCAGAACAACTCAGTTCAGCATGGAAATATCATTGCAACAGCTTTTATTTAGCCAGAAATCAAGAGTGTAAGTTTTTATGCGCTTAAAAGCATTTTCAGGCCGAATGAGCAAATATGCTTGTTTCTGCCAATTGCAGCAAAATACTGAAGGGAAAGTGGGTTTGCCTTCATATTTGACGCAGAACAACTCAGTTCAGCATGGAAATATCATTGCAACAGCTTTTATTTAGCCAGAAATCAAGAGTGTAAGTTTTTATGCGCTTAAAAGCATTTTCAGGCCAAATGAGCTGATTTCTGCCAATTGCAGCAAAATACTGAAGGGAAAGTGGGTTTGCCTTCATATTTGACCCAGAACAACTCAGTTCAGCATGGAAATATCATTGCAATAGCTTTTATTTAGCCAGAAATCAAGAGTGTAAGTTTTTATGCGCTTAAAAGCATTTTCAGGCCAAATGAGCTGATTTCTGCCAATTGCAGCAAAATACTGAAGGGAAAGTGGGTTTGCCTTCATATTTGACCCAGAACAACTCAGTTCAGCATGGAAATATCATTGCAACAGCTTTTATTTAGCCAGAAATCAAGAGTGTAAGTTTTTATGCGCTTAAAAGCCTTTTCAGGCCGAATGAGCAAATATGCTTGTTTCAGCCAATTGCAGCAAAATACTGAAGGGAAAGTGGGTTTGCCTTCATATTTGACCCAGAACAACTCAGTTCAGCATGGAAATATCATTGCAACAGCTTTTATTTAGCCAGAAATCAAGAGTGTAAGTTTTTATGCGCTTAAAAGCATTTTCAGGCCGAATGAGCAAATATGCTTGTTTCTGCCAATTGCAGCAAAATACTGAAGGGAAAGTGGGTTTGCCTTCATATTTGACCCAGAACAACTCAGTTCAGCATGGAAATATCATTGCAACAGCTTTTATTTAGCCAGAAATCAAGAGTGTAAGTTTTTATGCGCTTAAAAGCATTTTCAGGCCAAATGAGCTGATTTCTGCCAATTGCAGCAAAATACTGAAGGGAAAGTGGGTTTGCCTTCATATTTGACCCAAAACAACTCAGTTCAGCATGGAAATATCATTGCAACAGCTTTTATTTAGCCAGAAATCAAGAGTGTAAGTTTTTATGCGCTTAAAAGCATTTTCAGGCCGAATGAGCAAATATGCTTGTTTCTGCCAATTGCAGCAAAATACTGAAGGGAAAGTGGGTTTGCCTTCAAAGTTGACCCAGAACAACTCAGTTCAGCATGGAAATATCATTGCAACAGCTTTTATTTAGCCAGAAATCAAGAGTGTAAGTTTTTATGCGCTTAAAAGAATTTTCAGGCCGAATGAGCAAATATGCTTGTTTCTGCCAATTGCAGCAAAATACTGAAGGGAAAGTGGGTTTGCCTTCATATTTGACCCAGAACAACTCAGTTCAGCATGGAAATATCATTGCAACAGCTTTTATTTAGCCAGAAATCAAGAGTGTAAGTTTTTATGCGCTTAAAAGCATTTTCAGGCCGAATGAGCAAATATGCTTGTTTCTGCCAATTGCAGCAAAATACTGAAGGGAAAGTGGGTTTGCCTTCATATTTGACGCAGAACAACTCAGTTCAGCATGGAAATATCATTGCAACAGCTTTTATTTAGCCAGAAATCAAGAGTGTAAGTTTTTATGCGCTTAAAAGCATTTTCAGGCCAAATGAGCTGATTTCTGCCAATTGCAGCAAAATACTGAAGGGAAAGTGGGTTTGCCTTCATATTTGACCCAGAACAACTCAGTTCAGCATGGAAATATCATTGCAATAGCTTTTATTTAGCCAGAAATCAAGAGTGTAAGTTTTTATGCGCTTAAAAGCATTTTCAGGCCAAATGAGCTGATTTCTGCCAATTGCAGCAAAATACTGAAGGGAAAGTGGGTTTGCCTTCATATTTGACCCAGAACAACTCAGTTCAGCATGGAAATATCATTGCAACAGCTTTTATTTAGCCAGAAATCAAGAGTGTAAGTTTTTATGCGCTTAAAAGCCTTTTCAGGCCGAATGAGCAAATATGCTTGTTTCAGCCAATTGCAGCAAAATACTGAAGGGAAAGTGGGTTTGCCTTCATATTTGACCCAGAACAACTCAGTTCAGCATGGAAATATCATTGCAACAGCTTTTATTTAGCCAGAAATCAAGAGTGTAAGTTTTTATGCGCTTAAAAGCATTTTCAGGCCGAATGAGCAAATATGCTTGTTTCTGCCAATTGCAGCAAAATACTGAAGGGAAAGTGGGTTTGCCTTCATATTTGACCCAGAACAACTCAGTTCAGCATGGAAATATCATTGCAACAGCTTTTATTTAGCCAGAAATCAAGAGTGTAAGTTTTTATGCGCTTAAAAGCATTTTCAGGCCGAATGAGCAAACATGCTTGTTTCTGCCAATTGCAGCAAAATACTGAAGGGAAAGTGGGTTTGCCTTCATATTTGACCCAGAACAACTCAGTTCAGCATGGAAATATCATTGCAACAGCTTTTATTTAGCCAGAAATCAAGAATGTAAGTTTTTATGCGCTTAAAAGCATTTTCAGGCCGAATGAGCAAATATGCTTGTTTCTGCCAATTGCAGCAAAATACTGAAGGGAAAGTGGGTTTGCCTTCATATTTGACCCAGAACAACTCAGTTCAGCATGGAAATATCATTGCAACAGCTTTTATTTAGCCAGAAATCAAGAGTGTAAGTTTTTATGCGCTTAAAAGCATTTTCAGGCCGAATGAGCAAATATGCTTGTTTCTGCCAATTGCAGCAAAATACTGAAGGGAAAGTGGGTTTGCCTTCATATTTGACCCAGAACAACTCAGTTCAGCATGGAAATATCATTGCAACAGCTTTTATTTAGCCAGAAATCAAGAATGTAAGTTTTTATGCGCTTAAAAGCATTTTCAGGCCGAATGAGCAAATATGCTTGTTTCTGCCAATTGCAGCAAAATACTGAAGGGAAAGTGGGTTTGCCTTCATAGTTGACCCAGAACAACTCAGTTCAGCATGGAAATATCATTGCAACAGCTTTTATTTAGCCAGAAATCAAGAATTTAAGTTTTTATGCGTTTAAAAGCATTTTCAGGCCGAATGAGCAAATATGCTTGTTTCTGCCAAGTGCAGCAAAATACTGAAGGGAAAGTGGGTTTGCCTTCATATTTGACCCAGAACAACTCAGTTCAGCATGGAAATATCATTGCAACAGCTTTTATTTAGCCAGAAATCAAGAGTGTACGTTTTTATGCGCTTAAAAGCATTTTCAGGCCGAATGAGCAAATATGCTTGTTTCTGCCAATTGCAGCAAAATACTGAAGGGAAAGTGGGTTTGCCTTCATATTTGACCCAGAACAACTCAGTTCAGCATGGAAATATCATTGCAACAGCTTTTATTTAGCCAGAAATCAAGAGTGTAAGTTTTTATGCGCTTAAAAGCATTTTCAGGCCGAATGAGCAAATATCCTTGTTTCTGCCAATTGCAGCAAAATACTGAAGGGAAAGTGGGTTTGCCTTCATATTTGACCCAGAACAACTCAGTTCAGCATGGAAATATCATTGCAACAGCTTTTATTTAGCCAGAAATCAAGAATGTAAGTTTTTATGCGCTTAAAAGCATTTTCAGGCCAAATGAGCTGATTTCTGCCAATTGCAGCAAAATACTGAAGGGAAAGTGGGTTTGCCTTCATATTTGACCCAGAACAACTCAGTTCAGCATGGAAATATCATTGCAACAGCTTTTATTTAGCCAGAAATCAAGAATGTAAGTTTTTATGCGCTTAAAAGCATTTTCAGGCCAAATGAGCTGATTTCTGCCAATTGCAGCAAAATACTGAAGGGAAAGTGGGTTTGCCTTCATATTTGACCTAGAACAACTCAGTTCAGCATGGAAATATCATTGCAACAGCTTTTATTTAGCCAGAAATCAAGAGTGTAAGTTTTTTATGCGCTTAAAAGCATTTTCAGGCCGAATGAGCAAATATGCTTGTTTCTGCCAATTGCAGCAAAATACTGAAGGGAAAGTGGGTTTGCCTTCATATTTGACCCAGAACAACTCAGTTCAGCATGGAAATATCATTGCAACAGCTTTTATTTAGCCAGAAATCAAGAGTGTAAGTTTTTATGCGCTTAAAAGCATTTTCAGGCCGAATGAGCAAATATGCTTGTTTCTGCCAATTGCAGCAAAATACTGAAGGGAAAGTGGGTTTGCCTTCATATTTGACCCCGAACAACTCAGTTCAGCATGGAAATATCATTGCAACAGCTTTTATTTAGCCAGAAATCAAGAGTGTAAGTTTTTATGCGCTTAAAAGCATTTTCAGGCCGAATGAGCAAATATGCTTGTTTCTGCCAAGTGCAGCAAAATACTGAAGGGAAAGTGGGTTTGCCTTCATATTTGACCCAGAACAACTCAGTTCAGCATGGAAATATCATTGCAACAGCTTTTATTTAGCCAGAAATCAAGAGTGTAAGTTTTTATGCGCTTAAAAGCATTTTCAGGCCGAATGAGCAAATATGCTTGTTTCTGCCAATTGCAGCAAAATACTGAAGGGAAAGTGGGTTTGCCTTCATAGTTGACCCAGAACAACTCAGTTCAGCATGGAAATATCATTGCAACAGCTTTTATTTAGCCAGAAATCAAGAGTGTAAGTTTTTATGCGCTTAAAAGCATTTTCAGGCCGAATGAGCAAATATGCTTTTTTCTGCCAATTGCAGCAAAATACTGAAGGGAAAGTGGGTTTGCCTTCATATTTGACCCAGAACAACTCAGTTCAGCATGGAAATATCATTGCAACAGCTTTTATTTAGCCAGAAATCAAGAGTGTAAGTTTTTATGCGCTTAAAAGCATTTTCAGGCCGAATGAGCAAATATGCTTGTTTCTGCCAATTGCAGCAAAATACTGAAGGGAAAGTGGGTTTGCCTTCATATTTGACCCAGAACAACTCAGTTCAGCATGGAAATAACATTGCAACAGCTTTTATTTAGCCAGAAATCAAGAGTGTAAGTTTTTATGCGCTTAAAAGCATTTTCAGGCCGAATGAGCAAATATGCTTGTTTCTGCCAATTGCAGCAAAATACTGAAGGGAAAGTGGGTTTGCCTTCATATTTGACCCAGAACAACTCAGTTCAGCATGGAAATAACATTGCAACAGCTTTTATTTAGCCAGAAATCAAGAGTGTAAGTTTTTATGCACTTAAAAGCATTTTCAGGCCGAATGAGCAAATATGCTTGTTTCTGCCAATTGCAGCAAAATACTGAAGGGAAAGTGGGTTTGCCTTCATATTTGACCCAGAACAACTCAGTTCAGCATGGAAATATCATTGCAACAGCTTTTATTTAGCCAGAAATCAAGAGTGTAAGTTTTTATGCGCTTAAAAGCATTTTCAGGCCGAATGACCAAAGATGCTTGTTTCTGCCAAGTGCAGCAAAATACTGAAGGGAAAGTGGGTTTGCCTTCATATTTGACCCAGAACAACTCAGTTCAGCATGGAAATATCAATGCAACAGCTTTTATTTAGCCAGAAATCAAGAGTGTAAGTTTTTATGCGCCTAAAAGCATTTTCAGGCCGAATGAGCAAATATGCTTGTTTCTGCCAATTGCAGCAAAATACTGAAGGGAAAGTGGGTTTGCCTTCATATTTGACCCAGAACAACTCAGTTCAGCATGGAAATATCATTGCAACAGCTTTTATTTAGCCAGAAATCAAGAATGTAAGTTTTTATGCGCTTAAAAGCATTTTCAGGCCAAATGAGCTGATTTCTGCCAATTGCAGCAAAATACTGAAGGGAAAGTGGGTTTGCCTTCATATTTGACCCAGAACAACTCAGTTCAGCATGGAAATATCATTGCAACAGCTTTTATTTAGCCAGAAATCAAGAGTGTAAGTTTTTATGCGCTTAAAAGCATTTTCAGGCGGAACGAGCAAATATGCTTGTTTCTGCCAATTGCAGCAAAATACTGAAGGGAAAGTGGGTTTGCCTTCATATTTGACCCAGAACAACTCAGTTCAGCATGGAAATATCATTGCAACAGCTTTTATTTAGCCAGAAATCAAGAATGTAAGTTTTTATGCACTTAAAAGCATTTTCAGGCCAAATGAGCTGATTTCTGCCAATTGCAGCAAAATACTGAAGGGAAAGTGGGTTTGCCTTCATATTTGACCCAGAACAACTCAGTTCAGCATGGAAATATCATTGCAACAGCTTTTATTTAGCCAGAAATCAAGAATGTAAGTTTTTATGCGCTTAAAAGCATTTTCAGGCCAAATGAGCTGATTTCTGCCAATTGCAGCAAAATACTGAAGGGAAAGTGGGTTTGCTTTCATATTTGACCCAGAACAACTCAGTTCAGCATGGAAATATCATTGCAACAGCTTTTATTTAGCCAGAAATCAAGAGTGTAAGTTTTTATGCGCTTAAAAGCATTTTCAGGCCGAATGAGCAAATATGCTTGTTTCTGCCAATTGCAGCAAAATACTGAAGGGAAAGTGGGTTTGCCTTCATAGTTGACCCAGAACAACTCAGTTCAGCATGGAAATATCATTGCAACAGCTTTTATTTAGCCAGAAATCAAGAGTGTAAGTTTTTATGCGCTTAAAAGCATTTTCAGGCCGAATGAGCAAATATGCTTGTTTCTGCCAATTGCAGCAAAATACTGAAGGGAAAGTGGGTTTGCCTTCATATTTGACCCAGAACAACTCAGTTCAGCATGGAAATATCATTGCAACAGCTTTTATTTAGCCAGAAATCAAGAGTGTAAGTTTTTATGCGCTTAAAAGCATTTTCAGGCCGAATGAGCAAATATGCTTGTTTCTGCCAATTGCAGCAAAATACTGAAGGGAAAGTGGGTTTGCCTTCATATTTGACCCAGAACAACTCAGTTCAGCATGGAAATATCATTGCAACAGCTTTTATTTAGCCAGAAATCAAGAGTGTAAGTTTTTATGCGCTTAAAAGCATTTTCAGGCCGAATGAGCAAATATGCTTGTTTCTGCCAATTGCAGCAAAATACTGAAGGGAAAGTGGGTTTGCCTTCATATTTGACCCAGAACAACTCAGTTCAGCATGGAAATATCATTGCAACAGCTTTTATTTAGCCAGAAATCAAGAGTGTAAGTTTTTATGCGCTTAAAAGCATTTTCAGGCCGAATGAGCAAATATGCTTGTTTCTGCCAATTGCAGCAAAATACTGAAGGGAAAGTGGGTTTGCCTTCATATTTGACCCAGAACAACTCAGTTCAGCATGGAAATATCATTGCAACAGCTTTTATTTAGCCAGAAATCAAGAGTGTAAGTTTTTATGCGCTTAAAAGCATTTTCAGGCCGAATGAGCAAATATGCTTGTTTCTGCCAATTGCAGCAAAATACTGAAGGGAAAGTGGGTTTGCCTTCATATTTGACCCCGAACAACTCAGTTCAGCATGGAAATATCATTGCAACAGCTTTTATTTAGCCAGAAATCAAGAGTGTAAGTTTTTATGCGCTTAAAAGCATTTTCAGGCCGAATGAGCAAATATGCTTGTTTCTGCCAAGTGCAGCAAAATACTGAAGGGAAAGTGGGTTTGCCTTCATATTTGACCCAGAACAACTCAGTTCAGCATGGAAATATCATTGCAACAGCTTTTATTTAGCCAGAAATCAAGAGTGTAAGTTTTTATGCGCTTAAAAGCATTTTTCAGGCCGAATGAGCAAATATGCTTGTTTCTGCCAATTGCAGCAAAATACTGAAGGGAAAGTGGGTTTGCCTTCATATTTGACCCAGAACAACTCAGTTCAGCATGGAAATATCATTGCAACAGCTTTTATTTAGCCAGAAATCAAGAGTGTAAGTTTTTATGCGCTTAAAAGCATTTTCAGGCCGAATGAGCAAATATGCTTGTTTCTGCCAATTGCAGCAAAATACTGAAGGGAAAGTGGGTTTGCCTTCATAGTTGACCCAGAACAACTCAGTTCAGCATGGAAATATCATTGCAACAGTTTTTATTTAGCCAAAAATCAAGAATGTAAGTTTTTATGCGCTTAAAAGCATTTTCAGGCCGAATGAGCAAATATGCTTGTTTCTGCCAATTGCAGCAAAATACTGAAGGGAAAGTGGGTTTGCCTTCATAGTTGACCCAGAACAACTCAGTTCAGCATGGAAATATCATTGCAACAGCTTTTATTTAGCCAAAAATCAAGAATGTAAGTTTTTATGCGCTTAAAAGCATTTTCAGGCCAAATGAGCTGATTTCTGCCAATTGCAGCAAAATACTGAAGGGAAAGTGGGTTTGCCTTCATATTTGACCCAGAACAACTCAGTTCAGCATGGAAATATCATTGCAACAGCTTTTATTTAGCCAGAAATCAAGAGTGTAAGTTTTTATGCGCTTAAAAGCATTTTCAGGCCGAATGAGCAAATATGCTTGTTTCTGCCAATTGCAGCAAAATACTGAAGGGAAAGTGGGTTTGCCTTCATATTTGAGCCAGAACAACTCAGTTCAGCATGGAAATATCATTGCAACAGCTTTTTTTTAGCCAGAAATCAAGAGTGTAAGTTTTTATGCGCTTAAAAGCATTTTCAGGCCGAATGAGCAAATATGCTTGTTTCTGCCAATTGCAGCAAAATACTGAAGGGAAAGTGGGTTTGCCTTCATATTTGACCCAGAACAACTCAGTTCAGCATGGAAATATCATTGCAACAGCTTTTATTTAGCCAGAAATCAAGAGTGTAAGTTTTTATGCGCTTAAAAGCATTTTCAGGCCGAATGAGCAAATATGCTTGTTTCTGCCAATTGCAGCAAAATACTGAAGGGAAAGTGGGTTTGCCTTCATATTTGACCCAGAACAACTCAGTTCAGCATGGAAATATCATTGCAACAGCTTTTATTTAGCCAGAAATCAAGAGTGTAAGTTTTTATGCGCTTAAAAGCATTTTCAGGCCGAATGACCAAAGATGCTTGTTTCTGCCAAGTGCAGCAAAATACTGAAGGGAAAGTGGGTTTGCCTTCATATTTGACCCAGAACAACTCAGTTCAGCATGGAAATATCAATGCAACAGCTTTTATTTAGCCAGAAATCAAGAGTGTAAGTTTTTATGCGCCTAAAAGCATTTTCAGGCCGAATGAGCAAATATGCTTGTTTCTGCCAATTGCAGCAAAATACTGAAGGGAAAGTGGGTTTGCCTTCATATTTGACCCAGAACAACTCAGTTCAGCATGGAAATATCATTGCAACAGCTTTTATTTAGCCAGAAATCAAGAATGTAAGTTTTTATGCGCTTAAAAGCATTTTCAGGCCAAATGAGCTGATTTCTGCCAATTGCAGCAAAATACTGAAGGGAAAGTGGGTTTGCCTTCATATTTGACCCAGAACAACTCAGTTCAGCATGGAAATATCATTGCAACAGCTTTTATTTAGCCAGAAATCAAGAGTGTAAGTTTTTATGCGCTTAAAAGCATTTTCAGGCGGAACGAGCAAATATGCTTGTTTCTGCCAATTGCAGCAAAATACTGAAGGGAAAGTGGGTTTGCCTTCATATTTGACCCAGAACAACTCAGTTCAGCATGGAAATATCATTGCAACAGCTTTTATTTAGCCAGAAATCAAGAATGTAAGTTTTTATGCGCTTAAAAGCATTTTCAGGCCAAATGAGCTGATTTCTGCCAATTGCAGCAAAATACTGAAGGGAAAGTGGGTTTGCCTTCATATTTGACCCAGAACAACTCAGTTCAGCATGGAAATATCATTGCAACAGCTTTTATTTAGCCAGAAATCAAGAATGTAAGTTTTTATGCGCTTAAAAGCATTTTCAGGCCAAATGAGCTGATTTCTGCCAATTGCAGCAAAATACTGAAGGGAAAGTGGGTTTGCCTTCATATTTGACCCAGAACAACTCAGTTCAGCATGGAAATATCATTGCAACAGCTTTTATTTAGCCAGAAATCAAGAGTGTAAGTTTTTATGCGCTTAAAAGCATTTTCAGGCCGAATGAGCAAATATGCTTGTTTCTGCCAATTGCAGCAAAATACTGAAGGGAAAGTGGGTTTGCCTTCATATTTGACCCAGAACAACTCAGTTCAGCATGGAAATAACATTGCAACAGCTTTTATTTAGCCAGAAATCAAGAGTGTAAGTTTTTATGCACTTAAAAGCATTTTCAGGCCGAATGAGCAAATATGCTTGTTTCTGCCAATTGCAGCAAAATACTGAAGGGAAAGTGGGTTTGCCTTCATATTTGACCCAGAACAACTCAGTTCAGCATGGAAATATCATTGCAACAGCTTTTATTTAGCCAGAAATCAAGAGTGTAAGTTTTTATGCGCTTAAAAGCATTTTCAGGCCGAATGACCAAAGATGCTTGTTTCTGCCAAGTGCAGCAAAATACTGAAGGGAAAGTGGGTTTGCCTTCATATTTGACCCAGAACAACTCAGTTCAGCATGGAAATATCAATGCAACAGCTTTTATTTAGCCAGAAATCAAGAGTGTAAGTTTTTATGCGCCTAAAAGCATTTTCAGGCCGAATGAGCAAATATGCTTGTTTCTGCCAATTGCAGCAAAATACTGAAGGGAAAGTGGGTTTGCCTTCATATTTGACCCAGAACAACTCAGTTCAGCATGGAAATATCATTGCAACAGCTTTTATTTAGCCAGAAATCAAGAATGTAAGTTTTTATGCGCTTAAAAGCATTTTCAGGCCAAATGAGCTGATTTCTGCCAATTGCAGCAAAATACTGAAGGGAAAGTGGGTTTGCCTTCATATTTGACCCAGAACAACTCAGTTCAGCATGGAAATATCATTGCAACAGCTTTTATTTAGCCAGAAATCAAGAGTGTAAGTTTTTATGCGCTTAAAAGCATTTTCAGGCGGAACGAGCAAATATGCTTGTTTCTGCCAATTGCAGCAAAATACTGAAGGGAAAGTGGGTTTGCCTTCATATTTGACCCAGAACAACTCAGTTCAGCATGGAAATATCATTGCAACAGCTTTTATTTAGCCAGAAATCAAGAATGTAAGTTTTTATGCGCTTAAAAGCATTTTCAGGCCAAATGAGCTGATTTCTGCCAATTGCAGCAAAATACTGAAGGGAAAGTGGGTTTGCCTTCATATTTGACCCAGAACAACTCAGTTCAGCATGGAAATATCATTGCAACAGCTTTTATTTAGCCAGAAATCAAGAATGTAAGTTTTTATGCGCTTAAAAGCATTTTCAGGCCAAATGAGCTGATTTCTGCCAATTGCAGCAAAATACTGAAGGGAAAGTGGGTTTGCCTTCATATTTGACCCAGAACAACTCAGTTCAGCATGGAAATATCATTGCAACAGCTTTTATTTAGCCAGAAATCAAGAATGTAAGTTTTTATGCGCTTAAAAGCATTTTCAGGCCAAATGAGCTGATTTCTGCCAATTGCAGCAAAATACTGAAGGGAAAGTGGGTTTGCCTTCATATTTGACCCAGAACAACTCAGTTCAGCATGGAAATATCATTGCAACAGCTTTTATTTAGCCAGAAATCAAGAATGTAAGTTTTTATGCGCTTAAAAGCATTTTCAGGCCAAATGAGCTGATTTCTGCCAATTGCAGCAAAATACTGAAGGGAAAGTGGGTTTGCCTTCATATTTGACCCAGAACAACTCAGTTCAGCATGGAAATATCATTGCAACAGCTTTTATTTAGCCAGAAATCAAGAGTGTAAGTTTTTATGCGCTTAAAAGCATTTTCAGGCCGAATGAGCAAATATGCTTGTTTCTGCCAATTGCAGCAAAATACTGAAGGGAAAGTGGGTTTGCCTTCATAGTTGACCCAGAACAACTCAGTTCAGCATGGAAATATCATTGCAACAGCTTTTATTTAGCCAGAAATCAAGAGTGTAAGTTTTTATGCGCTTAAAAGCATTTTCAGGCCGAATGAGCAAATATGCTTGTTTCTGCCAATTGCAGCAAAATACTGAAGGGAAAGTGGGTTTGCCTTCATATTTGACCCAGAACAACTCAGTTCAGCATGGAAATATCATTGCAACAGCTTTTATTTAGCCAGAAATCAAGAGTGTAAGTTTTTATGCGCTTAAAAGCATTTTCAGGCCGAATGAGCAAATATGCTTGTTTCTGCCAATTGCAGCAAAATACTGAAGGGAAAGTGGGTTTGCCTTCATATTTGACCCAGAACAACTCAGTTCAGCATGGAAATATCATTGCAACAGCTTTTATTTAGCCAGAAATCAAGAGTGTAAGTTTTTATGCGCTTAAAAGCATTTTCAGGCCGAATGAGCAAATATGCTTGTTTCTGCCAATTGCAGCAAAATACTGAAGGGAAAGTGGGTTTGCCTTCATATTTGACCCAGAACAACTCAGTTCAGCATGGAAATATCATTGCAACAGCTTTTATTTAGCCAGAAATCAAGAGTGTAAGTTTTTATGCGCTTAAAAGCATTTTCAGGCAGAATGAGCAAATATGCTTGTTTCTGCCAATTGCAGCAAAATACTGAAGGGAAAGTGGGTTTGCCTTCATATTTGACCCAGAACAACTCAGTTCAGCATGGAAATATCATTGCAACAGCTTTTATTTAGCCAGAAATCAAGAGTGTAAGTTTTTATGCGCTTAAAAGCATTTTTCAGGCCGAATGAGCAAATATGCTTGTTTCTGCCAATTGCAGCAAAATACTGAAGGGAAAGTGGGTTTGCCTTCATATTTGACCCAGAACAACTCAGTTCAGCATGGAAATATCATTGCAACAGCTTTTATTTAGCCAGAAATCAAGAGTGTAAGTTTTTATGCGCTTAAAAGCATTTTCAGGCCGAATGAGCAAATATGCTTGTTTCTGCCAATTGCAGCAAAATACTGAAGGGAAAGTGGGTTTGCCTTCATAGTTGACCCAGAACAACTCAGTTCAGCATGGAAATATCATTGCAACAGTTTTTATTTAGCCAAAAATCAAGAATGTAAGTTTTTATGCGCTTAAAAGCATTTTCAGGCCGAATGAGCAAATATGCTTGTTTCTGCCAATTGCAGCAAAATACTGAAGGGAAAGTGGGTTTGCCTTCATAGTTGACCCAGAACAACTCAGTTCAGCATGGAAATATCATTGCAACAGTTTTTATTTAGCCAAAAATCAAGAATGTAAGTTTTTATGCGCTTAAAAGCATTTTCAGGCCAAATGAGCTGATTTCTGCCAATTGCAGCAAAATACTGAAGGGAAAGTGGGTTTGCCTTCATATTTGACCCAGAACAAGTCAGTTCAGCATGGAAATATCATTGCAACAGCTTTTATTTAGCCAGAAATCAAGAGTGTAAGTTTTTATGCGCTTAAAAGCATTTTCAGGCCGAATGAGCAAATATGCTTGTTTCTGCCAATTGCAGCAAAATACTGAAGGGAAAGTGGGTTTGCCTTCATATTTGAGCCAGAACAACTCAGTTCAGCATGGAAATATCATTGCAACAGCTTTTATTTAGCCAGAAATCAAGAGTGTAAGTTTTTATGCGCTTAAAAGCATTTTCAGGCCGAATGAGCAAATATGCTTGTGTCTGGCAATTGCAGCAAAATACTGAAGGGAAAGTGGGTTTGCCTTCATATTTGACCCAGAACAACTCAGTTCAGCATGGAAATATCATTGCAACAGCTTTTATTTAGCCAGAAATCAAGAGTGTAAGTTTTTATGCGCTTAAAAGCATTTTCAGGCCGAATGAGCAAATATGCTTGTTTCTGCCAATTGCAGCAAAATACTGAAGGGAAAGTGGGTTTGCCTTCATATTTGACCCAGAACAACTCAGTTCAGCATGGAAATATCATTGCAACAGCTTTTATTTAGCCAGAAATCAAGAGTGTAAGTTTTTATGCGCTTAAAAGCATTTTCAGGCCGAATGAGCAAATATGCTTGTTTCTGCCAATTGCAGCAAAATACTGAAGGGAAAGTGGGTTTGCCTTCATATTTGACCCAGAACAACTCAGTTCAGCATGGAAATATCATTGCAACAGCTTTTATTTAGCCAGAAATCAAGAGTGCAAGTTTTTATGCTCTTAAAAGCATTTTAGGCCGAATGAGCAAATATGCTTGTTTCAGCCAATTGCAGCAAAATACTGAAGGTAAAGTGGGTTTTCCTTCATATTTGACCCAGAACAACTCAGTTCAGCATGGAAATATCATTGCAACAGCTTTTATTTAGCCAGAAATCAAGAGTGTAAGTTTTTATGCGCTTAAAAGCATTTTCAGGCCGAATGACCAAAGATGCTTGTTTCTGCCAAGTGCAGCAAAATACTGAAGGGAAAGTGGGTTTGCCTTCATATTTGACCCAGAACAACTCAGTTCAGCATGGAAATATCAATGCAACAGCTTTTATTTAGCCAGAAATCAGGAATGTAAGTTTTTATGCGCTTAAAAGCATTTTCAGGCCAAATGAGCTGATTTATGCCAATTGCAGCAAAATACTGAAGGGAAAGTGGGTTTGCCTTCATATTTGACACAGAACAACTCAGTTCAGCATGGAAATATCATTGCAACAGCTTTTATTTAGCCAGAAATCAAGAGTGTAAGTTTTTATGCGCTTAAAAGCATTTTTAGGCGGAACGAGCAAATATGCTTGTTTCTGCCAATTGCAGCAAAATACTGAAGTGAAAGTGGGTTTGCCTTCATATTTGACCCAGAACAACTCAGTTCAGCATGGAAATATCATTGCAACAGCTTTTATTTAGCCAGAAATCAAGAGTGTAAGTTTTTATGCGCTTAAAAGCATTTTCAGGCCGAATGAGCAAATATGCTTGTTTCTGCCAATTGCAGCAAAATACTGAAGGGAAAGTGGGTTTGCCTTCATATTTGACCCAGAACAACTCAGTTCAGCATGGAAATATCATTGCAACAGCTTTTATTTAGCCAGAAATCAAGAGTGTAAGTTTTTATGCGCTTAAAAGCATTTTCAGGCCGAATGAGCAAATATGCTTGTTTCTGCCAATTGCAGCAAAATACTGAAGGGAAAGTGGGTTTGCCTTCATATTTGACCCAGAACAACTCAGTTCAGCATGGAAATATCATTGCAACAGCTTTTATTTAGCCAGAAATCAAGAGTGCAAGTTTTTATGCTCTTAAAAGCATTTTAGGCCGAATGAGCAAATATGCTTGTTTCAGCCAATTGCAGCAAAATACTGAAGGTAAAGTGGGTTTTCCTTCATATTTGACCCAGAACAACTCAGTTCAGCATGGAAATATCATTGCAACAGCTTTTATTTAGCCAGAAATCAAGAGTGTAAGTTTTTATGCGCTTAAAAGCATTTTCAGGCCGAATGACCAAAGATGCTTGTTTCTGCCAAGTGCAGAAAAATACTGAAGGGAAAGTGGGTTTGCCTTCATATTTGACCCAGAACAACTCAGTTCAGCATGGAAATATCAATGCAACAGCTTTTATTTAGCCAGAAATCAAGAATGTAAGTTTTTATGCGCTTAAAAGCATTTTCAGGCCAAATGAGCTGATTTCTGCCAATTGCAGCAAAATACTGAAGGGAAAGTGGGTTTGCCTTCATATTTGACACAGAACAACTCAGTTCAGCATGGAAATATCATTGCAACAGCTTTTATTTAGCCAGAAATCAAGAGTGTAAGTTTTTATGCGCTTAAAAGCATTTTTAGGCGGAACGAGCAAATATGCTTGTTTCTGCCAATTGCAGCAAAATACTGAAGTGAAAGTGGGTTTGCCTTCATATTTGACCCAGAACAACTCAGTTCAGCATGGAAATATCATTGCAACAGCTTTTATTTAGCCAGAAATCAAGAGTGTAAGTTTTTATGCGCTTAAAAGCATTTTCAGGCCGAATGAGCAAATATGCTTGTTTCTGCCAATTGCAGCAAAATACTTAAGGGAAAGTGGGTTTGCCTTCATAGTTGACCCAGAACAACTCAGTTCAGCATGGAAATATCATTGCAACAGCTTTTATTTAGCCAGAAATCAAGAGTGTAAGTTTTTATGCGCTTAAAAGCATTTTCAGGCCGAATGAGCAAATATGCTTGTTTCTGCCAATTGCAGCAAAATACTGAAGGGAAAGTGGGTTTGCCTTCATATTTGACCCAGAACAACTCAGTTCAGCATGGAAATATCATTGCAACAGCTTTTATTTAGCCAGAAATCAAGAGTGTAAGTTTTTATGCGCTTAAAAGCATTTTCAGGCCGAATGAGCAAATATGCTTGTTTCTGCCAATTGCAGCAAAATACTGAAGGGAAAGTGGGTTTGCCTTCATATTTGACCCAGAACAACTCAGTTCAGCATGGAAATATCATTGCAACAGCTTTTATTTAGCCAGAAATCAAGAGTGTAAGTTTTTATGCGCTTAAAAGCATTTTCAGGCCAAATGAGCTGATTTCTGCCAATTGCAGCAAAATACTGAAGGGAAAGTGGGTTTGCCTTCATATTTGACCCAGAACAACTCAGTTCAGCATGGAAATATCATTGCAACAGCTTTTATTTAGCCAGAAATCAAGAGTGTAAGTTTTTATGCGCTTAAAAGCATTTTCAGGCCGAATGAGCAAATATGCTTGTTTCTGCCAATTGCAGCAAAATACTGAAGGGTTAGTGGGTTTGCCTTCATATTTGACGCAGAACAACTCAGTTCAGCATGGAAATATCATTGCAACAGCTTTTATTTAGCCAGAAATCAAGAGTGTAAGTTTTTATGCGCTTAAAAGCATTTTCAGGCCGAATGAGCAAATATGCTTGTTTCTGCCAATTGCAGCAAAATACTGAAGGGAAAGTGGGTTTGCCTTCAAAGTTGACCCAGAACAACTCAGTTCAGCATGGAAATATCATTGCAACAGCTTTTATTTAGCCAGAAATCAAGAGTGTAAGTTTTTATGCGCTTAAAAGCATTTTCAGGCCGAATGAGCAAATATGCTTGTTTCTGCAAATTGCAGCAAAATACTGAAGTGTTAGTGGGTTTGCCTTCATATTTGACGCAGAACAACTCAGTTCAGCATGGAAATATCATTGCAACAGCTTTTATTTAGCCAGAAATCAAGAGTGTAAGTTTTTATGCACTTAAAAGCATTTTCAGGCCAAATGAGCTGATTTCTGCCAATTGCAGCAAAATACTGAAGGGAAAGTGGGTTTGCCTTCATATTTGACCCAGAACAACTCAGTTCAGCATGGAAATATCATTGCAATAGCTTTTATTTAGCCAGAAATCAAGAGTGTAAGTTTTTATGCGCTTAAAAGCATTTTCAGGCCAAATGAGCTGATTTCTGCCAATTGCAGCAAAATACTGAAGGGAAAGTGGGTTTGCCTTCATATTTGACCCAGAACAACTCAGTTCAGCATGGAAATATCATTGCAACAGCTTTTATTTAGCCAGAAATCAAGAGTGTAAGTTTTTATGCGCTTAAAAGCATTTTCAGGCCGAATGAGCAAATATGCTTGTTTCTGCCAATTGCAGCAAAATACTGAAGGGAAAGTGGGTTTGCCTTCATATTTGACCCAGAACAACTCAGTTCAGCATGGAAATATCATTGCAACAGCTTTTATTTAGCCAGAAATCAAGAGTGTAAGTTTTTATGCGCTTAAAAGCATTTTCAGGCCGAATGAGCAAATATGCTTGTTTCTGCCAATTGCAGCAAAATACTGAAGGGAAAGTGGGTTTGCCTTCATATTTGATGCAGAACAACTCAGTTCAGCATGGAAATATCATTGCAACAGCTTTTATTTAGCCAGAAATCAAGAGTGTAAGTTTTTATGCGCTTAAAAGCATTTTCAGGCCGAATGAGCAAATATGCTTGTTTCTGCCAATTGCAGCAAAATACTGAAGGGAAAGTGGGTTTGCCTTCATATTTGACCCCGAACAACTCAGTTCAGCATGGAAATATCATTGCAACAGCTTTTATTTAGCCAGAAATCAAGAGTGTAAGTTTTTATGCGCTTAAAAGCATTTTCAGGCCGAATGAGCAAATATGCTTGTTTCTGCCAAGTGCAGCAAAATACTGAAGGGAAAGTGGGTTTGCCTTCATATTTGACCCAGAACAACTCAGTTCAGCATGGAAATATCATTGCAACAGCTTTTATTTAGCCAGAAATCAAGAGTGTAAGTTTTTATGCGCTTAAAAGCATTTTCAGGCCGAATGAGCAAATATGCTTGTTTCTGCCAATTGCAGCAAAATACTGAAGGGAAAGTGGGTTTGCCTTCATATTTGACCCAGAACAACTCAGTTCAGCATGGAAATATCATTGCAACAGCTTTTATTTAGCCAGAAATCAAGAATGTAAGTTTTTATGCGCTTAAAAGCATTTTCAGGCCGAATGAGCAAATATGCTTGTTTCTGCCAATTGCAGCAAAATACTGAAGGGAAAGTGGGTTTGCCTTCATAGTTGACCCAGAACAACTCAGTTCAGCATGGAAATATCATTGCAACAGCTTTTATTTAGCCAGAAATCAAGAGTGTAAGTTTTTATGCGCTTAAAAGCATTTTCAGGCCGAATGAGCAAATATGCTTGTTTCTGCCAATTGCAGCAAAATACTGAAGGGAAAGTGGGTTTGCCTTCATATTTGACCCAGAACAACTCAGTTCAGCATGGAAATATCATTGCAACAGCTTTTATTTAGCCAGAAATCAAGAGTGTAAGTTTTTATGCGCTTAAAAGCATTTTCAGGCCGAATGAGCAAATATGCTTGTTTCTGCCAATTGCAGCAAAATACTGAAGGGAAAGTGGGTTTGCCTTCATATTTGACCCAGAACAACTCAGTTCAGCATGGAAATATCATTGCAACAGCTTTTATTTAGCCAGAAATCAAGAGTGTAAGTTTTTATGCGCTTAAAAGCATTTTCAGGCCAAATGAGCTGATTTCTGCCAATTGCAGCAAAATACTGAAGGGAAAGTGGGTTTGCCTTCATATTTGACCCAAAACAACTCAGTTCAGCATGGAAATATCATTGCAACAGCTTTTATTTAGCCAGAAATCAAGAGTGTAAGTTTTTATGCGCTTAAAAGCATTTTCAGGCCGAATGAGCAAATATGCTTGTTTCTGCCAATTGCAGCAAAATACTGAAGGGAAAGTGGGTTTGCCTTCAAAGTTGACCCAGAACAACTCAGTTCAGCATGGAAATATCATTGCAACAGCTTTTATTTAGCCAGAAATCAAGAGTGTAAGTTTTTATGCGCTTAAAAGAATTTTCAGGCCGAATGAGCAAATATGCTTGTTTCTGCCAATTGCAGCAAAATACTGAAGGGAAAGTGGGTTTGCCTTCATATTTGACCCAGAACAACTCAGTTCAGCATGGAAATATCATTGCAACAGCTTTTATTTAGCCAGAAATCAAGAGTGTAAGTTTTTATGCGCTTAAAAGCATTTTCAGGCCGAATGAGCAAATATGCTTGTTTCTGCCAATTGCAGCAAAATACTGAAGGGAAAGTGGGTTTGCCTTCATATTTGACGCAGAACAACTCAGTTCAGCATGGAAATATCATTGCAACAGCTTTTATTTAGCCAGAAATCAAGAGTGTAAGTTTTTATGCGCTTAAAAGCATTTTCAGGCCAAATGAGCTGATTTCTGCCAATTGCAGCAAAATACTGAAGGGAAAGTGGGTTTGCCTTCATATTTGACCCAGAACAACTCAGTTCAGCATGGAAATATCATTGCAATAGCTTTTATTTAGCCAGAAATCAAGAGTGTAAGTTTTTATGCGCTTAAAAGCATTTTCAGGCCAAATGAGCTGATTTCTGCCAATTGCAGCAAAATACTGAAGGGAAAGTGGGTTTGCCTTCATATTTGACCCAGAACAACTCAGTTCAGCATGGAAATATCATTGCAACAGCTTTTATTTAGCCAGAAATCAAGAGTGTACGTTTTTATGCGCTTAAAAGCATTTTCAGGCCGAATGAGCAAATATGCTTGTTTCTGCCAATTGCAGCAAAATACTGAAGGGAAAGTGGGTTTGCCTTCATATTTGACCCAGAACAACTCAGTTCAGCATGGAAATATCATTGCAACAGCTTTTATTTAGCCAGAAATCAAGAGTGTAAGTTTTTATGCGCTTAAAAGCATTTTCAGGCCGAATGAGCAAATATGCTTGTTTCTGCCAATTGCAGCAAAATACTGAAGGGAAAGTGGGTTTGCCTTCATATTTGACCCAGAACAACTCAGTTCAGCATGGAAATATCATTGCAACAGCTTTTATTTAGCCAGAAATCAAGAGTGTAAGTTTTTATGCGCTTAAAAGCATTTTCAGGCCGAATGAGCAAATATGCTTGTTTCTGCCAAGTGCAGCAAAATACTGAAGGGAAAGTGGGTTTGCCTTCATATTTGACCCAGAACAACTCAGTTCAGCATGGAAATATCATTGCAACAGCTTTTATTTAGCCAGAAATCAAGAGTGTAAGTTTTTATGCGCTTAAAAGCATTTTCAGGCCGAATGAGCAAATATGCTTGTTTCTGCCAATTGCAGCAAAATACTGAAGGGAAAGTGGGCTTGCCTTCATATTTGACCCAGAACAACTCAGTTCAGCATGGAAATATCATTGCAACAGCTTTTATTTAGCCAGAAATCAAGAGTGTAAGTTTTTATGCGCTTAAAAGCATTTTCAGGCCGAATGAGCAAATATGCTTGTTTCTGCCAAGTGCAGCAAAATACTGAAGGGAAAGTGGGTTTGCCTTCATATTTGACCCAGAACAACTCAGTTCAGCATGGAAATATCATTGCAACAGCTTTTATTTAGCCAGAAATCAAGAGTGTAAGTTTTTATGCGCTTAAAAGCATTTTCAGGCCGAATGAGCAAATATGCTTGTTTCTGCCAATTGCAGCAAAATACTGAAGGGAAAGTGGGCTTGCCTTCATATTTGACCCAGAACAACTCAGTTCAGCATGGAAATATCATTGCAACAGCTTTTATTTAGCCAGAAATCAAGAGTGTAAGTTTTTATGCGCTTAAAAGCATTTTCAGGCCGAATGAGCAAATATGCTTGTTTCTGCCAATTGCAGCAAAATACTGAAGGGAAAGTGGGTTTGCCTTCATATTTGACCCAGAACAACTCAGTTCAGCATGGAAATATCATTGCAACAGCTTTTATTTAGCCAGAAATCAAGAGTGTAAGTTTTTATGCGCTTAAAAGCATTTTCAGGCCGAATGAGCAAATATGCTTGTTTCTGCCAAGTGCAGCAAAATACTGAAGGGAAAGTGGGTTTGCCTTCATATTTGACCCAGAACAACTCAGTTCAGCATGGAAATATCATTGCAACAGCTTTTATTTAGCCAGAAATCAAGAGTGTAAGTTTTTATGCGCTTAAAAGCATTTTCAGGCCGAATGAGCAAATATGCTTGTTTCTGCCAATTGCAGCAAAATACTGAAGGGAAAGTGGGCTTGCCTTCATATTTGACCCAGAACAACTCAGTTCAGCATGGAAATATCATTGCAACAGCTTTTATTTAGCTAGAAATCAAGAGTGTAAGTTTTTATGCGCTTAAAAGCATTTTCAGGCCGAATGAGCAAATATGCTTGTTTCTGCCAATTGCAGCAAAATACTGAAGGGAAAGTGGGCTTGCCTTCATATTTGACCCAGAACAACTCAGTTCAGCATGGAAATATCATTGCAACAGCTTTTATTTAGCCAGAAATCAAGAGTGTAAGTTTTTATGCGCTTAAAAGCATTTTCAGGCCAAATGAGCTGATTTCTGCCAATTGCAGCAAAATACTAAAGGGAAAGTGGGTTTGCCTTCATATTTGACCCAGAACAACTCAGTTCAGCATGGAAATATCATTGCAACAGCTTTTATTTAGCCAGAAATCAAGAATGTAAGTTTTTATGCGCTTAAAAGCATTTTCAGGCCAAATGAGCTGATTTCTGCCAATTGCAGCAAAATACTGAAGGGAAAGTGGGTTTGCCTTCATATTTGACCCAGAACAACTCAGTTCAGCATGGAAATATCATTGCAACAGCTTTTATTTAGCCAGAAATCAAGAGTGTAAGTTTTTATGCGCTTAAAAGCATTTTCAGGCCGAATGAGCAAATATGCTTGTTTCTGCCAATTGCAGCAAAATACTGAAGGGAAAGTGGGTTTGCCTTCATATTTGACCCAGAACAACTCAGTTCAGCATGGAAATATCATTGCAACAGCTTTTATTTAGCCAGAAATCAAGAGTGTAAGTTTTTATGCGCTTAAAAGCATTTTCAGGCCGAATGAGCAAATATGCTTGTTTCTGCCAAGTGCAGCAAAATACTGAAGGGAAAGTGGGTTTGCCTTCATATTTGACCCAGAACAACTCAGTTCAGCATGGAAATATCATTGAAACAGCTTTTATTTAGCCAGAAATCAAGAGTGTAAGTTTTTATGCGCTTAAAAGCATTTTCAGGCCGAATGAGCAAATATGCTTGTTTCTGCCAATTGCAGCAAAATACTGAAGGGAAAGTGGGCTTGCCTTCATATTTGACCCAGAACAACTCAGTTCAGCATGGAAATATCTTTGCAACAGCTTTTATTTAGCCAGAAATCAAGACTGTAAGTTTTTATGCGCTTAAAAGCATTTTCAGGCCAAATGAGCTGATTTCTGCCAATTGCAGCAAAATACTAAAGGGAAAGTGGGTTTGCCTTCATATTTGACCCAGAACAACTCAGTTCAGCATGGAAATATCATTGCAACAGCTTTTATTTAGCCAGAAATCAAGAATGTAAGTTTTTATGCGCTTAAAAGCATTTTCAGGCCAAATGAGCTGATTTCTGCCAATTGCAGCAAAATACTGAAGGGAAAGTGGGTTTGCCTTCATATTTGACCCAGAACAACTCAGTTCAGCATGGAAATATCATTGCAACAGCTTTTATTTAGCCAGAAATCAAGAGTGTAAGTTTTTATGCACTTAAAAGCATTTTCAGGCCGAATGAGCAAATATGCTTGTTTCTGCCAATTGCAGCAAAATACTGAAGGGAAAGTGGGTTTGCCTTCATATTTGACCCAGAACAACTCAGTTCAGCATGGAAATATCATTGCAAAGGCTTTTATTTAGCCAGAAATCAAGAGTGTAAGTTTTTATGCGCTTAAAAGCATTTTCAGGCCGAATGAGCAAATATGCTTGTTTCTGCCAATTGCAGCAAAATACTGAAGGGAAAGTGGGTTTGCCTTCATATTTGACCCAGAACAACTCAGTTCAGCATGGAAATATCATTGCAACAGCTTTTATTTAGCCAGAAATCAAGAGTGTAAGTTTTTATGCACTTAAAAGCATTTTCAGGCCGAATGAGCAAATATGCTTGTTTCTGCCAATTGCAGCAAAATACTGAAGGGAAAGTGGGTTTGCCTTCATATTTGACCCAGAACAACTCAGTTCAGCATGGAAATATCATTGCAAAGGCTTTTATTTAGCCAGAAATCAAGAGTGTAAGTTTTTATGCGCTTAAAAGCATTTTCAGGCCGAATGAGCAAATATGCTTGTTTCTGCCAATTGCAGCAAAATACTGAAGGGAAAGTGGGTTTGCCTTCATATTTGACCTAGAACAACTCAGTTCAGCATGGAAATATCATTGCAACAGCTTTTATTTAGCCACAAATCAAGAGTGTAAGTTTTTATGCGCTTAAAAGCATTTTCAGGCCGAATGAGCAAATATGCTTGTTTCTGCCAAGTGCAGCAAAATACTGAAGGGAAAGTGGGTTTGCCTTCATATTTGACCCAGAACAACTCAGTTCAGCATGGAAATATCATTGAAACAGCTTTTATTTAGCCAGAAATCAAGAGTGTAAGTTTTTATGCGCTTAAAAGCATTTTCAGGCCGAATGAGCAAATATGCTTGTTTCTGCCAATTGCAGCAAAATACTGAAGGGAAAGTGGGTTTGCCTTCATATTTGACCCAGAAAAACTCAGTTCAGCATGGAAATATCATTGCAACAGCTTTTATTTAGCCAGAAATCAAGAGTGTAAGTTTTTATGCGCTTAAAAGCATTTTCAGGCCGAATGAGCAAATATGCTTGTTTCTGCCAAGTGCAGCAAAATACTGAAGGGAAAGTGGGTTTGCCTTCATATTTGACCCAGAACAACTCAGTTCAGCATGGAAATATCTTTGCAACAGCTTTTATTTAGCCAGAAATCAAGAATGTAAGTTTTTATGCGCTTAAAAGCATTTTCAGGCCAAATGAGCTGATTTCTGCCAATTGCAGCAAAATACTGAAGGGAAAGTGGTTTTGCCTTCATATTTGACCCAGAACAACTCAGTTCAGCATGGAAATATCATTGCAACAGCTTTTATTTAGCCAGAAATCAAGAGTGTAAGTTTTTATGCACTTAAAAGCATTTTCAGGCCGAATGAGCAAATATGCTTGTTTCTGCCAAGTGCAGCAAAATACTGAAGGGAAAGTGGGTTTGCCTTCATATTTGACCCAGAACAACTCAGTTCAGCATGGAAATATCATTGCAAAGGCTTTTATTTAGCCAGAAATCAAGAGTGTACGTTTTTATGCGCTTAAAAGCATTTTCAGGCCGAATGAGCAAATATGCTTGTTTCTGCCAATTGCAGCAAAATACTGAAGGGAAAGTGGGTTTGCCTTCATATTTGACCCAGAACAACTCAGTTCAGCATGGAAATATCATTGCAACAGCTTTTATTTAGCCAGAAATCAAGAGTGTAAGTTTTTATGCGCTTAAAAGCATTTTCAGGCCGAATGAGCAAATATCCTTGTTTCTGCCAATTGCAGCAAAATACTGAAGGGAAAGTGGGTTTGCCTTCATATTTGACCCAGAACAACTCAGTTCAGCATGGAAATATCATTGCAACAGCTTTTATTTAGCCAGAAATCAAGAGTGTAAGTTTTTATGCGCTTAAAAGCATTTTCAGGCCGAATGAGCAAATATGCTTGTTTCTGCCAAGTGCAGCAAAATACTGAAGGGAAAGTGGGTTTGCCTTCATATTTGACCAAGAACAACTCAGTTCAGCATGGAAATATCATTGCAACAGCTTTTATTTAGCCAGAAATCAAGAGTGTAAGTTTTTATGCGCTTAAAAGCATTTTCAGGCCGAATGAGCAAATATGCTTGTTTCTGCCAATTGCAGCAAAATACTGAAGGGAAAGTGGGTTTGCCTTCATAGTTGACCCAGAACAACTCAGTTCAGCATGGAAATATCATTGCAACAGCTTTTATTTAGCCAGAAATCAAGAATGTAAGTTTTTATGCGCTTAAAAGCATTTTCAGGCCAAATGAGCTGATTTCTGCCAATTGCAGCAAAATACTGAAGGGAAAGTGGGTTTGCCTTCATATTTGACCCAGAACAACTCAGTTCAGCATGGAAATATCATTGCAACAGCTTTTATTTAGCCAGAAATCAAGAGTGTAAGTTTTTATGCGCTTAAAAGCATTTTCAGGCCGAATGAGCAAATATGCTTGTTTCTGCCAATTGCAGCAAAATACTGAAGGGAAAGTGGGTTTGCCTTCATATTTGACCCAGAACAACTCAGTTCAGCATGGAAATATCATTGCAACAGCTTTTATTTAGCCAGAAATCAAGAGTGTAAGTTTTTATGCGCTTAAAAGCATTTTCAGGCCGAATGAGCAAATATGCTTGTTTCTGCCAATTGCAGCAAAATACTGAAGGGAAAGTGGGCTTGCCTTCATATTTGAGCCAGAACAACTCAGTTCAGCATGGAAATATCTTTGCAACAGCTTTTATTTAGCCAGAAATCAAGACTGTAAGTTTTTATGCGCTTAAAAGCATTTTCAGGCCAAATGAGCTGATTTCTGCCAATTGCAGCAAAATACTAAAGGGAAAGTGGGTTTGCCTTCATATTTGACCCAGAACAACTCAGTTCAGCATGGAAATATCATTGCAACAGCTTTTATTTAGCCAGAAATCAAGAATGTAAGTTTTTATGCGCTTAAAAGCATTTTCAGGCCAAATGAGCTGATTTCTGCCAATTGCAGCAAAATACTGAAGGGAAAGTGGGTTTGCCTTCATATTTGACCCAGAACAACTCAGTTCAGCATGGAAATATCATTGCAACAGCTTTTATTTAGCCAGAAATCAAGAGTGTAAGTTTTTATGCGCTTAAAAGCATTTTCAGGCCGAATGAGCAAATATGCTTGTTTCTGCCAATTGCAGCAAAATACTGAAGGGAAAGTGGGTTTGCCTTCATATTTGACCCAGAACAACTCAGTTCAGCATGGAAATATCATTGCAACAGCTTTTATTTAGCCAGAAATCAAGAGTGTAAGTTTTTATGCGCTTAAAAGCATTTTCAGGCCGAATGAGCAAATATGCTTGTTTCTGCCAAGTGCAGCAAAATACTGAAGGGAAAGTGGGTTTGCCTTCATATTTGACCCAGAACAACTCAGTTCAGCATGGAAATATCATTGAAACAGCTTTTATTTAGCCAGAAATCAAGAGTGTAAGTTTTTATGCGCTTAAAAGCATTTTCAGGCCGAATGAGCAAATATGCTTGTTTCTGCCAATTGCAGCAAAATACTGAAGGGAAAGTGGGCTTGCCTTCATATTTGACCCAGAACAACTCAGTTCAGCATGGAAATATCTTTGCAACAGCTTTTATTTAGCCAGAAATCAAGACTGTAAGTTTTTATGCGCTTAAAAGCATTTTCAGGCCAAATGAGCTGATTTCTGCCAATTGCAGCAAAATACTAAAGGGAAAGTGGGTTTGCCTTCATATTTGACCCAGAACAACTCAGTTCAGCATGGAAATATCATTGCAACAGCTTTTATTTAGCCAGAAATCAAGAATGTAAGTTTTTATGCGCTTAAAAGCATTTTCAGGCCAAATGAGCTGATTTCTGCCAATTGCAGCAAAATACTGAAGGGAAAGTGGGTTTGCCTTCATATTTGACCCAGAACAACTCAGTTCAGCATGGAAATATCATTGCAACAGCTTTTATTTAGCCAGAAATCAAGAGTGTAAGTTTTTATGCACTTAAAAGCATTTTCAGGCCGAATGAGCAAATATGCTTGTTTCTGCCAATTGCAGCAAAATACTGAAGGGAAAGTGGGTTTGCCTTCATATTTGACCCAGAACAACTCAGTTCAGCATGGAAATATCATTGCAAAGGCTTTTATTTAGCCAGAAATCAAGAGTGTAAGTTTTTATGCGCTTAAAAGCATTTTCAGGCCGAATGAGCAAATATGCTTGTTTCTGCCAATTGCAGCAAAATACTGAAGGGAAAGTGGGTTTGCCTTCATATTTGACCCAGAAAAACTCAGTTCAGCATGGAAATATCATTGCAACAGCTTTTATTTAGCCAGAAATCAAGAGTGTAAGTTTTTATGCGCTTAAAAGCATTTTCAGGCCGAATGAGCAAATATGCTTGTTTCTGCCAATTGCAGCAAAATACTGAAGGGAAAGTGGGTTTGCCTTCATATTTGACCCAGAACAACTCAGTTCAGCATGGAAATATCATTGCAACAGCTTTTATTAAGCCAGAAATCAAGAGTGTAAGTTTTTATGCGCTTAAAAGCATTTTCAGGCCGAATGAGCAAATATGCTTGTTTCTGCCAAGTGCAGCAAAATACTGAAGGGAAAGTGGGTTTGCCTTCATATTTGACCCAGAACAACTCAGTTCAGCATGGAAATATCTTTGCAACAGCTTTTATTTAGCCAGAAATCAAGAATGTAAGTTTTTATGCGCTTAAAAGCATTTTCAGGCCAAATGAGCTGATTTCTGCCAATTGCAGCAAAATACTGAAGGGAAAGTGGGTTTGCCTTCATATTTGACCCAGAACAACTCAGTTCAGCATGGAAATATCATTGCAACAGCTTTTATTTAGCCAGAAATCAAGAGTGTAAGTTTTTATGCACTTAAAAGCATTTTCAGGCCGAATGAGCAAATATGCTTGTTTCTGCCAATTGCAGCAAAATACTGAAGGGAAAGTGGGTTTGCCTTCATATTTGACCCAGAACAACTCAGTTCAGCATGGAAATATCATTGCAAAGGCTTTTATTTAGCCAGAAATCAAGAGTGTAAGTTTTTATGCGCTTAAAAGCATTTTCAGGCCGAATGAGCAAATATGCTTGTTTCTGCCAATTGCAGCAAAATACTGAAGGGAAAGTGGGTTTGCCTTCATATTTGACCCAGAACAACTCAGTTCAGCATGGAAATATCATTGCAACAGCTTTTATTTAGCCAGAAATCAAGAGTGTAAGTTTTTATGCGCTTAAAAGCATTTTCAGGCCAAATGAGCTGATTTCTGCCAATTGCAGCAAAATACTGAAGGGAAAGTGGGTTTGCCTTCATATTTGACCCAGAACAACTCAGTTCAGCATGGAAATATCATTGCAACAGCTTTTATTTAGCCAGAAATCAAGAGTGTAAGTTTTTATGCGCTTAAAAGCATTTTCAGGCCGAATGAGCAAATATCCTTGTTTCTGCCAATTGCAGCAAAATACTGAAGGGAAAGTGGGTTTGCCTTCATATTTGACCCAGAACAACTCAGTTCAGCATGGAAATATCATTGCAACAGCTTTTATTTAGCCAGAAATCAAGAGTGTAAGTTTTTATGCGCTTAAAAGCATTTTCAGGCCGAATGAGCAAATATGCTTGTTTCTGCCAAGTGCAGCAAAATACTGAAGGGAAAGTGGGTTTGCCTTCATATTTGACCCAGAACAACTCAGTTCAGCATGGAAATATCATTGCAACAGCTTTTATTTAGCCAGAAATCAAGAGTGTAAGTTTTTATGCGCTTAAAAGCATTTTCAGGCCGAATGAGCAAATATGCTTGTTTCTGCCAATTGCAGCAAAATACTGAAGGGAAAGTGGGTTTGCCTTCATAGTTGACCCAGAACAACTCAGTTCAGCATGGAAATATCATTGCAACAGCTTTTATTTAGCCAGAAATCAAGAATTTAAGTTTGTATGCGCTTAACAGCATTTTCAGGCCAAATGAGCTGATTTCTGCCAATTGCAGCAAAATACTGAAGGGAAAGTGGGTTTGCCTTCATATTTGACCCAGAACAACTCAGTTCAGCATGGAAATATCATTGCAACAGCTTTTATTTAGCCAGAAATCAAGAGTGTAAGTTTTTATGCGCTTAAAAGCATTTTCAGGCCGAATGAGCAAATATGCTTGTTTCTGCCAATTGCAGCAAAATACTGAAGGGAAAGTGGGCTTGCCTTCATATTTGACCCAGAACAACTCAGTTCAGCATGGAAATATCTTTGCAACAGCTTTTATTTAGCCAGAAATCAAGACTGTAAGTTTTTATGCGCTTAAAAGCATTTTCAGGCCAAATGAGCTGATTTCTGCCAATTGCAGCAAAATACTAAAGGGAAAGTGGGTTTGCCTTCATATTTGACCCAGAACAACTCAGTTCAGCATGGAAATATCATTGCAACAGCTTTTATTTAGCCAGAAATCAAGAATGTAAGTTTTTATGCGCTTAAAAGCATTTTCAGGCCAAATGAGCTGATTTCTGCCAATTGCAGCAAAATACTGAAGGGAAAGTGGGTTTGCCTTCATATTTGACCCAGAACAACTCAGTTCAGCATGGAAATATCATTGCAACAGCTTTTATTTAGCCAGAAATCAAGAGTGTAAGTTTTTATGCACTTAAAAGCATTTTCAGGCCGAATGAGCAAATATGCTTGTTTCTGCCAATTGCAGCAAAATACTGAAGGGAAAGTGGGTTTGCCTTCATATTTGACCCAGAACAACTCAGTTCAGCATGGAAATATCATTGCAAAGGCTTTTATTTAGCCAGAAATCAAGAGTGTAAGTTTTTATGCGCTTAAAAGCATTTTCAGGCCGAATGAGCAAATATGCTTGTTTCTGCCAATTGCAGCAAAATACTGAAGGGAAAGTGGGTTTGCCTTCATATTTGACCCAGAACAACTCAGTTCAGCATGGAAATATCATTGCAACAGCTTTTATTTAGCCAGAAATCAAGAGTGTAAGTTTTTATGCGCTTAAAAGCATTTTCAGGCCAAATGAGCTGATTTCTGCCAATTGCAGCAAAATACTGAAGGGAAAGTGGGTTTGCCTTCATATTTGACCCAGAACAACTCAGTTCAGCATGGAAATATCATTGCAACAGCTTTTATTTAGCCAGAAATCAAGAGTGTAAGTTTTTATGCGCTTAAAAGCATTTTCAGGCCGAATGAGCAAATATGCTTGTTTCTGCCAATTGCAGCAAAATACTGAAGGGAAAGTGGGTTTGCCTTCATATTTGACCCAGAACAACTCAGTTCAGCATGGAAATATCATTGCAACAGCTTTTATTTAGCCAGAAATCAAGAGTGTAAGTTTTTATGCGCTTAAAAGCATTTTCAGGCCGAATGAGCAAATATGCTTGTTTCTGCCAATTGCAGCAAAATACTGAAGGGAAAGTGGGTTTGCCTTCATATTTGACCCAGAACAACTCAGTTCAGCATGGAAATATCATTGCAACAGCTTTTATTTAGCCAGAAATCAAGAGTGTAAGTTTTTATGCTCTTAAAAGCATTTTCAGGCCGAATGAGCAAATATGCTTGTTTCAGCCAATTGCAGCAAAATACTGAAGGGAAAGTGGGTTTTCCTTCATATTTGACCCAGAACAACTCAGTTCAGCATGGAAATATCATTGCAACAGCTTTTATTTAGCCAGAAATCAAGAGTGTAAGTTTTTATGCGCTTAAAAGCATTTTCAGGCCGAATGAGCAAATATGCTTGTTTCTGCCAATTGCAGCAAAATACTGAAGGGAAAGTGGGTTTGCCTTCATATTTGACCCAGAACAACTCAGTTCAGCATGGAAATATCATTGCAACAGCTTTTATTTAGCCAGAAATCAAGAATGTAAGTTTTTATGCGCTTAAAAGCATTTTCAGGCCAAATGAGCTGATTTCTGCCAATTGCAGCAAAATACTGAAGGGAAAGTGGGTTTGCCTTCATATTTGACCCAGAACAACTCAGTTCAGCATGGAAATATCATTGCAACAGCTTTTATTTAGCCAGAAATCAAGAATGTAAGTTTTTATGCGCTTAAAAGCATTTTCAGGCCAAATGAGCTGATTTCTGCCAATTGCAGCAAAATACTGAAGGGAAAGTGGGTTTGCCTTCATATTTGACCCAGAACAACTCAGTTCAGCATGGAAATATCATTGCAACAGCTTTTATTTAGCCAGAAATCAAGAGTGTAAGTTTTTATGCGCTTAAAAGCATTTTCAGGCCAAATGAGCTGATTTCTGCCAATTGCAGCAAAATACTGAAGGGAAAGTGGGTTTGCCTTCATATTTGACCCAGAACAACTCAGTTCAGCATGGAAATATCATTGCAACAGCTTTTATTTAGCCAGAAATCAAGAGTGTAAGTTTTTATGCGCTTAAAAGCATTTTCAGGCCGAATGAGCAAATATGCTTGTTTCTGCCAATTGCAGCAAAATACTGAAGGGAAAGTGGGTTTGCCTTCATAGTTGACCCAGAACAACTCAGTTCAGCATGGAAATATCATTGCAACAGCTTTTATTTAGCCAGAAATCAAGAATTTAAGTTTGTATGCGCTTAACAGCATTTTCAGGCCAAATGAGCTGATTTCTGCCAATTGCAGCAAAATACTGAAGGGAAAGTGGGTTTGCCTTCATATTTGACCCAGAACAACTCAGTTCAGCATGGAAATATCATTGCAACAGCTTTTATTTAGCCAGAAATCAAGAGTGTAAGTTTTTATGCGCTTAAAAGCATTTTCAGGCCGAATGAGCAAATATGCTTGTTTCTGCCAAGTGCAGCAAAATACTGAAGGGAAAGTGGGTTTGCCTTCATATTTGACCCAGAACAACTCAGTTCAGCATGGAAATATCATTGCAACAGCTTTTATTTAGCCAGAAATCAAGAGTGTAAGTTTTTATGCGCTTAAAAGCATTTTCAGGCCGAATGAGCAAATATGCTTGTTTCTGCCAATTGCAGCAAAATACTGAAGGGAAAGTGGGTTTGCCTTCATATTTGAGCCAGAACAACTCAGTTCAGCATGGAAATATCATTGCAACAGCTTTTATTTAGCCAGAAATCAAGAGTGTAAGTTTTTATGCGCTTAAAAGCATTTTCAGGCCGAATGAGCAAATATGCTTGTTTCTGCCAATTGCAGCAAAATACTGAAGGGAAAGTGGGTTTGCCTTCATATTTGACCCAGAACAACTCAGTTCAGCATGGAAATATCATTGCAACAGCTTTTATTTAGCCAGAAATCAAGAGTGTAAGTTTTTATGCGCTTAAAAGCATTTTCAGGCCGAATGAGCAAATATGCTTGTTTCTGCCAATTGCAGCAAAATACTGAAGGGAAAGTGGGCTTGCCTTCATATTTGACCCAGAACAACTCAGTTCAGCATGGAAATATCTTTGCAACAGCTTTTATTTAGCCAGAAATCAAGACTGTAAGTTTTTATGCGCTTAAAAGCATTTTCAGGCCAAATGAGCTGATTTCTGCCAATTGCAGCAAAATACTAAAGGGAAAGTGGGTTTGCCTTCATATTTGACCCAGAACAACTCAGTTCAGCATGGAAATATCATTGCAACAGCTTTTATTTAGCCAGAAATCAAGAATGTAAGTTTTTATGCGCTTAAAAGCATTTTCAGGCCGAATGAGCAAATATGCTTGTTTCTGCCAATTGCAGCAAAATACTGAAGGGAAAGTGGGTTTGCCTTCATATTTGACCCAGAACAACTCAGTTCAGCATGGAAATATCATTGCAACAGCTTTTATTTAGCCAGAAATCAAGAGTGTAAGTTTTTATGCGCTTAAAAGCATTTTCAGGCCGAATGAGCAAATATGCTTGTTTCTGCCAATTGCAGCAAAATACTGAAGGGAAAGTGGGTTTGCCTTCATATTTGACCCAGAACAACTCAGTTCAGCATGGAAATATCATTGCAACAGCTTTTATTTAGCCAGAAATCAAGAGTGTAAGTTTTTATGCGCTTAAAAGCATTTTCAGGCCGAATGAGCAAATATGCTTGTTTCTGCCAATTGCAGCAAAATACTGAAGGGAAAGTGGGTTTGCCTTCATATTTGACCCAGAACAACTCAGTTCAGCATGGAAATATCATTGCAACAGCTTTTATTTAGCCAGAAATCAAGAGTGTAAGTTTTTATGCGCTTAAAAGCATTTTCAGGCCGAATGAGCAAATATGCTTGTTTCTGCCAATTGCAGCAAAATACTGAAGGGAAAGTGGGTTTGCCTTCATATTTGACCCAGAACAACTCAGTTCAGCATGGAAATATCATTGCAACAGCTTTTATTTAGCCAGAAATCAAGAGTGTAAGTTTTTATGCGCTTAAAAGCATTTTCAGGCCGAATGAGCAAATATGCTTGTTTCTGCCAATTGCAGCAAAATACTGAAGGGAAAGTGGGTTTGCCTTCATATTTGACCCAGAACAACTCAGTTCAGCATGGAAATATCATTGCAACAGCTTTTATTTAGCCAGAAATCAAGAGTGTAAGTTTTTATGCGCTTAAAAGCATTTTCAGGCCGAATGAGCAAATATGCTTGTTTCTGCCAATTGCAGCAAAATACTGAAGGGAAAGTGGGCTTGCCTTCATATTTGAGCCAGAACAACTCAGTTCAGCATGGAAATATCTTTGCAACAGCTTTTATTTAGCCAGAAATCAAGACTGTAAGTTTTTATGCGCTTAAAAGCATTTTCAGGCCAAATGAGCTGATTTCTGCCAATTGCAGCAAAATACTAAAGGGAAAGTGGGTTTGCCTTCATATTTGACCCAGAACAACTCAGTTCAGCATGGAAATATCATTGCAACAGCTTTTATTTAGCCAGAAATCAAGAATGTAAGTTTTTATGCGCTTAAAAGCATTTTCAGGCCAAATGAGCTGATTTCTGCCAATTGCAGCAAAATACTGAAGGGAAAGTGGGTTTGCCTTCATATTTGACCCAGAACAACTCAGTTCAGCATGGAAATATCATTGCAACAGCTTTTATTTAGCCAGAAATCAAGAGTGTAAGTTTTTATGCGCTTAAAAGCATTTTCAGGCCGAATGAGCAAATATGCTTGTTTCTGCCAATTGCAGCAAAATACTGAAGGGAAAGTGGGTTTGCCTTCATATTTGACCCAGAACAACTCAGTTCAGCATGGAAATATCATTGCAACAGCTTTTATTTAGCCAGAAATCAAGAGTGTAAGTTTTTATGCGCTTAAAAGCATTTTCAGGCCGAATGAGCAAATATGCTTGTTTCTGCCAAGTGCAGCAAAATACTGAAGGGAAAGTGGGTTTGCCTTCATATTTGACCCAGAACAACTCAGTTCAGCATGGAAATATCATTGAAACAGCTTTTATTTAGCCAGAAATCAAGAGTGTAAGTTTTTATGCGCTTAAAAGCATTTTCAGGCCGAATGAGCAAATATGCTTGTTTCTGCCAATTGCAGCAAAATACTGAAGGGAAAGTGGGCTTGCCTTCATATTTGACCCAGAACAACTCAGTTCAGCATGGAAATATCTTTGCAACAGCTTTTATTTAGCCAGAAATCAAGACTGTAAGTTTTTATGCGCTTAAAAGCATTTTCAGGCCAAATGAGCTGATTTCTGCCAATTGCAGCAAAATACTAAAGGGAAAGTGGGTTTGCCTTCATATTTGACCCAGAACAACTCAGTTCAGCATGGAAATATCATTGCAACAGCTTTTATTTAGCCAGAAATCAAGAATGTAAGTTTTTATGCGCTTAAAAGCATTTTCAGGCCAAATGAGCTGATTTCTGCCAATTGCAGCAAAATACTGAAGGGAAAGTGGGTTTGCCTTCATATTTGACCCAGAACAACTCAGTTCAGCATGGAAATATCATTGCAACAGCTTTTATTTAGCCAGAAATCAAGAGTGTAAGTTTTTATGCACTTAAAAGCATTTTCAGGCCGAATGAGCAAATATGCTTGTTTCTGCCAATTGCAGCAAAATACTGAAGGGAAAGTGGGTTTGCCTTCATATTTGACCCAGAACAACTCAGTTCAGCATGGAAATATCATTGCAAAGGCTTTTATTTAGCCAGAAATCAAGAGTGTAAGTTTTTATGCGCTTAAAAGCATTTTCAGGCCGAATGAGCAAATATGCTTGTTTCTGCCAATTGCAGCAAAATACTGAAGGGAAAGTGGGTTTGCCTTCATATTTGACCTAGAACAACTCAGTTCAGCATGGAAATATCATTGCAACAGCTTTTATTTAGCCAGAAATCAAGAGTGTAAGTTTTTATGCGCTTAAAAGCATTTTCAGGCCGAATGAGCAAATATGCTTGTTTCTGCCAATTGCAGCAAAATACTGAAGGGAAAGTGGGTTTGCCTTCATATTTGACCCAGAAAAACTCAGTTCAGCATGGAAATATCATTGCAACAGCTTTTATTTAGCCAGAAATCAAGAGTGTAAGTTTTTATGCGCTTAAAAGCATTTTCAGGCCGAATGAGCAAATATGCTTGTTTCTGCCAATTGCAGCAAAATACTGAAGGGAAAGTGGGTTTGCCTTCATATTTGACCCAGAACAACTCAGTTCAGCATGGAAATATCATTGCAACAGCTTTTATTAAGCCAGAAATCAAGAGTGTAAGTTTTTATGCGCTTAAAAGCATTTTCAGGCCGAATGAGCAAATATGCTTGTTTCTGCCAAGTGCAGCAAAATACTGAAGGGAAAGTGGGTTTGCCTTCATATTTGACCCAGAACAACTCAGTTCAGCATGGAAATATCTTTGCAACAGCTTTTATTTAGCCAGAAATCAAGAATGTAAGTTTTTATGCGCTTAAAAGCATTTTCAGGCCAAATGAGCTGATTTCTGCCAATTGCAGCAAAATACTGAAGGGAAAGTGGGTTTGCCTTCATATTTGACCCAGAACAACTCAGTTCAGCATGGAAATATCATTGCAACAGCTTTTATTTAGCCAGAGATCAAGAGTGTAAGTTTTTATGCACTTAAAAGCATTTTCAGGCCGAATGAGCAAATATGCTTGTTTCTGCCAATTGCAGCAAAATACTGAAGGGAAAGTGGGTTTGCCTTCATATTTGACCCAGAACAACTCAGTTCAGCATGGAAATATCATTGCAACAGCTTTTATTTAGCCAGAAATCAAGAGTGTAAGTTTTTATGCGCTTAAAAGCATTTTCAGGCCGAATGAGCAAATATGCTTGTTTCTGCCAAGTGCAGCAAAATACTGAAGGGAAAGTGGGTTTGCCTTCATATTTGACCCAGAACAACTCAGTTCAGCATGGAAATATCATTGCAACAGCTTTTATTTAGCCAGAAATCAAGAGTGTAAGTTTTTATGCGCTTAAAAGCATTTTCAGGCCGAATGAGCAAATATGCTTGTTTCTGCCAATTGCAGCAAAATACTGAAGGGAAAGTGGGTTTGCCTTCATAGTTGACCCAGAACAACTCAGTTCAGCATGGAAATATCATTGCAACAGCTTTTATTTAGCCAGAAATCAAGAATTTAAGTTTGTATGCGCTTAACAGCATTTTCAGGCCAAATGAGCTGATTTCTGCCAATTGCAGCAAAATACTGAAGGGAAAGTGGGTTTGCCTTCATATTTGACCCAGAACAACTCAGTTCAGCATGGAAATATCATTGCAACAGCTTTTATTTAGCCAGAAATCAAGAGTGTAAGTTTTTATGCGCTTAAAAGCATTTTCAGGCCGAATGAGCAAATATGCTTGTTTCTGCCAATTGCAGCAAAATACTGAAGGGAAAGTGGGTTTGCCTTCATATTTGAGCCAGAACAACTCAGTTCAGCATGGAAATATCATTGCAACAGCTTTTATTTAGCCAGAAATCAAGAGTGTAAGTTTTTATGCGCTTAAAAGCATTTTCAGGCCGAATGAGCAAATATGCTTGTTTCTGCCAATTGCAGCAAAATACTGAAGGGAAAGTGGGTTTGCCTTCATATTTGACCCAGAACAACTCAGTTCAGCATGGAAATATCATTGCAACAGCTTTTATTTAGCCAGAAATCAAGAGTGTAAGTTTTTATGCGCTTAAAAGCATTTTCAGGCCGAATGAGCAAATATGCTTGTTTCTGCCAATTGCAGCAAAATACTGAAGGGAAAGTGGGTTTGCCTTCATATTTGACCCAGAACAACTCAGTTCAGCATGGAAATATCATTGCAACAGCTTTTATTTAGCCAGAAATCAAGAATGTAAGTTTTTATGCGCTTAAAAGCATTTTCAGGCCGAATGAGCAAATATGCTTGTTTCTGCCAATTGCAGCAAAATACTGAAGGGAAAGTGGGTTTGCCTTCATATTTGACCCAGAACAACTCAGTTCAGCATGGAAATATCATTGCAACAGCTTTTATTTAGCCAGAAATCAAGAGTGTAAGTTTTTATGCGCTTAAAAGCATTTTCAGGCCAAATGAGCTGATTTCTGCCAATTGCAGCAAAATACTGAAGGGAAAGTGGGTTTGCCTTCATATTTGACCCAGAACAACTCAGTTCAGCATGGAAATATCATTGCAACAGCTTTTATTTAGCCAGAAATCAAGAGTGTAAGTTTTTATGCGCTTAAAAGCATTTTCAGGCCGAATGAGCAAATATGCTTGTTTCTGCCAATTGCAGCAAAATACTGAAGGGAAAGTGGGTTTGCCTTCATATTTGACCCAGAACAACTCAGTTCAGCATGGAAATATCATTGCAACAGCTTTTATTTAGCCAGAAATCAAGAATGTAAGTTTTTATGCGCTTAAAAGCATTTTCAGGCCGAATGAGCAAATATGCTTGTTTCTGCCAATTGCAGCAAAATACTGAAGGGAAAGTGGGTTTGCCTTCATATTTGACCCAGAACAACTCAGTTCAGCATGGAAATATCATTGCAACAGCTTTTATTTAGCCAGAAATCAAGAGTGTAAGTTTTTATGCGCTTAAAAGCATTTTCAGGCCAAATGAGCTGATTTCTGCCAATTGCAGCAAAATACTGAAGGGAAAGTGGGTTTGCCTTCATATTTGACCCAGAACAACTCAGTTCAGCATGGAAATATCATTGCAACAGCTTTTATTTAGCCAGAAATCAAGAGTGTAAGTTTTTATGCGCTTAAAAGCATTTTCAGGCCGAATGAGCAAATATGCTTGTTTCTGCCAATTGCAGCAAAATACTGAAGGGAAAGTGGGTTTGCCTTCATATTTGACCCAGAACAACTCAGTTCAGCATGGAAATATCATTGCAACAGCTTTTATTTAGCCAGAAATCAAGAGTGTAAGTTTTTATGCGCTTAAAAGCATTTTCAGGCCGAATGAGCAAATATGCTTGTTTCTGCCAATTGCAGCAAAATACTGAAGGGAAAGTGGGTTTGCCTTCATATTTGACCCAGAACAACTCAGTTCAGCATGGAAATATCATTGCAACAGCTTTTATTTAGCCAGAAATCAAGAGTGTAAGTTTTTATGCGCTTAAAAGCATTTTCAGGCCGAATGAGCAAATATGCTTGTTTCTGCCAATTGCAGCAAAATACTGAAGGGAAAGTGGGTTTGCCTTCATATTTGACCCAGAACAACTCAGTTCAGCATGGAAATATCATTGCAACAGCTTTTATTTAGCCAGAAATCAAGAGTGTAAGTTTTTATGCGCTTAAAAGCATTTTCAGGCCGAATGAGCAAATATGCTTGTTTCTGCCAATTGCAGCAAAATACTGAAGGGAAAGTGGGCTTGCCTTCATATTTGAGCCAGAACAACTCAGTTCAGCATGGAAATATCTTTGCAACAGCTTTTATTTAGCCAGAAATCAAGACTGTAAGTTTTTATGCGCTTAAAAGCATTTTCAGGCCAAATGAGCTGATTTCTGCCAATTGCAGCAAAATACTAAAGGGAAAGTGGGTTTGCCTTCATATTTGACCCAGAACAACTCAGTTCAGCATGGAAATATCATTGCAACAGCTTTTATTTAGCCAGAAATCAAGAATGTAAGTTTTTATGCGCTTAAAAGCATTTTCAGGCCAAATGAGCTGATTTCTGCCAATTGCAGCAAAATACTGAAGGGAAAGTGGGTTTGCCTTCATATTTGACCCAGAACAACTCAGTTCAGCATGGAAATATCATTGCAACAGCTTTTATTTAGCCAGAAATCAAGAGTGTAAGTTTTTATGCGCTTAAAAGCATTTTCAGGCCGAATGAGCAAATATGCTTGTTTCTGCCAATTGCAGCAAAATACTGAAGGGAAAGTGGGTTTGCCTTCATATTTGACCCAGAACAACTCAGTTCAGCATGGAAATATCATTGCAACAGCTTTTATTTAGCCAGAAATCAAGAGTGTAAGTTTTTATGCGCTTAAAAGCATTTTCAGGCCGAATGAGCAAATATGCTTGTTTCTGCCAAGTGCAGCAAAATACTGAAGGGAAAGTGGGTTTGCCTTCATATTTGACCCAGAACAACTCAGTTCAGCATGGAAATATCATTGAAACAGCTTTTATTTAGCCAGAAATCAAGAGTGTAAGTTTTTATGCGCTTAAAAGCATTTTCAGGCCGAATGAGCAAATATGCTTGTTTCTGCCAATTGCAGCAAAATACTGAAGGGAAAGTGGGCTTGCCTTCATATTTGACCCAGAACAACTCAGTTCAGCATGGAAATATCTTTGCAACAGCTTTTATTTAGCCAGAAATCAAGACTGTAAGTTTTTATGCGCTTAAAAGCATTTTCAGGCCAAATGAGCTGATTTCTGCCAATTGCAGCAAAATACTAAAGGGAAAGTGGGTTTGCCTTCATATTTGACCCAGAACAACTCAGTTCAGCATGGAAATATCATTGCAACAGCTTTTATTTAGCCAGAAATCAAGAATGTAAGTTTTTATGCGCTTAAAAGCATTTTCAGGCCAAATGAGCTGATTTCTGCCAATTGCAGCAAAATACTGAAGGGAAAGTGGGTTTGCCTTCATATTTGACCCAGAACAACTCAGTTCAGCATGGAAATATCATTGCAACAGCTTTTATTTAGCCAGAAATCAAGAGTGTAAGTTTTTATGCACTTAAAAGCATTTTCAGGCCGAATGAGCAAATATGCTTGTTTCTGCCAATTGCAGCAAAATACTGAAGGGAAAGTGGGTTTGCCTTCATATTTGACCCAGAACAACTCAGTTCAGCATGGAAATATCATTGCAAAGGCTTTTATTTAGCCAGAAATCAAGAGTGTAAGTTTTTATGCGCTTAAAAGCATTTTCAGGCCGAATGAGCAAATATGCTTGTTTCTGCCAATTGCAGCAAAATACTGAAGGGAAAGTGGGTTTGCCTTCATATTTGACCTAGAACAACTCAGTTCAGCATGGAAATATCATTGCAACAGCTTTTATTTAGCCAGAAATCAAGAGTGTAAGTTTTTATGCGCTTAAAAGCATTTTCAGGCCGAATGAGCAAATATGCTTGTTTCTGCCAATTGCAGCAAAATACTGAAGGGAAAGTGGGTTTGCCTTCATATTTGACCCAGAAAAACTCAGTTCAGCATGGAAATATCATTGCAACAGCTTTTATTTAGCCAGAAATCAAGAGTGTAAGTTTTTATGCGCTTAAAAGCATTTTCAGGCCGAATGAGCAAATATGCTTGTTTCTGCCAATTGCAGCAAAATACTGAAGGGAAAGTGGGTTTGCCTTCATATTTGACCCAGAACAACTCAGTTCAGCATGGAAATATCATTGCAACAGCTTTTATTAAGCCAGAAATCAAGAGTGTAAGTTTTTATGCGCTTAAAAGCATTTTCAGGCCGAATGAGCAAATATGCTTGTTTCTGCCAAGTGCAGCAAAATACTGAAGGGAAAGTGGGTTTGCCTTCATATTTGACCCAGAACAACTCAGTTCAGCATGGAAATATCTTTGCAACAGCTTTTATTTAGCCAGAAATCAAGAATGTAAGTTTTTATGCGCTTAAAAGCATTTTCAGGCCAAATGAGCTGATTTCTGCCAATTGCAGCAAAATACTGAAGGGAAAGTGGGTTTGCCTTCATATTTGACCCAGAACAACTCAGTTCAGCATGGAAATATCATTGCAACAGCTTTTATTTAGCCAGAGATCAAGAGTGTAAGTTTTTATGCACTTAAAAGCATTTTCAGGCCGAATGAGCAAATATGCTTGTTTCTGCCAATTGCAGCAAAATACTGAAGGGAAAGTGGGTTTGCCTTCATATTTGACCCAGAACAACTCAGTTCAGCATGGAAATATCATTGCAACAGCTTTTATTTAGCCAGAAATCAAGAGTGTAAGTTTTTATGCGCTTAAAAGCATTTTCAGGCGGAACGAGCAAATATGCTTGTTTCTGCCAATTGCAGCAAAATACTGAAGGGAAAGTGGGTTTGCCTTCATATTTGACCCAGAACAACTCAGTTCAGCATGGAAATATCATTGCAACAGCTTTTATTTAGCCAGAAATCAAGAATGTAAGTTTTTATGCGCTTAAAAGCATTTTCAGGCCAAATGAGCTGATTTCTGCCAATTGCAGCAAAATACTGAAGGGAAAGTGGGTTTGCCTTCATATTTGACCCAGAACAACTCAGTTCAGCATGGAAATATCATTGCAACAGCTTTTATTTAGCCAGAAATCAAGAATGTAAGTTTTTATGCGCTTAAAAGCATTTTCAGGCCAAATGAGCTGATTTCTGCCAATTGCAGCAAAATACTGAAGGGAAAGTGGGTTTGCCTTCATATTTGACCCAGAACAACTCAGTTCAGCATGGAAATATCATTGCAACAGCTTTTATTTAGCCAGAAATCAAGAGTGTAAGTTTTTATGCGCTTAAAAGCATTTTCAGGCCGAATGAGCAAATATGCTTGTTTCTGCCAATTGCAGCAAAATACTGAAGGGAAAGTGGGTTTGCCTTCATATTTGACCCAGAACAACTCAGTTCAGCATGGAAATAACATTGCAACAGCTTTTATTTAGCCAGAAATCAAGAGTGTAAGTTTTTATGCACTTAAAAGCATTTTCAGGCCGAATGAGCAAATATGCTTGTTTCTGCCAATTGCAGCAAAATACTGAAGGGAAAGTGGGTTTGCCTTCATATTTGACCCAGAACAACTCAGTTCAGCATGGAAATATCATTGCAACAGCTTTTATTTAGCCAGAAATCAAGAGTGTAAGTTTTTATGCGCTTAAAAGCATTTTCAGGCCGAATGACCAAAGATGCTTGTTTCTGCCAAGTGCAGCAAAATACTGAAGGGAAAGTGGGTTTGCCTTCATATTTGACCCAGAACAACTCAGTTCAGCATGGAAATATCAATGCAACAGCTTTTATTTAGCCAGAAATCAAGAGTGTAAGTTTTTATGCCCCTAAAAGCATTTTCAGGCCGAATGAGCAAATATGCTTGTTTCTGCCAATTGCAGCAAAATACTGAAGGGAAAGTGGGTTTGCCTTCATATTTGACCCAGAACAACTCAGTTCAGCATGGAAATATCATTGCAACAGCTTTTATTTAGCCAGAAATCAAGAATGTAAGTTTTTATGCGCTTAAAAGCATTTTCAGGCCAAATGAGCTGATTTCTGCCAATTGCAGCAAAATACTGAAGGGAAAGTGGGTTTGCCTTCATATTTGACCCAGAACAACTCAGTTCAGCATGGAAATATCTTTGCAACAGCTTTTATTTAGCCAGAAATCAAGACTGTAAGTTTTTATGCGCTTAAAAGCATTTTCAGGCCAAATGAGCTGATTTCTGCCAATTGCAGCAAAATACTGAAGGGAAAGTGGGTTTGCCTTCATATTTGACCCAGAACAACTCAGTTCAGCATGGAAATATCATTGCAATAGCTTTTATTTAGCCAGAAATCAAGAATGTAAGTTTTTATGCGCTTAAAAGCATTTTCAGGCCAAATGAGCTGATTTCTGCCAATTGCAGCAAAATACTGAAGGGAAAGTGGGTTTGCCTTCATATTTGACCCAGAACAACTCAGTTCAGCATGGAAATATCATTGCAACAGCTTTTATTTAGCCAGAAATCAAGAGTGTAAGTTTTAATGCACTTAAAAGCATTTTCAGGCCGAATGAGCAAATATGCTTGTTTCTGCCAATTGCAGCAACATACTGAAGGGAAAGTGGGTTTGCCTTCATATTTGACCCAGAACAACTCAGTTCAGCATGGAAATATCATTGCAAAGGCTTTTATTTAGCCAGAAATCAAGAGTGTAAGTTTTTATGCGCTTAAAAGCATTTTCAGGCCGAATGAGCAAATATGCTTGTTTCTGCCAATTGCAGCAAAATACTGAAGGGAAAGTGGGTTTGCCTTCATATTTGACCCAGAACAACTCAGTTCAGCATGGAAATATCATTGCAACAGCTTTTATTTAGCCAGAAATCAAGAATGTAAGTTTTTATGCGCTTAAAAGCATTTTCAGGCCAAATGAGCTGATTTCTGCCAATTGCAGCAAAATACTGAAGGGAAAGTGGGTTTGCCTTCATATTTGACCCAGAACAACTCAGTTCAGCATGGAAATATCATTGCAACAGCTTTTATTTAGCCAGAAATCAAGAGTGTAAGTTTTTATGCGCTTAAAAGCATTTTCAGGCCGAATGAGCAAATATGCTTGTTTCTGCCAATTGCAGCAAAATACTGAAGGGAAAGTGGGTTTGCCTTCATATTTGACGCAGAACAACTCAGTTCAGCATGGAAATATCATTGCAACAGCTTTTATTTAGCCAGAAATCAAGAGTGTAAGTTTTTATGCGCTTAAAAGCATTTTCAGGCCGAATGAGCAAATATGCTTGTTTCTGCCAAGTGCAGCAAAATACTGAAGGGAAAGTGGGTTTGCCTTCATATTTGACCCAGAACAACTCAGTTCAGCATGGAAATATCATTGCAACAGCTTTTATTTAGCCAGAAATCAAGAATGTAAGTTTTTATGCACTTAAAAGCATATTCAGGCCAAATGAGCTGATTTCTGCCAATTGCAGCAAAATACTGAAGGGAAAGTGGGTTTGCCTTCATATTTGACCCAGAACAACTCAGTTCAGCATGGAAATATCATTGCAACAGCTTTTATTTAGCCAGAAATCAAGAGTGTAAGTTTTTATGCGCTTAAAAGCATTTTCAGGCCGAATGAGCAAATATGCTTGTTTCTGCCAATTGCAGCAAAATACTGAAGGGAAAGTGGGTTTGCCTTCATATTTGACGCAGAACAACTCAGTTCAGCATGGAAATATCATTGCAACAGCTTTTATTTAGCCAGAAATCAAGAGTGTAAGTTTTTATGCGCTTAAAAGCATTTTCAGGCCGAATGAGCAAATATGCTTGTTTCTGCCAAGTGCAGCAAAATACTGAAGGGAAAGTGGGTTTGCCTTCATATTTGACCCAGAACAACTCAGTTCAGCATGGAAATATCATTGCAACAGCTTTTATTTAGCCAGAAATCAAGAATGTAAGTTTTTATGCACTTAAAAGCATTTTCAGGCCAAATGAGCTGATTTCTGCCAATTGCAGCAAAATACTGAAGGGAAAGTGGGTTTGCCTTCATATTTGACCCAGAACAACTCAGTTCAGCATGGAAATATCATTGCAACAGCTTTTATTTAGCCAGAAATCAAGAGTGTAAGTTTTTATGCGCTTAAAAGCATTTTCAGGCCGAATGAGCAAATATGCTTGTTTCTGCCAAGTGCAGCAAAATACTGAAGGGAAAGTGGGTTTGCCTTCATATTTGACCCAGAACAACTCAGTTCAGCATGGAAATATCATTGCAACAGCTTTTATTTAGCCAGAAATCAAGAATGTAAGTTTTTATGCACTTAAAAGCATTTTCAGGCCAAATGAGCTGATTTCTGCCAATTGCAGCAAAATACTGAAGGGAAAGTGGGTTTGCCTTCATATTTGACCCAGAACAACTCAGTTCAGCATGGAAATATCATTGCAACAGCTTTTATTTAGCCAGAAATCAAGAGTGTAAGTTTTTATGCGCTTAAAAGCATTTTCAGGCCGAATGAGCAAATATGCTTGTTTCTGCCAAGTGCAGCAAAATACTGAAGGGAAAGTGGGTTTGCCTTCATATTTGACCCAGAACAACTCAGTTCAGCATGGAAATATCATTGCAACAGCTTTTATTTAGCCAGAAATCAAGAATGTAAGTTTTTATGCACTTAAAAGCATTTTCAGGCCAAATGAGCTGATTTCTGCCAATTGCAGCAAAATACTGAAGGGAAAGTGGGTTTGCCTTCATATTTGACCCAGAACAACTCAGTTCAGCATGGAAATATCATTGCAACAGCTTTTATTTAGCCAGAAATCAAGAGTGTAAGTTTTTATGCGCTTAAAAGCATTTTCAGGCCGAATGAGCAAATATGCTTGTTTCTGCCAATTGCAGCAAAATACTGAAGGGAAAGTGGGCTTGCCTTCATATTTGACCCAGAACAACTCAGTTCAGCATGGAAATATCTTTGCAACAGCTTTTATTTAGCCAGAAATCAAGACTGTAAGTTTTTATGCACTTAAAAGCATTTTCAGGCCAAATGAGCTGATTTCTGCCAATTGCAGCAAAATACTGAAGGGAAAGTGGGTTTGCCTTCATATTTGACCCAGAACAACTCAGTTCAGCATGGAAATATCTTTGCAACAGCTTTTATTTAGCCAGAAATCAAGACTGTAAGTTTTTATGCGCTTAAAAGCATTTTCAGGCCAAATGAGCTGATTTCTGCCAATTGCAGCAAAATACTAAAGGGAAAGTGGGTTTGCCTTCATATTTGACCCAGAACAACTCAGTTCAGCATGGAAATATCATTGCAACAGCTTTTATTTAGCCAGAAATCAAGAATGTAAGTTTTTATGCGCTTAAAAGCATTTTCAGGCCAAATGAGCTGATTTCTGCCAATTGCAGCAAAATACTGAAGGGAAAGTGGGTTTGCCTTCATATTTGACCCAGAACAACTCAGTTCAGCATGGAAATATCATTGCAACAGCTTTTATTTAGCCAGAAATCAAGAGTGTAAGTTTTTATGCACTTAAAAGCATTTTCAGGCCGAATGAGCAAATATGCTTGTTTCTGCCAATTGCAGCAAAATACTAAAGGGAAAGTGGGTTTGCCTTCATATTTGACCCAGAACAACTCAGTTCAGCATGGAAATATCATTGCAACAGCTTTTATTTAGCCAGAAATCAAGAATGTAAGTTTTTATGCGCTTAAAAGCATTTTCAGGCCAAATGAGCTTGTTTCTGCCAATTGCAGCAAAATACTGAAGGGAAAGTGGGTTTGCCTTCATATTTGACCCAGAACAACTCAGTTCAGCATGGAAATATCATTGCAACAGCTTTTATTTAGCCAGAAATCAAGAGTGTAAGTTTTTATGCGCTTAAAAGCATTTTCAGGCCGAATGAGCAAATATGCTTGTTTCTGCCAATTGCAGCAAAATACTGAAGGGAAAGTGGGTTTGCCTTCATATTTGACGCAGAACAACTCAGTTCAGCATGGAAATATCATTGCAACAGCTTTTATTTAGCCAGAAATCAAGAGTGTAAGTTTTTATGCGCTTAAAAGCATTTTCAGGCCAAATGAGCTGATTTCTGCCAATTGCAGCAAAATACTGAAGGGAAAGTGGGTTTGCCTTCATATTTGACCCAGAACAACTCAGTTCAGCATGGAAATATCATTGCAACAGCTTTTATTTAGCCAGAAATCAAGAGTGTAAGTTTTTATGCACTTAAAAGCATTTTCAGGCCGAATGAGCAAATATGCTTGTTTCTGCCAATTGCAGCAAAATACTGAAGGGAAAGTGGGTTTGCCTTCATATTTGACCCAGAACAACTCAGTTCAGCATGGAAATATCATTGCAAAGGCTTTTATTTAGCCAGAAATCAAGAGTGTAAGTTTTTATGCGCTTAAAAGCATTTTCAGGCCGAATGAGCAAATATGCTTGTTTCTGCCAATTGCAGCAAAATACTGAAGGGAAAGTGGGTTTGCCTTCATATTTGACCCAGAACAACTCAGTTCAGCATGGAAATATCATTGCAACAGCATTTATTTAGCCAGAAATCAAGAGTGTAAGTTTTTATGCGCTTAAAAGCATTTTCAGGCCAAATGAGCTGATTTCTGCCAATTGCAGCAAAATACTGAAGGGAAAGTGGGTTTGCCTTCATATTTGACCCAGAACAACTCAGTTCAGCATGGAAATATCATTGCAACAGCTTTTATTTAGCCAGAAATCAAGAGTGTAAGTTTTTATGCGCTTAAAAGCATTTTCAGGCCAAATGAGCTGATTTCTGCCAATTGCAGCAAAATACTGAAGGGAAAGTGGGTTTGCCTTCATATTTGACCCAGAACAACTCAGTTCAGCATGGAAATATCATTGCAACAGCTTTTATTTAGCCAGAAATCAAGAGTGTAAGTTTTTATGCGCTTAAAAGCATTTTCAGGCCGAATGAGCAAATATGCTTGTTTCTGCCAATTGCAGCAAAATACTGAAGGGAAAGTGGGTTTGCCTTCATATTTGACGCAGAACAACTCAGTTCAGCATGGAAATATCATTGCAACAGCTTTTATTTAGCCAGAAATCAAGAGTGTAAGTTTTTATGCGCTTAAAAGCATTTTCAGGCCAAATGAGCTGATTTCTGCCAATTGCAGCAAAATACTGAAGGGAAAGTGGGTTTGCCTTCATATTTGACCCAGAACAACTCAGTTCAGCATGGAAATATCATTGCAACAGCTTTTATTTAGCCAGAAATCAAGAGTGTAAGTTTTTATGCACTTAAAAGCATTTTCAGGCCGAATGAGCAAATATGCTTGTTTCTGCCAATTGCAGCAAAATACTGAAGGGAAAGTGGGTTTGCCTTCATATTTGACCCAGAACAACTCAGTTCAGCATGGAAATATCATTGCAACAGCTTTTATTTAGCCAGAAATCAAGAGTGTAAGTTTTTATGCGCTTAAAAGCATTTTCAGGCCGAATGAGCAAATATGCTTGTTTCTGCCAATTGCAGCAAAATACTGAAGGGAAAGTGGGTTTGCCTTCATATTTGACCCAGAACAACTCAGTTCAGCATGGAAATATCATTGCAACAGCTTTTATTTAGCCAGAAATCAAGAGTGTAAGTTTTTATGCGCTTAAAAGCATTTTCAGGCCGAATGAGCAAATATGCTTGTTTCTGCCAATTGCAGCAAAATACTGAAGGGAAAGTGGGTTTGCCTTCATATTTGACCCAGAACAACTCAGTTCAGCATGGAAATATCATTGCAACAGCTTTTATTTAGCCAGAAATCAAGAATGTAAGTTTTTATGCGCTTAAAAGCATTTTCAGGCCACATGAGCTGATTTCTGCCAAGTGCAGCAAAATACTGAAGGGAAAGTGGGTTTGCCTTCATATTTGACCCAGAACAACTCAGTTCAGCATGGAAATATCATTGCAACAGCTTTTATTTAGCCAGAAATCAAGAGTGTAAGTTTTTATGCGCTTAAAAGTATTTTCAGGCCGAATGAGCAAATATGCTTGTTTCTGCCAATTGCAGCAAAATACTGAAGGGAAAGTGGGTTTGCCTTCATATTTGACCCAGAACAACTCAGTTCAGCATGGAAATATCATTGCAACAGCTTTTATTTAGCCAGAAATCAAGAGTGTAAGTTTTTATGCGCTTAAAAGCATTTTCAGGCCAAATGAGCTGATTTCTGCCAATTGCAGCAAAATACTGAAGGGAAAGTGGGTTTGCCTCCATATTTGACCCAGAACAACTCAGTTCAGCATGGAAATATCATTGCAACAGCTTTTATTTAGCCAGAAATCAAGAGTGTAAGTTTTTATGCGCTTAAAAGCATTTTCAGGCCGAATGAGCAAATATGCTTGTTTCTGCCAATTGCAGCAAAATACTGAAGGGAAAGTGGGTTTGCCTTCATATTTGACCCAGAACAACTCAGTTCAGCATGGAAATATCATTGCAACAGCTTTTATTTAGCCAGAAATCAAGAGTGTAAGTTTTTATGCGCTTAAAAGCATTTTCAGGCCGAATGAGCAAATATGCTTGTTTCTGCCAATTGCAGCAAAATACTGAAGGGAAAGTGGGTTTGCCTTCATATTTGACCCAGAACAACTCAGTTCAGCATGGAAATATCATTGCAACAGCTTTTATTTAGCCAGAAATCAAGAGTGTAAGTTTTTATGCGCTTAAAAGCATTTTCAGGCCGAATGAGCAAATATGCTTGTTTCTGTCAATTGCAGCAAAATACTGAAGGGAAAGTGGGTTTGCCTTCATATTTGATGCAGAACAACTCAGTTCAGCATGGAAATATCATTGCAACAGCTTTTATTTAGCCAGAAATCAAAAGTGTAAGTTTTTATGCGCTTAAAAGCATTTTCAGGCCGAATGAGCAAATATGCTTGTTTCTGCCAAGTGCAGCAAAATACTGAAGGGAAAGTGGGTTTGCCTTCATATTTGACCCAGAACAACTCAGTTCAGCATGGAAATATCATTGCAACAGCTTTTATTTAGCCAGAAATCAAGAATGTAAGTTTTTATGCACTTAAAAGCATTTTCAGGCCAAATGAGCTGATTTCTGCCAATTGCAGCAAAATACTGAAGGGAAAGTGGGTTTGCCTTCATATTTGACCCAGAACAACTCAGTTCAGCATGGAAATATCATTGCAACAGCTTTTATTTAGCCAGAAATCAAGAGTGTAAGTTTTTATGCACTTAAAAGCATTTTCAGGCCGAATGAGCAAATATGCTTGTTTCTGCCAATTGCAGCAAAATACTGAAGGGAAAGTGGGTTTGCCTTCATATTTGACCCAGAACAACTCAGTTCAGCATGGAAATATCATTGCAAAGGCTTTTATTTAGCCAGAAATCAAGAGTGTAAGTTTTTATGCGCTTAAAAGCATTTTCAGGCCGAATGAGCAAATATGCTTGTTTCTGCCAATTGCAGCAAAATACTGAAGGGAAAGTGGGTTTGCCTTCATATTTGACCCAGAACAACTCAGTTCAGCATGGAAATATCATTGCAACAGCTTTTATTTAGCCAGAAATCAAGAGTGTAAGTTTTTATGCGCTTAAAAGCATTTTCAGGCCAAATGAGCTGATTTCTGCCAATTGCAGCAAAATACTGAAGGGAAAGTGGGTTTGCCTTCATATTTGACCCAGAACAACTCAGTTCAGCATGGAAATATCATTGCAACAGCTTTTATTTAGCCAGAAATCAAGAGTGTAAGTTTTTATGCGCTTAAAAGCATTTTCAGGCCAAATGAGCTGATTTCTGCCAATTGCAGCAAAATACTGAAGGGAAAGTGGGTTTGCCTTCATATTTGACCCAGAACAACTCAGTTCAGCATGGAAATATCATTGCAACAGCTTTTATTTAGCCAGAAATCAAGAGTGTAAGTTTTTATGCGCTTAAAAGCATTTTCAGGCCGAATGAGCAAATATGCTTGTTTCTGCCAATTGCAGCAAAATACTGAAGGGAAAGTGGGTTTGCCTTCATATTTGACGCAGAACAACTCAGTTCAGCATGGAAATATCATTGCAACAGCTTTTATTTAGCCAGAAATCAAGAGTGTAAGTTTTTATGCGCTTAAAAGCATTTTCAGGCCAAATGAGCTGATTTCTGCCAATTGCAGCAAAATACTGAAGGGAAAGTGGGTTTGCCTTCATATTTGACCCAGAACAACTCAGTTCAGCATGGAAATATCATTGCAACAGCTTTTATTTAGCCAGAAATCAAGAGTGTAAGTTTTTATGCACTTAAAAGCATTTTCAGGCCAAATGAGCAAATATGCTTGTTTCTGCCAATTGCAGCAAAATACTGAAGGGAAAGTGGGTTTGCCTTCATATTTGACCCAGAACAACTCAGTTCAGCATGGAAATATCATTGCAACAGCTTTTATTTAGCCAGAAATCAAGAGTGTAAGTTTTTATGCGCTTAAAAGCATTTTCAGGCCGAATGAGCAAATATGCTTGTTTCTGCCAATTGCAGCAAAATACTGAAGGGAAAGTGGGTTTGCCTTCATATTTGACCCAGAACAACTCAGTTCAGCATGGAAATATCATTGCAACAGCTTTTATTTAGCCAGAAATCAAGAGTGTAAGTTTTTATGCGCTTAAAAGCATTTTCAGGCCGAATGAGCAAATATGCTTGTTTCTGCCAATTGCAGCAAAATACTGAAGGGAAAGTGGGTTTGCCTTCATATTTGACCCAGAACAACTCAGTTCAGCATGGAAATATCATTGCAACAGCTTTTATTTAGCCAGAAATCAAGAGTGTAAGTTTTTATGCGCTTAAAAGCATTTTCAGGCCGAATGAGCAAATATGCTTGTTTCTGCCAATTGCAGCAAAATACTGAAGGGAAAGTGGGTTTGCCTTCATATTTGACCCAGAACAACTCAGTTCAGCATGGAAATATCATTGCAACAGCTTTTATTTAGCCAGAAATCAAGAGTGTAAGTTTTTATGCGCTTAAAAGCATTTTCAGGCCGAATGAGCAAATATGCTTGTTTCTGCCAATTGCAGCAAAATACTGAAGGGAAAGTGGGTTTGCCTTCATATTTGACCCAGAACAACTCAGTTCAGCATGGAAATATCATTGCAACAGCTTTTATTTAGCCAGAAATCAAGAGTGTAAGTTTTTATGCGCTTAAAAGCATTTTCAGGCCGAATGAGCAAATATGCTTGTTTCTGCCAATTGCAGCAAAATACTGAAGGGAAAGTGGGTTTGCCTTCATATTTGATGCAGAACAACTCAGTTCAGCATGGAAATATCATTGCAACAGCTTTTATTTAGCCAGAAATCAAGAGTGTAAGTTTTTATGCGCTTAAAAGCATTTTCAGGCCGAATGAGCAAATATGCTTGTTTCTGCCAAGTGCAGCAAAATACTGAAGGGAAAGTGGGTTTGCCTTCATATTTGACCCAGAACAACTCAGTTCAGCATGGAAATATCATTGCAACAGCTTTTATTTAGCCAGAAATCAAGAATGTAAGTTTTTATGCACTTAAAAGCATTTTCAGGCCAAATGAGCTGATTTCTGCCAATTGCAGCAAAATACTGAAGGGAAAGTGGGTTTGCCTTCATATTTGACCCAGAACAACTCAGTTCAGCATGGAAATATCATTGCAACAGCTTTTATTTAGCCAGAAATCAAGAGTGTAAGTTTTTATGCGCTTAAAAGCATTTTCAGGCCGAATGAGCAAATATGCTTGTTTCTGCCAATTGCAGCAAAATACTGAAGGGAAAGTGGGCTTGCCTTCATATTTGACCCAGAACAACTCAGTTCAGCATGGAAATATCTTTGCAACAGCTTTTATTTAGCCAGAAATCAAGACTGTAAGTTTTTATGCGCTTAAAAGCATTTTCAGGCCAAATGAGCTGATTTCTGCCAATTGCAGCAAAATACTAAAGGGAAAGTGGGTTTGCCTTCATATTTGACCCAGAACAACTCAGTTCAGCATGGAAATATCATTGCAACAGCTTTTATTTAGCCAGAAATCAAGAATGTAAGTTTTTATGCGCTTAAAAGCATTTTCAGGCCAAATGAGCTGATTTCTGCCAATTGCAGCAAAATACTGAAGGGAAAGTGGGTTTGCCTTCATATTTGACCCAGAACAACTCAGTTCAGCATGGAAATATCATTGCAAAGGCTTTTATTTAGCCAGAAATCAAGAGTGTAAGTTTTTATGCGCTTAAAAGCATTTTCAGGCCGAATGAGCAAATATGCTTGTTTCTGCCAATTGCAGCAAAATACTGAAGGGAAAGTGGGTTTGCCTTCATATTTGACCCAGAACAACTCAGTTCAGCATGGAAATATCATTGCAACAGCTTTTATTTAGCCAGAAATCAAGAGTGTAAGTTTTTATGCGCTTAAAAGCATTTTCAGGCCAAATGAGCTGATTTCTGCCAATTGCAGCAAAATACTGAAGGGAAAGTGGGTTTGCCTTCATATTTGACCCAGAACAACTCAGTTCAGCATGGAAATATCATTGCAACAGCTTTTATTTAGCCAGAAATCAAGAGTGTAAGTTTTTATGCGCTTAAAAGCATTTTCAGGCCGAATGAGCAAATATGCTTGTTTCTGCCAATTGCAGCAAAATACTGAAGGGAAAGTGGGTTTGCCTTCATATTTGACGCAGAACAACTCAGTTCAGCATGGAAATATCATTGCAACAGCTTTTATTTAGCCAGAAATCAAGAGTGTAAGTTTTTATGCGCTTAAAAGCATTTTCAGGCCAAATGAGCTGATTTCTGCCAATTGCAGCAAAATACTGAAGGGAAAGTGGGTTTGCCTTCATATTTGACCCAGAACAACTCAGTTCAGCATGGAAATATCATTGCAACAGCTTTTATTTAGCCAGAAATCAAGAGTGTAAGTTTTTATGCACTTAAAAGCATTTTCAGGCCAAATGAGCAAATATGCTTGTTTCTGCCAATTGCAGCAAAATACTGAAGGGAAAGTGGGTTTGCCTTCATATTTGACCCAGAACAACTCAGTTCAGCATGGAAATATCATTGCAACAGCTTTTATTTAGCCAGAAATCAAGAGTGTAAGTTTTTATGCGCTTAAAAGCATTTTCAGGCCGAATGAGCAAATATGCTTGTTTCTGCCAATTGCAGCAAAATACTGAAGGGAAAGTGGGTTTGCCTTCATATTTGACCCAGAACAACTCAGTTCAGCATGGAAATATCATTGCAACAGCTTTTATTTAGCCAGAAATCAAGAGTGTAAGTTTTTATGCGCTTAAAAGCATTTTCAGGCCGAATGAGCAAATATGCTTGTTTCTGCCAATTGCAGCAAAATACTGAAGGGAAAGTGGGTTTGCCTTCATATTTGACCCAGAACAACTCAGTTCAGCATGGAAATATCATTGCAACAGCTTTTATTTAGCCAGAAATCAAGAGTGTAAGTTTTTATGCGCTTAAAAGCATTTTCAGGCCGAATGAGCAAATATGCTTGTTTCTGCCAATTGCAGCAAAATACTGAAGGGAAAGTGGGTTTGCCTTCATATTTGACCCAGAACAACTCAGTTCAGCATGGAAATATCATTGCAACAGCTTTTATTTAGCCAGAAATCAAGAGTGTAAGTTTTTATGCGCTTAAAAGCATTTTCAGGCCGAATGAGCAAATATGCTTGTTTCTGCCAATTGCAGCAAAATACTGAAGGGAAAGTGGGTTTGCCTTCATATTTGATGCAGAACAACTCAGTTCAGCATGGAAATATCATTGCAACAGCTTTTATTTAGCCAGAAATCAAGAGTGTAAGTTTTTATGCGCTTAAAAGCATTTTCAGGCCGAATGAGCAAATATGCTTGTTTCTGCCAAGTGCAGCAAAATACTGAAGGGAAAGTGGGTTTGCCTTCATATTTGACCCAGAACAACTCAGTTCAGCATGGAAATATCATTGCAACAGCTTTTATTTAGCCAGAAATCAAGAATGTAAGTTTTTATGCACTTAAAAGCATTTTCAGGCCAAATGAGCTGATTTCTGCCAATTGCAGCAAAATACTGAAGGGAAAGTGGGTTTGCCTTCATATTTGACCCAGAACAACTCAGTTCAGCATGGAAATATCATTGCAACAGCTTTTATTTAGCCAGAAATCAAGAGTGTAAGTTTTTATGCGCTTAAAAGCATTTTCAGGCCGAATGAGCAAATATGCTTGTTTCTGCCAATTGCAGCAAAATACTGAAGGGAAAGTGGGCTTGCCTTCATATTTGACCCAGAACAACTCAGTTCAGCATGGAAATATCTTTGCAACAGCTTTTATTTAGCCAGAAATCAAGACTGTAAGTTTTTATGCGCTTAAAAGCATTTTCAGGCCAAATGAGCTGATTTCTGCCAATTGCAGCAAAATACTAAAGGGAAAGTGGGTTTGCCTTCATATTTGACCCAGAACAACTCAGTTCAGCATGGAAATATCATTGCAACAGCTTTTATTTAGCCAGAAATCAAGAATGTAAGTTTTTATGCGCTTAAAAGCATTTTCAGGCCAAATGAGCTGATTTCTGCCAATTGCAGCAAAATACTGAAGGGAAAGTGGGTTTGCCTTCATATTTGACCCAGAACAACTCAGTTCAGCATGGAAATATCATTGCAAAGGCTTTTATTTAGCCAGAAATCAAGAGTGTAAGTTTTTATGCGCTTAAAAGCATTTTCAGGCCGAATGAGCAAATATGCTTGTTTCTGCCAATTGCAGCAAAATACTGAAGGGAAAGTGGGTTTGCCTTCATATTTGACCCAGAACAACTCAGTTCAGCATGGAAATATCATTGCAACAGCTTTTATTTAGCCAGAAATCAAGAGTGTAAGTTTTTATGCGCTTAAAAGCATTTTCAGGCCAAATGAGCTGATTTCTGCCAATTGCAGCAAAATACTGAAGGGAAAGTGGGTTTGCCTTCATATTTGACCCAGAACAACTCAGTTCAGCATGGAAATATCATTGCAACAGCTTTTATTTAGCCAGAAATCAAGAGTGTAAGTTTTTATGCGCTTAAAAGCATTTTCAGGCCGAATGAGCAAATATGCTTGTTTCTGCCAATTGCAGCAAAATACTGAAGGGAAAGTGGGTTTGCCTTCATATTTGACCCAGAACAACTCAGTTCAGCATGGAAATATCATTGCAACAGCTTTTATTTAGCCAGAAATCAAGAGTGTAAGTTTTTATGCGCTTAAAAGCATTTTCAGGCCGAATGAGCAAATATGCTTGTTTCTGCCAATTGCAGCAAAATACTGAAGGGAAAGTGGGTTTGCCTTCATATTTGACGCAGAACAACTCAGTTCAGCATGGAAATATCATTGCAACAGCTTTTATTTAGCCAGAAATCAAGAGTGTAAGTTTTTATGCGCTTAAAAGAATTTTCAGGCCGAATGAGCAAATATGCTTGTTTCTGCCAATTGCAGCAAAATACTGAAGGGAAAGTGGGTTTGCCTTCATAGTTGACCCAGAACAACTCAGTTCAGCATGGAAATATCATTGCAACAGCTTTTATTTAGCCAGAAATCAAGAGTGTAAGTTTTTATGCGCTTAAAAGCATTTTCAGGCCGAATGAGCAAATATGCTTGTTTCTGCCAATTGCAGCAAAATACTGAAGGGAAAGTGGGTTTGCCTTCATATTTGACCCAGAACAACTCAGTTCAGCATGGAAATATCATTGCAACAGCTTTTATTTAGCCAGAAATCAAGAGTGTAAGTTTTTATGCGCTTAAAAGCATTTTCAGGCCGAATGAGCAAATATGCTTGTTTCTGCCAATTGCAGCAAAATACTGAAGGGAAAGTGGGTTTGCCTTCATATTTGACCCAGAACAACTCAGTTCAGCATGGAAATATGATTGCAACAGCTTTTATTTAGCCAGAAATCAAGAGTGTAAGTTTTTATGCGCTTAAAAGCATTTTCAGGCCGAATGAGCAAATATGCTTGTTTCTGCCAATTGCAGCAAAATACTGAAGGGAAAGTGGGTTTGCCTTCATATTTGACCCAGAACAACTCAGTTCAGCATGGAAATATCATTGCAACAGCTTTTATTTAGCCAGAAATCAAGAATGTAAGTTTTTATGCGCTGAAAAGCATTTTCAGGCCACATGAGCTGATTTCTGCCAAGTGCAGCAAAATACTGAAGGGAAAGTGGGTTTGCCTTCATATTTGACCCAGAACAACTCAGTTCAGCATGGAAATATCATTGCAACAGCTTTTATTTAGCCAGAAATCAAGAGTGTAAGTTTTTATGCGCTTAAAAGCATTTTCAGGCCGAATGAGCAAATATGCTTGTTTCTGCCAATTGCAGCAAAATACTGAAGGGAAAGTGGGTTTGCCTTCATATTTGACCCAGAACAACTCAGTTCAGCATGGAAATATCATTGCAACAGCTTTTATTTAGCCAGAAATCAAGAGTGTAAGTTTTTATGCGCTTAAAAGCATTTTCAGGCCGAATGAGCAAATATGCTTGTTTCTGCCAATTGCAGCAAAATACTGAAGGGAAAGTGGGCTTGCCTTCATATTTGAGCCAGAACAACTCAGTTCAGCATGGAAATATCTTTGCAACAGCTTTTATTTAGCCAGAAATCAAGACTGTAAGTTTTTATGCGCTTAAAAGCATTTTCAGGCCAAATGAGCTGATTTCTGCCAATTGCAGCAAAATACTAAAGGGAAAGTGGGTTTGCCTTCATATTTGACCCAGAACAACTCAGTTCAGCATGGAAATATCATTGCAACAGCTTTTATTTAGCCAGAAATCAAGAATGTAAGTTTTTATGCGCTTAAAAGCATTTTCAGGCCAAATGAGCTGATTTCTGCCAATTGCAGCAAAATACTGAAGGGAAAGTGGGTTTGCCTTCATATTTGACCCAGAACAACTCAGTTCAGCATGGAAATATCATTGCAACAGCTTTTATTTAGCCAGAAATCAAGAGTGTAAGTTTTTATGCGCTTAAAAGCATTTTCAGGCCGAATGAGCAAATATGCTTGTTTCTGCCAATTGCAGCAAAATACTGAAGGGAAAGTGGGTTTGCCTTCATATTTGACCCAGAACAACTCAGTTCAGCATGGAAATATCATTGCAACAGCTTTTATTTAGCCAGAAATCAAGAGTGTAAGTTTTTATGCGCTTAAAAGCATTTTCAGGCCGAATGAGCAAATATGCTTGTTTCTGCCAAGTGCAGCAAAATACTGAAGGGAAAGTGGGTTTGCCTTCATATTTGACCCAGAACAACTCAGTTCAGCATGGAAATATCATTGCAACAGCTTTTATTTAGCCAGAAATCAAGAGTGTAAGTTTTTATGCACTTAAAAGCATTTTCAGGCCGAATGAGCAAATATGCTTGTTTCTGCCAATTGCAGCAAAATACTGAAGGGAAAGTGGGTTTGCCTTCATATTTGACCCAGAACAACTCAGTTCAGCATGGAAATATCATTGCAACAGCTTTTATTTAGCCAGAAATCAAGAGTGTAAGTTTTTATGCGCTTAAAAGCATTTTCAGGCCAAATGAGCTGATTTCTGCCAATTGCAGCAAAATACTGAAGGGAAAGTGGGTTTGCCTTCATATTTGACCCAGAACAACTCAGTTCAGCATGGAAATATCATTGCAACAGCTTTTATTTAGCCAGAAATCAAGAGTGTAAGTTTTTATGCGCTTAAAAGCATTTTCAGGCCGAATGAGCAAATATCCTTGTTTCTGCCAATTGCAGCAAAATACTGAAGGGAAAGTGGGTTTGCCTTCATATTTGACCCAGAACAACTCAGTTCAGCATGGAAATATCATTGCAACAGCTTTTATTTAGCCAGAAATCAAGAGTGTAAGTTTTTATGCGCTTAAAAGCATTTTCAGGCCGAATGAGCAAATATGCTTGTTTCTGCCAAGTGCAGCAAAATACTGAAGGGAAAGTGGGTTTGCCTTCATATTTGACCCAGAACAACTCAGTTCAGTATGGAAATATCATTGCAACAGCTTTTATTTAGCCAGAAATCAAGAGTGTAAGTTTTTATGCGCTTAAAAGCATTTTCAGGCCGAATGAGCAAATATGCTTGTTTCTGCCAATTGCAGCAAAATACTGAAGGGAAAGTGGGTTTGCCTTCATAGTTGACCCAGAACAACTCAGTTCAGCATGGAAATATCATTGCAACAGCTTTTATTTAGCCAGAAATCAAGAATTTAAGTTTGTATGCGCTTAACAGCATTTTCAGGCCAAATGAGCTGATTTCTGCCAATTGCAGCAAAATACTGAAGGGAAAGTGGGTTTGCCTTCATATTTGACCCAGAACAACTCAGTTCAGCATGGAAATATCATTGCAACAGCTTTTATTTAGCCAGAAATCAAGAATGTAAGTTTTTATGCGCTTAAAAGCATTTTCAGGCCAAATGAGCTGATTTCTGCCAATTGCAGCAAAATACTGAAGGGAAAGTGGGTTTGCCTTCATATTTGACCCAGAACAACTCAGTTCAGCATGGAAATATCATTGCAACAGCTTTTATTTAGCCAGAAATCAAGAGTGTAAGTTTTTATGCACTTAAAAGCATTTTCAGGCCGAATGAGCAAATATGCTTGTTTCTGCCAATTGCAGCAAAATACTGAAGGGAAAGTGGGTTTGCCTTCATATTTGACCCAGAAAAACTCAGTTCAGCATGGAAATATCATTGCAACAGCTTTTATTTAGCCAGAAATCAAGAGTGTAAATTTTTATGCGCTTAAAAGCATTTTCAGGCCGAATGAGCAAATATGCTTGTTTCTGCCAATTGCAGCAAAATACTGAAGGGAAAGTGGGTTTGCCTTCATATTTGACCCAGAACAACTCAGTTCAGCATGGAAATATCATTGCAACAGCTTTTATTAAGCCAGAAATCAAGAGTGTAAGTTTTTATGCGCTTAAAAGCATTTTCAGGCCGAATGAGCAAATATGCTTGTTTCTGCCAAGTGCAGCAAAATACTGAAGGGAAAGTGGGTTTGCCTTCATATTTGACCCAGAACAACTCAGTTCAGCATGGAAATATCTTTGCAACAGCTTTTATTTAGCCAGAAATCAAGACTGTAAGTTTTTATGCGCTTAAAAGCATTTTCAGGCCAAATGAGCTGATTTCTGCCAATTGCAGCAAAATACTGAAGGGAAAGTGGGTTTGCCTTCATATTTGACCCAGAACAACTCAGTTCAGCATGGAAATATCATTGCAAAGGCTTTTATTTAGCCAGAAATCAAGAGTGTAAGTTTTTATGCGCTTAAAAGCATTTTCAGGCCGAATGAGCAAATATGCTTGTTTCTGCCAATTGCAGCAAAATACTGAAGGGAAAGTGGGTTTGCCTTCATATTTGACCCAGAACAACTCAGTTCAGCATGGAAATATCATTGCAACAGCTTTTATTTAGCCAGAAATCAAGAGTGTAAGTTTTTATGCACTTAAAAGCATTTTCAGGCCGAATGAGCAAATATGCTTGTTTCTGCCAATTGCAGCAAAATACTAAAGGGAAAGTGGGTTTGCCTTCATATTTGACCCAGAACAACTCAGTTCAGCATGGAAATATCATTGCAACAGCTTTTATTTAGCCAGAAATCAAGAGTGTAAGTTTTTATGCGCTTAAAAGCATTTTCAGGCCAAATGAGCTGATTTCTGCCAATTGCAGCAAAATACTGAAGGGAAAGTGGGTTTGCCTTCATATTTGACCCAGAACAACTCAGTTCAGCATGGAAATATCATTGCAACAGCTTTTATTTAGCCAGAAATCAAGAGTGTAAGTTTTTATGCGCTTAAAAGCATTTTCAGGCCGAATGAGCAAATATGCTTGTTTCTGCCAATTGCAGCAAAATACTGAAGGGAAAGTGGGTTTGCCTTCATATTTGACGCAGAACAACTCAGTTCAGCATGGAAATATCATTGCAACAGCTTTTATTTAGCCAGAAATCAAGAGTGTAAGTTTTTATGCGCTTAAAAGCATTTTCAGGCCAAATGAGCTGATTTCTGCCAATTGCAGCAAAATACTGAAGGGAAAGTGGGTTTGCCTTCATATTTGACCCAGAACAACTCAGTTCAGCATGGAAATATCATTGCAACAGCTTTTATTTAGCCAGAAATCAAGAGTGTAAGTTTTTATGCGCTTAAAAGCATTTTCAGGCCGAATGAGCAAATATGCTTGTTTCTGCCAAGTGCAGCAAAATACTGAAGGGAAAGTGGGTTTGCCTTCATATTTGACCCAGAACAACTCAGTTCAGCATGGAAATATCATTGAAACAGCTTTTATTTAGCCAGAAATCAAGAGTGTAAGTTTTTATGCGCTTAAAAGCATTTTCAGGCCGAATGAGCAAATATGCTTGTTTCTGCCAATTGCAGCAAAATACTGAAGGGAAAGTGGGTTTGCCTTCATATTTGACCCAGAAAAACTCAGTTCAGCATGGAAATATCATTGCAACAGCTTTTATTTAGCCAGAAATCAAGAGTGTAAATTTTTATGCGCTTAAAAGCATTTTCAGGCCGAATGAGCAAATATGCTTGTTTCTGCCAATTGCAGCAAAATACTGAAGGGAAAGTGGGTTTGCCTTCATATTTGACCCAGAACAACTCAGTTCAGCATGGAAATATCATTGCAACAGCTTTTATTAAGCCAGAAATCAAGAGTGTAAGTTTTTATGCGCTTAAAAGCATTTTCAGGCCGAATGAGCAAATATGCTTGTTTCTGCCAAGTGCAGCAAAATACTGAAGGGAAAGTGGGTTTGCCTTCATATTTGACCCAGAACAACTCAGTTCAGCATGGAAATATCTTTGCAACAGCTTTTATTTAGCCAGAAATCAAGACTGTAAGTTTTTATGCGCTTAAAAGCATTTTCAGGCCAAATGAGCTGATTTCTGCCAATTGCAGCAAAATACTGAAGGGAAAGTGGGTTTGCCTTCATATTTGACCCAGAACAACTCAGTTCAGCATGGAAATATCATTGCAACAGCTTTTATTTAGCCAGAAATCAAGAATGTAAGTTTTTATGCGCTTAAAAGCATTTTCAGGCCAAATGAGCTGATTTCTGCCAATTGCAGCAAAATACTGAAGGGAAAGTGGGTTTGCCTTCATATTTGACCCAGAACAACTCAGTTCAGCATGGAAATATCATTGCAACAGCTTTTATTTAGCCAGAAATCAAGAGTGTAAGTTTTAATGCACTTAAAAGCATTTTCAGGCCGAATGAGCAAATATGCTTGTTTCTGCCAATTGCAGCAACATACTGAAGGGAAAGTGGGTTTGCCTTCATATTTGACCCAGAACAACTCAGTTCAGCATGGAAATATCATTGCAAAGGCTTTTATTTAGCCAGAAATCAAGAGTGTAAGTTTTTATGCGCTTAAAAGCATTTTCAGGCCGAATGAGCAAATATGCTTGTTTCTGCCAATTGCAGCAAAATACTGAAGGGAAAGTGGGTTTGCCTTCATATTTGACCCAGAACAACTCAGTTCAGCATGGAAATATCATTGCAACAGCTTTTATTTAGCCAGAAATCAAGAGTGTAAGTTTTTATGCGCTTAAAAGCATTTTCAGGCCGAATGAGCAAATATGCTTGTTTCTGCCAATTGCAGCAAAATACTGAAGGGAAAGTGGGTTTGCCTTCATATTTGACGCAGAACAACTCAGTTCAGCATGGAAATATCATTGCAACAGCTTTTATTTAGCCAGAAATCAAGAGTGTAAGTTTTTATGCGCTTAAAAGCATTTTCAGGCCAAATGAGCTGATTTCTGCCAATTGCAGCAAAATACTGAAGGGAAAGTGGGTTTGCCTTCATATTTGACCCAGAACAACTCAGTTCAGCATGGAAATATCATTGCAACAGCTTTTATTTAGCCAGAAATCAAGAGTGTAAGTTTTTATGCACTTAAAAGCATTTTCAGGCCGAATGAGCAAATATGCTTGTTTCTGCCAATTGCAGCAAAATACTGAAGGGAAAGTGGGTTTGCCTTCATATTTGACGCAGAACAACTCAGTTCAGCATGGAAATATCATTGCAACAGCTTTTATTTAGCCAGAAATCAAGAGTGTAAGTTTTTATGCGCTTAAAAGCATTTTCAGGCCGAATGAGCAAATATGCTTGTTTCTGCCAATTGCAGCAAAATACTGAAGGGAAAGTGGGTTTGCCTTCATATTTGACCCAGAAAAACTCAGTTCAGCATGGAAATATCATTGCAACAGCTTTTATTTAGCCAGAAATCAAGAGTGTAAGTTTTTATGCGCTTAAAAGCATTTTCAGGCCGAATGAGCAAATATGCTTGTTTCTGCCAATTGCAGCAAAATACTGAAGGGAAAGTGGGTTTGCCTTCATATTTGACCCAGAACAACTCAGTTCAGCATGGAAATATCATTGCAACAGCTTTTATTAAGCCAGAAATCAAGAGTGTAAGTTTTTATGCGCTTAAAAGCATTTTCAGGCCAAATGAGCTGATTTCTGCCAATTGCAGCAAAATACTGAAGGGAAAGTGGGTTTGCCTTCATATTTGACCCAGAACAACTCAGTTCAGCATGGAAATATCTTTGCAACAGCTTTTATTTAGCCAGAAATCAAGACTGTAAGTTTTTATGCGCTTAAAAGCATTTTCAGGCCAAATGAGCTGATTTCTGCCAATTGCAGCAAAATACTGAAGGGAAAGTGGGTTTGCCTTCATATTTGACCCAGAACAACTCAGTTCAGCATGGAAATATCATTGCAACAGCTTTTATTTAGCCAGAAATCAAGAATGTAAGTTTTTATGCGCTTAAAAGCATTTTCAGGCCAAATGAGCTGATTTCTGCCAATTGCAGCAAAATACTGAAGGGAAAGTGGGTTTGCCTTCATATTTGACCCAGAACAACTCAGTTCAGCATGGAAATATCATTGCAACAGCTTTTATTTAGCCAGAAATCAAGAGTGTAAGTTTTAATGCACTTAAAAGCATTTTCAGGCCGAATGAGCAAATATGCTTGTTTCTGCCAATTGCAGCAACATACTGAAGGGAAAGTGGGTTTGCCTTCATATTTGACCCAGAACAACTCAGTTCAGCATGGAAATATCATTGCAAAGGCTTTTATTTAGCCAGAAATCAAGAGTGTAAGTTTTTATGCGCTTAAAAGCATTTTCAGGCCGAATGAGCAAATATGCTTGTTTCTGCCAATTGCAGCAAAATACTGAAGGGAAAGTGGGTTTGCCTTCATATTTGACCCAGAACAACTCAGTTCAGCATGGAAATATCATTGCAACAGCTTTTATTTAGCCAGAAATCAAGAGTGTAAGTTTTTATGCGCTTAAAAGCATTTTCAGGCCAAATGAGCTGATTTCTGCCAATTGCAGCAAAATACTGAAGGGAAAGTGGGTTTGCCTTCATATTTGACTCAGAACAACTCAGTTCAGCATGGAAATATCATTGCAACAGCTTTTATTTAGCCAGAAATCAAGAGTGTAAGTTTTTATGCGCTTAAAAGCATTTTCAGGCCGAATGAGCAAATATGCTTGTTTCTGCCAATTGCAGCAAAATACTGAAGGGAAAGTGGGTTTGCCTTCATATTTGACCCAGAACAACTCAGTTCAGCATGGAAATATCATTGCAACAGCTTTTATTTAGCCAGAAATCAAGAGTGTAAGTTTTTATGCGCTTAAAAGCATTTTCAGGCCGAATGAGCAAATATGCTTGTTTCTGCCAATTGCAGCAAAATACTGAAGGGAAAGTGGGTTTGCCTTCATATTTGACGCAGAACAACTCAGTTCAGCATGGAAATATCATTGCAACAGCTTTTATTTAGCCAGAAATCAAGAGTGTAAGTTTTTATGCGCTTAAAAGCATTTTCAGGCCGAATGAGCAAATATGCTTGTTTCTGCCAAGTGCAGCAAAATACTGAAGGGAAAGTGGGTTTGCCTTCATATTTGACCCAGAACAACTCAGTTCAGCATGGAAATATCATTGCAACAGCTTTTATTTAGCCAGAAATCAAGAATGTAAGTTTTTATGCACTTAAAAGCATTTTCAGGCCAAATGAGCTGATTTCTGCCAATTGCAGCAAAATACTGAAGGGAAAGTGGGTTTGCCTTCATATTTGACCCAGAACAACTCAGTTCAGCATGGAAATATCATTGCAACAGCTTTTATTTAGCCAGAAATCAAGAGTGTAAGTTTTTATGCGCTTAAAAGCATTTTCAGGCCGAATGAGCAAATATGCTTGTTTCTGCCAATTGCAGCAAAATACTGAAGGGAAAGTGGGTTTGCCTTCATATTTGACCCAGAACAACTCAGTTCAGCATGGAAATATCATTGCAACAGCTTTTATTTAGCCAGAAATCAAGAGTGTAAGTTTTTATGCGCTTAAAAGCATTTTCAGGCCGAATGAGCAAATATGCTTGTTTCTGCCAAGTGCAGCAAAATACTGAAGGGAAAGTGGGTTTGCCTTCATATTTGACCCAGAACAACTCAGTTCAGCATGGAAATATCATTGCAACAGCTTTTATTTAGCCAGAAATCAAGAATGTAAGTTTTTATGCACTTAAAAGCATTTTCAGGCCAAATGAGCTGATTTCTGCCAATTGCAGCAAAATACTGAAGGGAAAGTGGGTTTGCCTTCATATTTGACCCAGAACAACTCAGTTCAGCATGGAAATATCATTGCAACAGCTTTTATTTAGCCAGAAATCAAGAGTGTAAGTTTTTATGCGCTTAAAAGCATTTTCAGGCCGAATGAGCAAATATGCTTGTTTCTGCCAAGTGCAGCAAAATACTGAAGGGAAAGTGGGTTTGCCTTCATATTTGACCCAGAACAACTCAGTTCAGCATGGAAATATCATTGCAACAGCTTTTATTTAGCCAGAAATCAAGAATGTAAGTTTTTATGCACTTAAAAGCATTTTCAGGCCAAATGAGCTGATTTCTGCCAATTGCAGCAAAATACTGAAGGGAAAGTGGGTTTGCCTTCATATTTGACCCAGAACAACTCAGTTCAGCATGGAAATATCATTGCAACAGCTTTTATTTAGCCAGAAATCAAGAGTGTAAGTTTTTATGCGCTTAAAAGCATTTTCAGGCCGAATGAGCAAATATGCTTGTTTCTGCCAAGTGCAGCAAAATACTGAAGGGAAAGTGGGTTTGCCTTCATATTTGACCCAGAACAACTCAGTTCAGCATGGAAATATCATTGCAACAGCTTTTATTTAGCCAGAAATCAAGAATGTAAGTTTTTATGCACTTAAAAGCATTTTCAGGCCAAATGAGCTGATTTCTGCCAATTGCAGCAAAATACTGAAGGGAAAGTGGGTTTGCCTTCATATTTGACCCAGAACAACTCAGTTCAGCATGGAAATATCATTGCAACAGCTTTTATTTAGCCAGAAATCAAGAGTGTAAGTTTTTATGCGCTTAAAAGCATTTTCAGGCCGAATGAGCAAATATGCTTGTTTCTGCCAATTGCAGCAAAATACTGAAGGGAAAGTGGGTTTGCCTTCATATTTGACCCAGAACAACTCAGTTCAGCATGGAAATATCTTTGCAACAGCTTTTATTTAGCCAGAAATCAAGACTGTAAGTTTTTATGCGCTTAAAAGCATTTTCAGGCCAAATGAGCTGATTTCTGCCAATTGCAGCAAAATACTAAAGGGAAAGTGGGTTTGCCTTCATATTTGACCCAGAACAACTCAGTTCAGCATGGAAATATCATTGCAACAGCTTTTATTTAGCCAGAAATCAAGAATGTAAGTTTTTATGCGCTTAAAAGCATTTTCAGGCCAAATGAGCTGATTTCTGCCAATTGCAGCAAAATACTGAAGGGAAAGTGGGTTTGCCTTCATATTTGACCCAGAACAACTCAGTTCAGCATGGAAATATCATTGCAACAGCTTTTATTTAGCCAGAAATCAAGAGTGTAAGTTTTTATGCACTTAAAAGCATTTTCAGGCCGAATGAGCAAATATGCTTGTTTCTGCCAATTGCAGCAAAATACTAAAGGGAAAGTGGGTTTGCCTTCATATTTGACCCAGAACAACTCAGTTCAGCATGGAAATATCATTGCAACAGCTTTTATTTAGCCAGAAATCAAGAGTGTAAGTTTTTATGCGCTTAAAAGCATTTTCAGGCCAAATGAGCTGATTTCTGCCAATTGCAGCAAAATACTGAAGGGAAAGTGGGTTTGCCTTCATATTTGACCCAGAACAACTCAGTTCAGCATGGAAATATCATTGCAACAGCTTTTATTTAGCCAGAAATCAAGAGTGTAAGTTTTTATGCGCTTAAAAGCATTTTCAGGCCGAATGAGCAAATATGCTTGTTTCTGCCAATTGCAGCAAAATACTGAAGGGAAAGTGGGTTTGCCTTCATATTTGACGCAGAACAACTCAGTTCAGCATGGAAATATCATTGCAACAGCTTTTATTTAGCCAGAAATCAAGAGTGTAAGTTTTTATGCGCTTAAAAGCATTTTCAGGCCAAATGAGCTGATTTCTGCCAATTGCAGCAAAATACTGAAGGGAAAGTGGGTTTGCCTTCATATTTGACCCAGAACAACTCAGTTCAGCATGGAAATATCATTGCAACAGCTTTTATTTAGCCAGAAATCAAGAGTGTAAGTTTTTATGCACTTAAAAGCATTTTCAGGCCGAATGAGCAAATATGCTTGTTTCTGCCAATTGCAGCAAAATACTGAAGGGAAAGTGGGTTTGCCTTCATATTTGACGCAGAACAACTCAGTTCAGCATGGAAATATCATTGCAACAGCTTTTATTTAGCCAGAAATCAAGAGTGTAAGTTTTTATGCGCTTAAAAGCATTTTCAGGCCAAATGAGCTGATTTCTGCCAATTGCAGCAAAATACTGAAGGGAAAGTGGGTTTGCCTTCATATTTGACCCAGAACAACTCAGTTCAGCATGGAAATATCATTGCAAAGGCTTTTATTTAGCCAGAAATCAAGAGTGTAAGTTTTTATGCGCTTAAAAGCATTTTCAGGCCGAATGAGCAAATATGCTTGTTTCTGCCAATTGCAGCAAAATACTGAAGGGAAAGTGGGTTTGCCTTCATATTTGACCCAGAACAACTCAGTTCAGCATGGAAATATCATTGCAACAGCTTTTATTTAGCCAGAAATCAAGAGTGTAAGTTTTTATGCGCTTAAAAGCATTTTCAGGCCAAATGAGCTGATTTCTGCCAATTGCAGCAAAATACTGAAGGGAAAGTGGGTTTGCCTTCATATTTGACCCAGAACAACTCAGTTCAGCATGGAAATATCATTGCAACAGCTTTTATTTAGCCAGAAATCAAGAGTGTAAGTTTTTATGCGCTTAAAAGCATTTTCAGGCCAAATGAGCTGATTTCTGCCAATTGCAGCAAAATACTGAAGGGAAAGTGGGTTTGCCTTCATATTTGACCCAGAACAACTCAGTTCAGCATGGAAATATCATTGCAACAGCTTTTATTTAGCCAGAAATCAAGAGTGTAAGTTTTTATGCACTTAAAAGCATTTTCAGGCCGAATGAGCAAATATGCTTGTTTCTGCCAATTGCAGCAAAATACTGAAGGGAAAGTGGGTTTGCCTTCATATTTGACCCAGAACAACTCAGTTCAGCATGGAAATATCATTGCAACAGCTTTTATTTAGCCAGAAATCAAGAGTGTAAGTTTTTATGCGCTTAAAAGCATTTTCAGGCCGAATGAGCAAATATGCTTGTTTCTGCCAATTGCAGCAAAATACTGAAGGGAAAGTGGGTTTGCCTTCATATTTGACCCAGAACAACTCAGTTCAGCATGGAAATATCATTGCAACAGCTTTTATTTAGCCAGAAATCAAGAGTGTAAGTTTTTATGCGCTTAAAAGCATTTTCAGGCCGAATGAGCAAATATGCTTGTTTCTGCCAATTGCAGCAAAATACTGAAGGGAAAGTGGGTTTGCCTTCATATTTGACCCAGAACAACTCAGTTCAGCATGGAAATATCATTGCAACAGCTTTTATTTAGCCAGAAATCAAGAATGTAAGTTTTTATGCGCTTAAAAGCATTTTCAGGCCACATGAGCTGATTTCTGCCAAGTGCAGCAAAATACTGAAGGGAAAGTGGGTTTGCCTTCATATTTGACCCAGAACAACTCAGTTCAGCATGGAAATATCATTGCAACAGCTTTTATTTAGCCAGAAATCAAGAGTGTAAGTTTTTATGCGCTTAAAAGCATTTTCAGGCCGAATGAGCAAATATGCTTGTTTCTGCCAATTGCAGCAAAATACTGAAGGGAAAGTGGGTTTGCCTTCATATTTGACCCAGAACAACTCAGTTCAGCATGGAAATATCATTGCAACAGCTTTTATTTAGCCAGAAATCAAGAGTGTAAGTTTTTATGCGCTTAAAAGCATTTTCAGGCCAAATGAGCTGATTTCTGCCAATTGCAGCAAAATACTGAAGGGAAAGTGGGTTTGCCTCCATATTTGACCCAGAACAACTCAGTTCAGCATGGAAATATCATTGCAACAGCTTTTATTTAGCCAGAAATCAAGAGTGTAAGTTTTTATGCGCTTAAAAGCATTTTCAGGCCGAATGAGCAAATATGCTTGTTTCTGCCAATTGCAGCAAAATACTGAAGGGAAAGTGGGTTTGCCTTCATATTTGACCCAGAACAACTCAGTTCAGCATGGAAATATCATTGCAACAGCTTTTATTTAGCCAGAAATCAAGAGTGTAAGTTTTTATGCGCTTAAAAGCATTTTCAGGCCGAATGAGCAAATATGCTTGTTTCTGCCAATTGCAGCAAAATACTGAAGGGAAAGTGGGTTTGCCTTCATATTTGACCTAGAACAACTCAGTTCAGCATGGAAATATCATTGCAACAGCTTTTATTTAGCCAGAAATCAAGAGTGTAAGTTTTTATGCGCTTAAAAGCATTTTCAGGCCGAATGAGCAAATATGCTTGTTTCTGCCAATTGCAGCAAAATACTGATGGGAAAGTGGGTTTGCCTTCATATTTGATGCAGAACAACTCAGTTCAGCATGGAAATATCATTGCAACAGCTTTTATTTAGCCAGAAATCAAGAGTGTAAGTTTTTATGCGCTTAAAAGCATTTTCAGGCCGAATGAGCAAATATGCTTGTTTCTGCCAAGTGCAGCAAAATACTGAAGGGAAAGTGGGTTTGCCTTCATATTTGACCCAGAACAACTCAGTTCAGCATGGAAATATCATTGCAACAGCTTTTAATTAGCCAGAAATCAAGAATGTAAGTTTTTATGCACTTAAAAGCATTTTCAGGCCAAATGAGCTGATTTCTGCCAATTGCAGCAAAATACTGAAGGGAAAGTGGGTTTGCCTTCATATTTGACCCAGAACAACTCAGTTCAGCATGGAAATATCATTGCAACAGCTTTTATTTAGCCAGAAATCAAGAGTGTAAGTTTTTATGCACTTAAAAGCATTTTCAGGCCGAATGAGCAAATATGCTTGTTTCTGCCAATTGCAGCAAAATACTGAAGGGAAAGTGGGTTTGCCTTCATATTTGACCCAGAACAACTCAGTTCAGCATGGAAATATCATTGCAAAGGCTTTTATTTAGCCAGAAATCAAGAGTGTAAGTTTTTATGCGCTTAAAAGCATTTTCAGGCCGAATGAGCAAATATGCTTGTTTCTGCCAATTGCAGCAAAATACTGAAGGGAAAGTGGGTTTGCCTTCATATTTGACCCAGAACAACTCAGTTCAGCATGGAAATATCATTGCAACAGCTTCTATTTAGCCAGAAATCAAGAATGTAAGTTTTTATGCGCTTAAAAGCATTTTCAGGCCAAATGAGCTGATTTCTGCCAATTGCAGCAAAATATTGAAGGGAAAGTGGGTTTGCCTTCATATTTGACCCAGAACAACTCAGTTCAGCATGGAAATATCATTGCAACAGCTTTTATTTAGCCAGAAATCAAGAGTGTAAGTTTTTATGCGCTTAAAAGCATTTTCAGGCCAAATGAGCTGATTTCTGCCAATTGCAGCAAAATACTGAAGGGAAAGTGGGTTTGCCTTCATATTTGACCCAGAACAACTCAGTTCAGCATGGAAATATCATTGCAACAGCTTTTATTTAGCCAGAAATCAAGAGTGTAAGTTTTTATGCGCTTAAAAGCATTTTCAGGCCGAATGAGCAAATATGCTTGTTTCTGCCAATTGCAGCAAAATACTGAAGGGAAAGTGGGTTTGCCTTCATATTTGACGCAGAACAACTCAGTTCAGCATGGAAATATCATTGCAACAGCTTTTATTTAGCCAGAAATCAAGAGTGTAAGTTTTTATGCGCTTAAAAGCATTTTCAGGCCAAATGAGCTGATTTCTGCCAATTGCAGCAAAATACTGAAGGGAAAGTGGGTTTGCCTTCATATTTGACCCAGAACAACTCAGTTCAGCATGGAAATATCATTGCAACAGCTTTTATTTAGCCAGAAATCAAGAGTGTAAGTTTTTATGCACTTAAAAGCATTTTCAGGCCAAATGAGCAAATATGCTTGTTTCTGCCAATTGCAGCAAAATACTGAAGGGAAAGTGGGTTTGCCTTCATATTTGACCCAGAACAACTCAGTTCAGCATGGAAATATCATTGCAACAGCTTTTATTTAGCCAGAAATCAAGAGTGTAAGTTTTTATGCGCTTAAAAGCATTTTCAGGCCGAATGAGCAAATATGCTTGTTTCTGCCAATTGCAGCAAAATACTGAAGGGAAAGTGGGTTTGCCTTCATATTTGACCCAGAACAACTCAGTTCAGCATGGAAATATCATTGCAACAGCTTTTATTTAGCCAGAAATCAAGAGTGTAAGTTTTTATGCGCTTAAAAGCATTTTCAGGCCGAATGAGCAAATATGCTTGTTTCTGCCAATTGCAGCAAAATACTGAAGGGAAAGTGGGTTTGCCTTCATATTTGACCCAGAACAACTCAGTTCAGCATGGAAATATCATTGCAACAGCTTTTATTTAGCCAGAAATCAAGAGTGTAAGTTTTTATGCGCTTAAAAGCATTTTCAGGCCGAATGAGCAAATATGCTTGTTTCTGCCAATTGCAGCAAAATACTGAAGGGAAAGTGGGTTTGCCTTCATATTTGATGCAGAACAACTCAGTTCAGCATGGAAATATCATTGCAACAGCTTTTATTTAGCCAGAAATCAAGAGTGTAAGTTTTTATGCGCTTAAAAGCATTTTCAGGCCGAATGAGCAAATATGCTTGTTTCTGCCAATTGCAGCAAAATACTGAAGGGAAAGTGGGTTTGCCTTCATATTTGATGCAGAACAACTCAGTTCAGCATGGAAATATCATTGCAACAGCTTTTATTTAGCCAGAAATCAAGAGTGTAAGTTTTTATGCGCTTAAAAGCATTTTCAGGCCGAATGAGCAAATATGCTTGTTTCTGCCAAGTGCAGCAAAATACTGAAGGGAAAGTGGGTTTGCCTTCATATTTGACCCAGAACAACTCAGTTCAGCATGGAAATATCATTGCAACAGCTTTTATTTAGCCAGAAATCAAGAATGTAAGTTTTTATGCGCTTAAAAGCATTTTCAGGCCAAATGAGCTGATTTCTGCCAATTGCAGCAAAATACTGAAGGGAAAGTGGGTTTGCCTTCATATTTGACCCAGAACAACTCAGTTCAGCATGGAAATATCATTGCAAAGGCTTTTATTTAGCCAGAAATCAAGAGTGTAAGTTTTTATGCGCTTAAAAGCATTTTCAGGCCGAATGAGCAAATATGCTTGTTTCTGCCAATTGCAGCAAAATACTGAAGGGAAAGTGGGTTTGCCTTCATATTTGACCCAGAACAACTCAGTTCAGCATGGAAATATCATTGCAACAGCTTTTATTTAGCCAGAAATCAAGAGTGTAAGTTTTTATGCGCTTAAAAGCATTTTCAGGCCAAATGAGCTGATTTCTGCCAATTGCAGCAAAATACTGAAGGGAAAGTGGGTTTGCCTTCATATTTGACCCAGAACAACTCAGTTCAGCATGGAAATATCATTGCAACAGCTTTTATTTAGCCAGAAATCAAGAGTGTAAGTTTTTATGCGCTTAAAAGCATTTTCAGGCCGAATGAGCAAATATGCTTGTTTCTGCCAATTGCAGCAAAATACTGAAGGGAAAGTGGGTTTGCCTTCATATTTGACCCAGAACAACTCAGTTCAGCATGGAAATATCATTGCAACAGCTTTTATTTAGCCAGAAATCAAGAGTGTAAGTTTTTATGCGCTTAAAAGCATTTTCAGGCCGAATGAGCAAATATGCTTGTTTCTGCCAATTGCAGCAAAATACTGAAGGGAAAGTGGGTTTGCCTTCATATTTGACGCAGAACAACTCAGTTCAGCATGGAAATATCATTGCAACAGCTTTTATTTAGCCAGAAATCAAGAGTGTAAGTTTTTATGCGCTTAAAAGCATTTTCAGGCCGAATGAGCAAATATGCTTGTTTCTGCCAATTGCAGCAAAATACTGAAGGGAAAGTGGGTTTGCCTTCAAAGTTGACCCAGAACAACTCAGTTCAGCATGGAAATATCATTGCAACAGCTTTTATTTAGCCAGAAATCAAGAGTGTAAGTTTTTATTCGCTTAAAAGCATTTTCAGGCCGAATGAGCAAATATGCTTGTTTCTGCCAATTGCAGCAAAATACTGAAGGGAAAGTGGGTTTGCCTTCATATTTGACCCAGAACAACTCAGTTCAGCATGGAAATATCATTGCAACAGCTTTTATTTAGCCAGAAATCAAGAGTGTAAGTTTTTATGCGCTTAAAAGCATTTTCAGGCCGAATGAGCAAATATGCTTGTTTCTGCCAATTGCAGCAAAATACTGAAGGGAAAGTGGGTTTGCCTTCATATTTGACGCAGAACAACTCAGTTCAGCATGGAAATATCATTGCAACAGCTTTTATTTAGCCAGAAATCAAGAGTGTAAGTTTTTATGCGCTTAAAAGAATTTTCAGGCCGAATGAGCAAATATGCTTGTTTCTGCCAATTGCAGCAAAATACTGAAGGGAAAGTGGGTTTGCCTTCATAGTTGACCCAGAACAACTCAGTTCAGCATGGAAATATCATTGCAACAGCTTTTATTTAGCCAGAAATCAAGAGTGTAAGTTTTTATGCGCTTAAAAGCATTTTCAGGCCGAATGAGCAAATATGCTTGTTTCTGCCAATTGCAGCAAAATACTGAAGGGAAAGTGGGTTTGCCTTCATATTTGACCCAGAACAACTCAGTTCAGCATGGAAATATCATTGCAACAGCTTTTATTTAGCCAGAAATCAAGAGTGTAAGTTTTTATGCGCTTAAAAGCATTTTCAGGCCGAATGAGCAAATATGCTTGTTTCTGCCAATTGCAGCAAAATACTGAAGGGAAAGTGGGTTTGCCTTCATATTTGACCCAGAACAACTCAGTTCAGCATGGAAATATCATTGCAACAGCTTTTATTTAGCCAGAAATCAAGAGTGTAAGTTTTTATGCGCTTAAAAGCATTTTCAGGCCGAATGAGCAAATATGCTTGTTTCTGCCAATTGCAGCAAAATACTGAAGGGAAAGTGGGTTTGCCTTCATATTTGACCCAGAACAACTCAGTTCAGCATGGAAATATCATTGCAACAGCTTTTATTTAGCCAGAAATCAAGAATGTAAGTTTTTATGCGCTTAAAAGCATTTTCAGGCCACATGAGCTGATTTCTGCCAAGTGCAGCAAAATACTGAAGGGAAAGTGGGTTTGCCTTCATATTTGACCCAGAACAACTCAGTTCAGCATGGAAATATCATTGCAACAGCTTTTATTTAGCCAGAAATCAAGAGTGTAAGTTTTTATGCGCTTAAAAGCATTTTCAGGCCGAATGAGCAAATATGCTTGTTTCTGCCAATTGCAGCAAAATACTGAAGGGAAAGTGGGTTTGCCTTCATATTTGACCCAGAACAACTCAGTTCAGCATGGAAATATCATTGCAACAGCTTTTATTTAGCCAGAAATCAAGAGTGTAAGTTTTTATGCGCTTAAAAGCATTTTCAGGCCAAATGAGCTGATTTCTGCCAATTGCAGCAAAATACTGAAGGGAAAGTGGGTTTGCCTCCATATTTGACCCAGAACAACTCAGTTCAGCATGGAAATATCATTGCAACAGCTTTTATTTAGCCAGAAATCAAGAGTGTAAGTTTTTATGCGCTTAAAAGCATTTTCAGGCCGAATGAGCAAATATGCTTGTTTCTGCCAATTGCAGCAAAATACTGAAGGGAAAGTGGGTTTGCCTTCATATTTGACTCAGAACAACTCAGTTCAGCATGGAAATATCATTGCAACAGCTTTTATTTAGCCAGAAATCAAGAGTGTAAGTTTTTATGCGCTTAAAAGCATTTTCAGGCCGAATGAGCAAATATGCTTGTTTCTGCCAATTGCAGCAAAATACTGAAGGGAAAGTGGGTTTGCCTTCATATTTGACGCAGAACAACTCAGTTCAGCATGGAAATATCATTGCAACAGCTTTTATTTAGCCAGAAATCAAGAGTGTAAGTTTTTATGCGCTTAAAAGCATTTTCAGGCCGAATGAGCAAATATGCTTGTTTCTGCCAATTGCAGCAAAATACTGAAGGGAAAGTGGGTTTGCCTTCAAAGTTGACCCAGAACAACTCAGTTCAGCATGGAAATATCATTGCAACAGCTTTTATTTAGCCAGAAATCAAGAGTGTAAGTTTTTATTCGCTTAAAAGCATTTTCAGGCCGAATGAGCAAATATGCTTGTTTCTGCCAATTGCAGCAAAATACTGAAGGGAAAGTGGGTTTGCCTTCATATTTGACCCAGAACAACTCAGTTCAGCATGGAAATATCATTGCAACAGCTTTTATTTAGCCAGAAATCAAGAGTGTAAGTTTTTATGCGCTTAAAAGCATTTTCAGGCCGAATGAGCAAATATGCTTGTTTCTGCCAATTGCAGCAAAATACTGAAGGGAAAGTGGGTTTGCCTTCATATTTGACGCAGAACAACTCAGTTCAGCATGGAAATATCATTGCAACAGCTTTTATTTAGCCAGAAATCAAGAGTGTAAGTTTTTATGCGCTTAAAAGAATTTTCAGGCCGAATGAGCAAATATGCTTGTTTCTGCCAATTGCAGCAAAATACTGAAGGGAAAGTGGGTTTGCCTTCATAGTTGACCCAGAACAACTCAGTTCAGCATGGAAATATCATTGCAACAGCTTTTATTTAGCCAGAAATCAAGAGTGTAAGTTTTTATGCGCTTAAAAGCATTTTCAGGCCGAATGAGCAAATATGCTTGTTTCTGCCAATTGCAGCAAAATACTGAAGGGAAAGTGGGTTTGCCTTCATATTTGACCCAGAACAACTCAGTTCAGCATGGAAATATCATTGCAACAGCTTTTATTTAGCCAGAAATCAAGAGTGTAAGTTTTTATGCGCTTAAAAGCATTTTCAGGCCGAATGAGCAAATATGCTTGTTTCTGCCAATTGCAGCAAAATACTGAAGGGAAAGTGGGTTTGCCTTCATATTTGACCCAGAACAACTCAGTTCAGCATGGAAATATCATTGCAACAGCTTTTATTTAGCCAGAAATCAAGAGTGTAAGTTTTTATGCGCTTAAAAGCATTTTCAGGCCGAATGAGCAAATATGCTTGTTTCTGCCAATTGCAGCAAAATACTGAAGGGAAAGTGGGTTTGCCTTCATATTTGACCCAGAACAACTCAGTTCAGCATGGAAATATCATTGCAACAGCTTTTATTTAGCCAGAAATCAAGAATGTAAGTTTTTATGCGCTTAAAAGCATTTTCAGGCCACATGAGCTGATTTCTGCCAAGTGCAGCAAAATACTGAGGGGAAAGTGGGTTTGCCTTCATATTTGACCCAGAACAACTCAGTTCAGCATGGAAATATCATTGCAACAGCTTTTATTTAGCCAGAAATCAAGAGTGTAAGTTTTTATGCGCTTAAAAGCATTTTCAGGCCGAATGAGCAAATATGCTTGTTTCTGCCAATTGCAGCAAAATACTGAAGGGAAAGTGGGTTTGCCTTCATATTTGACGCAGAACAACTCAGTTCAGCATGGAAATATCATTGCAACAGCTTTTATTTAGCCAGAAATCAAGAGTGTAAGTTTTTATGCGCTTAAAAGAATTTTCAGGCCGAATGAGCAAATATGCTTGTTTCTGCCAATTGCAGCAAAATACTGAAGGGAAAGTGGGTTTGCCTTCATAGTTGACCCAGAACAACTCAGTTCAGCATGGAAATATCATTGCAACAGCTTTTATTTAGCCAGAAATCAAGAGTGTAAGTTTTTATGCGCTTAAAAGCATTTTCAGGCCGAATGAGCAAATATGCTTGTTTCTGCCAATTGCAGCAAAATACTGAAGGGAAAGTGGGTTTGCCTTCATATTTGACCCAGAACAACTCAGTTCAGCATGGAAATATCATTGCAACAGCTTTTATTTAGCCAGAAATCAAGAGTGTAAGTTTTTATGCGCTTAAAAGCATTTTCAGGCCGAATGAGCAAATATGCTTGTTTCTGCCAATTGCAGCAAAATACTGAAGGGAAAGTGGGTTTGCCTTCATATTTGACCCAGAACAACTCAGTTCAGCATGGAAATATCATTGCAACAGCTTTTATTTAGCCAGAAATCAAGAATGTAAGTTTTTATGCGCTTAAAAGCATTTTCAGGCCACATGAGCTGATTTCTGCCAAGTGCAGCAAAATACTGAAGGGAAAGTGGGTTTGCCTTCATATTTGACCCAGAACAACTCAGTTCAGCATGGAAATATCATTGCAACAGCTTTTATTTAGCCAGAAATCAAGAGTGTAAGTTTTTATGCGCTTAAAAGCATTTTCAGGCCGAATGAGCAAATATGCTTGTTTCTGCCAATTGCAGCAAAATACTGAAGGGAAAGTGGGTTTGCCTTCATATTTGACCCAGAACAACTCAGTTCAGCATGGAAATATCATTGCAACAGCTTTTATTTAGCCAGAAATCAAGAGTGTAAGTTTTTATGCGCTAAAAAGCCTTTTCAGGCCGAATGAGCAAATATGCTTGTTTCAGCCAATTGCAGCAAAATACTGAAGGGAAAGTGGGTTTGCCTTCATATTTGACCCAGAACAACTCAGTTCAGCATGGAAATATCATTGCAACAGCTTTTATTTAGCCAGAAATCAAGAGTGTAAGTTTTTATGCGCTTAAAAGCATTTTCAGGCCGAATGAGCAAATATGCTTGTTTCTGCCAAGTGCAGCAAAATACTGAAGGGAAAGTGGGTTTGCCTTCATATTTGACCCAGAACAACTCAGTTCAGCATGGAAATATCATTGCAACAGCTTTTATTTAGCCAGAAACCAAGAGTGTAAGTTTTTATGCGCTTAAAAGCATTTTCAGGCCGAATGAGCAAATATGCTTGTTTCTGCCAATTGCAGCAAAATACTGAAGGGAAAGTGGGTTTGCCTTCATATTTGACCCAGAACAACTCAGTTCAGCATGGAAATATCATTGCAACAGCTTTTATTTAGCCAGAAATCAAGAGTGTAAGTTTTTATGCGCTTAAAAGCATTTTCAGGCCGAATGAGCAAATATCCTTGTTTCTGCCAATTGCAGCAAAATACTGAAGGGAAAGTGGGTTTGCCTTCATATTTGACCCAGAACAACTCAGTTCAGCATGGAAATATCTTTGCAACAGCTTTTATTTAGCCAGAAATCAAGAGTGTAAGTTTTTATGCGCTTAAAAGCGTTTTCAGGCCGAATGAGCAAATATGCTTGTTTCTGCCAAGTGCAGCAAAATACTGAAGGGAAAGTGGGTTTGCCTTCATATTTGACCCAGAACAACTCAGTTCAGCATGGAAATATCATTGCAACAGCTTTTATTTAGCCAGAAATCAAGAGTGTAAGTTTTTATGCGCTTAAAAGCATTTTCAGGCCGAATGAGCAAATATGCTTGTTTCTGCCAATTGCAGCAAAATACTGAAGGGAAAGTGGGTTTGCCTTCATAGTTGACCCAGAACAACTCAGTTCAGCATGGAAATATCATTGCAACAGCTTTTATTTAGCCAGAAATCAAGAATTTATGTTTGTATGCGCTTAAAAGCATTTTCAGGCCAAATGAGCTGATTTCTGCCAATTGCAGCAAAATACTGAAGGGAAAGTGGGTTTGCCTTCATAGTTGACCCAGAACAACTCAGTTCAGCATGGAAATATCATTGCAACAGCTTTTATTTAGCCAGAAATCAAGAATTTAAGTTTGTATGCGCTTAAAAGCATTTTCAGGCCAAATGAGCTGATTTCTGGCAATTGCAGCAAAATACTGAAGAGAAAGTGGGTTTGCCTTCATATTTGACCCAGAACAACTCAGTTCAGCATGGAAATATCATTGCAACAGCTTTTATTTAGCCAGAAATCAAGAGTGTAAGTTTTTATGCGCTTAAAAGCATTTTCAGGCCGAATGAGCAAATATGCTTGTTTCTGCCAAGTGCAGCAAAATACTGAAGGGAAAGTGGGTTTGCCTTCATATTTGACCCAGAACAACTCAGTTCAGCATGGAAATATCATTGCAACAGCTTTTATTTAGCCAGAAATCAAGAAAGTAAGTTTTTATGCACTTAAAAGCATTTTCAGGCCAAATGAGCTGATTTCTGCCAATTGCAGCAAAATACTGAAGGGAAAGTGGGTTTGCCTTCATATTTGACCCAGAACAACTCAGTTCAGCATGGAAATATCATTGCAACAGCTTTTATTTAGCCAGAAATCAAGAGTGTAAGTTTTTATGCGCTTAAAAGCATTTTCAGGCCGAATGAGCAAATATGCTTGTTTCTGCCAATTGCAGCAAAATACTGAAGGGAAAGTGGGCTTGCCTTCATATTTGACCCAGAACAACTCAGTTCAGCATGGAAATATCTTTGCAACAGCTTTTATTTAGCCAGAAATCAAGAATGTAAGTTTTTATGCGCTTAAAAGCATTTTCAGGCCAAATGAGCTGATTTCTGCCAATTGCAGCAAAATACTAAAGGGAAAGTGGGTTTGCCTTCATATTTGACCCAGAACAACTCAGTTCAGCATGGAAATATCATTGCAACAGCTTTTATTTAGCCAGAAATCAAGAGTGTAAGTTTTTATGCGCTTAAAAGCATTTTCAGGCCGAATGAGCAAATATGCTTGTTTCTGCCAATTGCAGCAAAATACTGAAGGGAAAGTGGGTTTGCCTTCATAGTTGACCCAGAACAACTCAGTTCAGCATGGAAATATCATTGCAACAGCTTTTATTTAGCCAGAAATCAAGAGTGTAAGTTTTTATGCGCTTAAAAGCATTTTCAGGCCGAATGAGCAAATATGCTTGTTTCTGCCAATTGCAGCAAAATACTGAAGGGAAAGTGGGTTTGCCTTCATATTTGACCCAGAACAACTCAGTTCAGCATGGAAATATCTTTGCAACAGCTTTTATTTAGCCAGAAATCAAGACTGTAAGTTTTTATGCGCTTAAAAGCATTTTCAGGCCAAATGAGCTGATTTCTGCCAATTGCAGCAAAATACTAAAGGGAAAGTGGGTTTGCCTTCATATTTGACCCAGAACAACTCAGTTCAGCATGGAAATATCATTGCAACAGCTTTTATTTAGCCAGAAATCAAGAGTGTAAGTTTTTATGCGCTTAAAAGCATTTTCAGGCCGAATGAGCAAATATGCTTGTTTCTGCCAATTGCAGCAAAATACTGAAGGGAAAGTGGGTTTGCCTTCATATTTGACGCAGAACAACTCAGTTCAGCATGGAAATATCATTGCAACAGCTTTTATTTAGCCAGAAATCAAGAGTGTAAGTTTTTATGCGCTTAAAAGAATTTTCAGGCCGAATGAGCAAATATGCTTGTTTCTGCCAATTGCAGCAAAATACTGAAGGGAAAGTGGGTTTGCCTTCATAGTTGACCCAGAACAACTCAGTTCAGCATGGAAATATCATTGCAACAGCTTTTATTTAGCCAGAAATCAAGAGTGTAAGTTTTTATGCGCTTAAAAGCATTTTCAGGCCGAATGAGCAAATATGCTTGTTTCTGCCAATTGCAGCAAAATACTGAAGGGAAAGTGGGTTTGCCTTCATATTTGACCCAGAACAACTCAGTTCAGCATGGAAATATCATTGCAACAGCTTTTATTTAGCCAGAAATCAAGAGTGTAAGTTTTTATGCGCTTAAAAGCATTTTCAGGCCGAATGAGCAAATATGCTTGTTTCTGCCAATTGCAGCAAAATACTGAAGGGAAAGTGGGTTTGCCTTCATATTTGACCCAGAACAACTCAGTTCAGCATGGAAATATCATTGCAACAGCTTTTATTTAGCCAGAAATCAAGAGTGTAAGTTTTTATGCGCTTAAAAGCATTTTCAGGCCGAATGAGCAAATATGCTTGTTTCTGCCAATTGCAGCAAAATACTGAAGGGAAAGTGGGTTTGCCTTCATAGTTGACCCAGAACAACTCAGTTCAGCATGGAAATATCATTGCAACAGCTTTTATTTAGCCAGAAATCAAGAATGTAAGTTTTTATGCGCTTAAAAGCATTTTCAGGCCACATGAGCTGATTTCTGCCAATTGCAGCAAAATACTGAAGGGAAAGTGGGTTTGCCTTCATATTTGACCCAGAACAACTCAGTTCAGCATGGAAATATCATTGCAACAGCTTTTATTTAGCCAGAAATCAAGAGTGTAAGTTTTTATGCGCTTAAAAGCATTTTCAGGCCGAATGAGCAAATATGCTTGTTTCTGCCAAGTGCAGCAAAATACTGAAGGGAAAGTGGGTTTGCCTTCATATTTGACCCAGAACAACTCAGTTCAGCATGGAAATATCATTGCAACAGCTTTTATTTAGCCAGAAATCAAGAGTGTAAGTTTTTATGCGCTTAAAAGCATTTTCAGGCCGAATGAGCAAATATGCTTGTTTCTGCCAATTGCAGCAAAATACTGAAGGGAAAGTGGGTTTGCCTTCATAGTTGACCCAGAACAACTCAGTTCAGCATGGAAATATCATTGCAACAGCTTTTATTTAGCCAGAAATCAAGAATTTAAGTTTGTATGCGCTTAAAAGCATTTTCAGGCCAAATGAGCTGATTTCTGCCAATTGCAGCAAAATACTGAAGGGAAAGTGGGTTTGCCTTCATAGTTGACCCAGAACAACTCAGTTCAGCATGGAAATATCATTGCAACAGCTTTTATTTAGCCAGAAATCAAGAATTTAAGTTTGTATGCGCTTAAAAGCATTTTCAGGCCAAATGAGCTGATTTCTGCCAATTGCAGCAAAATACTGAAGGGAAAGTGGGTTTGCCTTCATATTTGACCCAGAACAACTCAGTTCAGCATGGAAATATCATTGCAACAGCTTTTATTTAGCCAGAAATCAAGAATTTAAGTTTTTATGCGTTTAAAAGCATTTTCAGGCCGAATGAGCAAATATGCTTGTTTCTGCCAAGTGCAGCAAAATACTGAAGGGAAAGTGGGTTTGCCTTCATATTTGACCCAGAACAACTCAGTTCAGCATGGAAATATCATTGCAACAGCTTTTATTTAGCCAGAAATCAAGAGTGTACGTTTTTATGCGCTTAAAAGCATTTTCAGGCCGAATGAGCAAATATGCTTGTTTCTGCCAATTGCAGCAAAATACTGAAGGGAAAGTGGGTTTGCCTTCATATTTGACCCAGAACAACTCAGTTCAGCATGGAAATATCATTGCAACAGCTTTTATTTAGCCAGAAATCAAGAGTGTAAGTTTTTATGCGCTTAAAAGCATTTTCAGGCCGAATGAGCAAATATGCTTGTTTCTGCCAATTGCAGCAAAATACTGAAGGGAAAGTGGGTTTGCCTTCATATTTGACCCAGAACAACTCAGTTCAGCATGGAAATATCATTGCAACAGCTTTTATTTAGCCAGAAATCAAGAGTGTAAGTTTTTATGCGCTTAAAAGCATTTTCAGGCCGAATGAGCAAATATGCTTGTTTCTGCCAATTGCAGCAAAATACTGAAGGGAAAGTGGGTTTGCCTTCATATTTGACCCAGAACAACTCAGTTCAGCATGGAAATATCATTGCAACAGCTTTTATTTAGCCAGAAATCAAGAATGTAAGTTTTTATGCGCTTAAAAGCATTTTCAGGCCAAATGAGCTGATTTCTGCCAATTGCAGCAAAATACTGAAGGGAAAGTGGGTTTGCCTTCATATTTGACCCAGAACAACTCAGTTCAGCATGGAAATATCATTGCAACAGCTTTTATTTAGCCAGAAATCAAGAGTGTAAGTTTTTATGCGCTTAAAAGCATTTTCAGGCCGAATGAGCAAATATGCTTGTTTCTGCCAATTGCAGCAAAATACTGAAGGGAAAGTGGGTTTGCCTTCATATTTGACCCAGAACAACTCAGTTCAGCATGGAAATATCATTGCAACAGCTTTTATTTAGCCAGAAATCAAGAGTGTAAGTTTTTATGCGCTTAAAAGCCTTTTCAGGCCGAATGAGCAAATATGCTTGTTTCAGCCAATTGCAGCAAAATACTGAAGGGAAAGTGGGTTTGCCTTCATATTTGACCCAGAACAACTCAGTTCAGCATGGAAATATCATTGCAACAGCTTTTATTTAGCCAGAAATCAAGAATGTAAGTTTTTATGCGCTTAAAAGCATTTTCAGGCCGAATGAGCAAATATGCTTGTTTCTGCCAATTGCAGCAAAATACTGAAGGGAAAGTGGGTTTGCCTTCATATTTGACCCAGAACAACTCAGTTCAGCATGGAAATATCATTGCAACAGCTTTTATTTAGCCAGAAATCAAGAGTGTAAGTTTTTATGCGCTTAAAAGCATTTTCAGGCCGAATGAGCAAATATGCTTGTTTCTGCCAATTGCAGCAAAATACTGAAGGGAAAGTGGGTTTGCCTTCATATTTGACCCAGAACAACTCAGTTCAGCATGGAAATATCATTGCAACAGCTTTTATTTAGCCAGAAATCAAGAATGTAAGTTTTTATGCGCTTAAAAGCATTTTCAGGCCGAATGAGCAAATATGCTTGTTTCTGCCAATTGCAGCAAAATACTGAAGGGAAAGTGGGTTTGCCTTCATAGTTGACCCAGAACAACTCAGTTCAGCATGGAAATATCATTGCAACAGCTTTTATTTAGCCAGAAATCAAGAATTTAAGTTTTTATGCGTTTAAAAGCATTTTCAGGCCGAATGAGCAAATATGCTTGTTTCTGCCAATTGCAGCAAAATACTGAAGGGAAAGTGGGTTTGCCTTCATATTTGACCCAGAACAACTCAGTTCAGCATGGAAATATCATTGCAACAGCTTTTATTTAGCCAGAAATCAAGAGTGTAAGTTTTTATGCGCTTAAAAGCATTTTCAGGCCGAATGAGCAAATATCCTTGTTTCTGCCAATTGCACCAAAATACTGAAGGGAAAGTGGGTTTGCCTTCATATTTGACCCAGAACAACTCAGTTCAGCATGGAAATATCATTGCAACAGCTTTTATTTAGCCAGAAATCAAGAGTGTAAGTTTTTATGCGCTTAAAAGCATTTTCAGGCCGAATGAGCAAATATGCTTGTTTCTGCCAAGTGCAGCAAAATACTGAAGGGAAAGTGGGTTTGCCTTCATATTTGACCCAGAACAACTCAGTTCAGCATGGAAATATCTTTGCAACAGCTTTTATTTAGCCAGAAATCAAGACTGTAAGTTTTTATGCGCTTAAAAGCATTTTCAGGCCAAATGAGCTGATTTCTGCCAATTGCAGCAAAATACTGAAGGGAAAGTGGGTTTGCCTCCATATTTGACCCAGAACAACTCAGTTCAGCATGGAAATATCATTGCAACAGCTTTTATTTAGCCAGAAATCAAGAGTGTAAGTTTTTATGCGCTTAAAAGCATTTTCAGGCCGAATGAGCAAATATGCTTGTTTCTGCCAATTGCAGCAAAATACTGAAGGGAAAGTGGGTTTGCCTTCAAAGTTGACCCAGAACAACTCAGTTCAGCATGGAAATATCATTGCAACAGCTTTTATTTAGCCAGAAATCAAGAGTGTAAGTTTTTATTCGCTTAAAAGCATTTTCAGGCCGAATGAGCAAATATGCTTGTTTCTGCCAATTGCAGCAAAATACTGAAGGGAAAGTGGGTTTGCCTTCATATTTGACCCAGAACAACTCAGTTCAGCATGGAAATATCATTGCAACAGCTTTTATTTAGCCAGAAATCAAGAGTGTAAGTTTTTATGCGCTTAAAAGCATTTTCAGGCCGAATGAGCAAATATGCTTGTTTCTGCCAATTGCAGCAAAATACTGAAGGGAAAGTGGGTTTGCCTTCATATTTGACGCAGAACAACTCAGTTCAGCATGGAAATATCATTGCAACAGCTTTTATTTAGCCAGAAATCAAGAGTGTAAGTTTTTATGCGCTTAAAAGAATTTTCAGGCCGAATGAGCAAATATGCTTGTTTCTGCCAATTGCAGCAAAATACTGAAGGGAAAGTGGGTTTGCCTTCATAGTTGACCCAGAACAACTCAGTTCAGCATGGAAATATCATTGCAACAGCTTTTATTTAGCCAGAAATCAAGAGTGTAAGTTTTTATGCGCTTAAAAGCATTTTCAGGCCGAATGAGCAAATATGCTTGTTTCTGCCAATTGCAGCAAAATACTGAAGGGAAAGTGGGTTTGCCTTCATATTTGACCCAGAACAACTCAGTTCAGCATGGAAATATCATTGCAACAGCTTTTATTTAGCCAGAAATCAAGAGTGTAAGTTTTTATGCGCTTAAAAGCATTTTCAGGCCGAATGAGCAAATATGCTTGTTTCTGCCAATTGCAGCAAAATACTGAAGGGAAAGTGGGTTTGCCTTCATATTTGACCCAGAACAACTCAGTTCAGCATGGAAATATCATTGCAACAGCTTTTATTTAGCCAGAAATCAAGAGTGTAAGTTTTTATGCGCTTAAAAGCATTTTCAGGCCGAATGAGCAAATATGCTTGTTTCTGCCAATTTCAGCAAAATACTGAAGGGAAAGTGGGTTTGCCTTCATATTTGACCCAGAACAACTCAGTTCAGCATGGAAATATCATTGCAACAGCTTTTATTTAGCCAGAAATCAAGAATGTAAGTTTTTATGCGCTTAAAAGCATTTTCAGGCCACATGAGCTGATTTCTGCCAAGTGCAGCAAAATACTGAAGGGAAAGTGGGTTTGCCTTCATATTTGACCCAGAACAACTCAGTTCAGCATGGAAATATCATTGCAACAGCTTTTATTTAGCCAGAAATCAAGAGTGTAAGTTTTTATGCGCTTAAAAGCATTTTCAGGCCGAATGAGCAAATATGCTTGTTTCTGCCAATTGCAGCAAAATACTGAAGGGAAAGTGGGTTTGCCTTCATATTTGACGCAGAACAACTCAGTTCAGCATGGAAATATCATTGCAACAGCTTTTATTTAGCCAGAAATCAAGAGTGTAAGTTTTTATGCGCTTAAAAGAATTTTCAGGCCGAATGAGCAAATATGCTTGTTTCTGCCAATTGCAGCAAAATACTGAAGGGAAAGTGGGTTTGCCTTCATAGTTGACCCAGAACAACTCAGTTCAGCATGGAAATATCATTGCAACAGCTTTTATTTAGCCAGAAATCAAGAGTGTAAGTTTTTATGCGCTTAAAAGCATTTTCAGGCCGAATGAGCAAATATGCTTGTTTCTGCCAATTGCAGCAAAATACTGAAGGGAAAGTGGGTTTGCCTTCATATTTGACCCAGAACAACTCAGTTCAGCATGGAAATATCATTGCAACAGCTTTTATTTAGCCAGAAATCAAGAGTGTAAGTTTTTATGCGCTTAAAAGCATTTTCAGGCCGAATGAGCAAATATGCTTGTTTCTGCCAATTGCAGCAAAATACTGAAGGGAAAGTGGGTTTGCCTTCATATTTGACCCAGAACAACTCAGTTCAGCATGGAAATATCATTGCAACAGCTTTTATTTAGCCAGAAATCAAGAATGTAAGTTTTTATGCGTTTAAAAGCATTTTCAGGCCACATGAGCTGATTTCTGCCAAGTGCAGCAAAATACTGAAGGGAAAGTGGGTTTGCCTTCATATTTGACCCAGAACAACTCAGTTCAGCATGGAAATATCATTGCAACAGCTTTTATTTAGCCAGAAATCAAGAGTGTAAGTTTTTATGCGCTTAAAAGCATTTTCAGGCCGAATGAGCAAATATGCTTGTTTCTGCCAATTGCAGCAAAATACTGAAGGGAAAGTGGGTTTGCCTTCATATTTGACCCAGAACAACTCAGTTCAGCATGGAAATATCATTGCAACAGCTTTTATTTAGCCAGAAATCAAGAGTGTAAGTTTTTATGCGCTAAAAAGCCTTTTCAGGCCGAATGAGCAAATATGCTTGTTTCAGCCAATTGCAGCAAAATACTGAAGGGAAAGTGGGTTTGCCTTCATATTTGACCCAGAACAACTCAGTTCAGCATGGAAATATCATTGCAACAGCTTTTATTTAGCCAGAAATCAAGAGTGTAAGTTTTTATGCGCTTAAAAGCATTTTCAGGCCGAATGAGCAAATATGCTTGTTTCTGCCAAGTGCAGCAAAATACTGAAGGGAAAGTGGGTTTGCCTTCATATTTGACCCAGAACAACTCAGTTCAGCATGGAAATATCATTGCAACAGCTTTTATTTAGCCAGAAATCAAGAGTGTAAGTTTTTATGCGCTTAAAAGCATTTTCAGGCCGAATGAGCAAATATGCTTGTTTCTGCCAATTGCAGCAAAATACTGAAGGGAAAGTGGGTTTGCCTTCATATTTGACCCAGAACAACTCAGTTCAGCATGGAAATATCATTGCAACAGCTTTTATTTAGCCAGAAATCAAGAGTGTAAGTTTTTATGCGCTTAAAAGCATTTTCAGGCCGAATGAGCAAATATCCTTGTTTCTGCCAATTGCAGCAAAATACTGAAGGGAAAGTGGGTTTGACTTCATATTTGACCCAGAACAACTCAGTTCAGCATGGAAATATCATTGCAACAGCTTTTATTTAGCCAGAAATCAAGAGTGTAAGTTTTTATGCGCTTAAAAGCATTTTCAGGCCGAATGAGCAAATATGCTTGTTTCTGCCAAGTGCAGCAAAATACTGAAGGGAAAGTGGGTTTGCCTTCATATTTGACCCAGAACAACTCAGTTCAGCATGGAAATATCATTGCAACAGCTTTTATTTAGCCAGAAATCAAGAGTGTAAGTTTTTATGCGCTTAAAAGCATTTTCAGGCCGAATGAGCAAATATGCTTGTTTCTGCCAATTGCAGCAAAATACTGAAGGGAAAGTGGGTTTGCCTTCATAGTTGACCCAGAACAACTCAGTTCAGCATGGAAATATCATTGCAACAGCTTTTATTTAGCCAGAAATCAAGAATTTATGTTTGTATGCGCTTAAAAGCATTTTCAGGCCAAATGAGCTGATTTCTGCCAATTGCAGCAAAATACTGAAGGGAAAGTGGGTTTGCCTTCATAGTTGACCCAGAACAACTCAGTTCAGCATGGAAATATCATTGCAACAGCTTTTATTTAGCCAGAAATCAAGAATTTAAGTTTGTATGCGCTTAAAAGCATTTTCAGGCCAAATGAGCTGATTTCTGGCAATTGCAGCAAAATACTGAAGGGAAAGTGGGTTTGCCTTCATATTTGACCCAGAACAACTCAGTTCAGCATGGAAATATCATTGCAACAGCTTTTATTTAGCCAGAAATCAAGAATTTAAGTTTTTATGCGTTTAAAAGCATTTTCAGGCCGAATGAGCAAATATGCTTGTTTCTGCCAAGTGCAGCAAAATACTGAAGGGAAAGTGGGTTTGCCTTCATATTTGACCCAGAACAACTCAGTTCAGCATGGAAATATCATTGCAACAGCTTTTATTTAGCCAGAAATCAAGAGTGTACGTTTTTATGCGCTTAAAAGCATTTTCAGGCCGAATGAGCAAATATGCTTGTTTCTGCCAATTGCAGCAAAATACTGAAGGGAAAGTGGGTTTGCCTTCATATTTGACCCAGAACAACTCAGTTCAGCATGGAAATATCATTGCAACAGCTTTTATTTAGCCAGAAATCAAGAGTGTAAGTTTTTATGCGCTTAAAAGCATTTTCAGGCCGAATGAGCAAATATGCTTGTTTCTGCCAAGTGCAGCAAAATACTGAAGGGAAAGTGGGTTTGCCTTCATATTTGACCCAGAACAACTCAGTTCAGCATGGAAATATCATTGCAACAGCTTTTATTTAGCCAGAAATCAAGAAAGTAAGTTTTTATGCACTTAAAAGCATTTTCAGGCCAAATGAGCTGATTTCTGCCAATTGCAGCAAAATACTGAAGGGAAAGTGGGTTTGCCTTCATATTTGACCCAGAACAACTCAGTTCAGCATGGAAATATCATTGCAACAGCTTTTATTTAGCCAGAAATCAAGAGTGTAAGTTTTTATGCGCTTAAAAGCATTTTCAGGCCGAATGAGCAAATATGCTTGTTTCTGCCAATTGCAGCAAAATACTGAAGGGAAAGTGGGCTTGCCTTCATATTTGACCCAGAACAACTCAGTTCAGCATGGAAATATCTTTGCAACAGCTTTTATTTAGCCAGAAATCAAGACTGTAAGTTTTTATGCGCTTAAAAGCATTTTCAGGCCAAATGAGCTGATTTCTGCCAATTGCAGCAAAATACTAAAGGGAAAGTGGGTTTGCCTTCATATTTGACCCAGAACAACTCAGTTCAGCATGGAAATATCATTGCAACAGCTTTTATTTAGCCAGAAATCAAGAGTGTAAGTTTTTATGCGCTTAAAAGCATTTTCAGGCCGAATGAGCAAATATGCTTGTTTCTGCCAATTGCAGCAAAATACTGAAGGGAAAGTGGGTTTGCCTTCATAGTTGACCCAGAACAACTCAGTTCAGCATGGAAATATCATTGCAACAGCTTTTATTTAGCCAGAAATCAAGAGTGTAAGTTTTTATGCGCTTAAAAGCATTTTCAGGCCAAATGAGCTGATTTCTGCCAATTGCAGCAAAATACTAAAGGGAAAGTGGGTTTGCCTTCATATTTGACCCAGAACAACTCAGTTCAGCATGGAAATATCATTGCAACAGCTTTTATTTAGCCAGAAATCAAGAATGTAAGTTTTTATGCGCTTAAAAGCATTTTCAGGCCAAATGAGCTGATTTCTGCCAATTGCAGCAAAATACTGAAGGGAAAGTGGGTTTGCCTTCATATTTGACCCAGAACAACTCAGTTCAGCATGGAAATATCATTGCAAAGGCTTTTATTTAGCCAGAAATCAAGAGTGTAAGTTTTTATGCGCTTAAAAGCATTTTCAGGCCGAATGAGCAAATATGCTTGTTTCTGCCAATTGCAGCAAAATACTGAAGGGAAAGTGGGTTTGCCTTCATATTTGACCCAGAACAACTCAGTTCAGCATGGAAATATCATTGCAACAGCTTTTATTTAGCCAGAAATCAAGAGTGTAAGTTTTTATGCGCTTAAAAGCATTTTCAGGCCAAATGAGCTGATTTCTGCCAATTGCAGCAAAATACTGAAGGGAAAGTGGGTTTGCCTTCATATTTGACCCAGAACAACTCAGTTCAGCATGGAAATATCATTGCAACAGCTTTTATTTAGCCAGAAATCAAGAGTGTAAGTTTTTATGCGCTTAAAAGCATTTTCAGGCCGAATGAGCAAATATGCTTGTTTCTGCCAATTGCAGCAAAATACTGAAGGGAAAGTGGGTTTGCCTTCATATTTGACGCAGAACAACTCAGTTCAGCATGGAAATATCATTGCAACAGCTTTTATTTAGCCAGAAATCAAGAGTGTAAGTTTTTATGCGCTTAAAAGCATTTTCAGGCCGAATGAGCAAATATGCTTGTTTCTGCCAATTGCAGCAAAATACTGAAGGGAAAGTGGGTTTGCCTTCAAAGTTGACCCAGAACAACTCAGTTCAGCATGGAAATATCATTGCAACAGCTTTTATTTAGCCAGAAATCAAGAGTGTAAGTTTTTATTCGCTTAAAAGCATTTTCAGGCCGAATGAGCAAATATGCTTGTTTCTGCCAATTGCAGCAAAATACTGAAGGGAAAGTGGGTTTGCCTTCATATTTGACCCAGAACAACTCAGTTCAGCATGGAAATATCATTGCAACAGCTTTTATTTAGCCAGAAATCAAGAGTGTAAGTTTTTATGCGCTTAAAAGCATTTTCAGGCCGAATGAGCAAATATGCTTGTTTCTGCCAATTGCAGCAAAATACTGAAGGGAAAGTGGGTTTGCCTTCATATTTGACGCAGAACAACTCAGTTCAGCATGGAAATATCATTGCAACAGCTTTTATTTAGCCAGAAATCAAGAGTGTAAGTTTTTATGCGCTTAAAAGAATTTTCAGGCCGAATGAGCAAATATGCTTGTTTCTGCCAATTGCAGCAAAATACTGAAGGGAAAGTGGGTTTGCCTTCATAGTTGACCCAGAACAACTCAGTTCAGCATGGAAATATCATTGCAACAGCTTTTATTTAGCCAGAAATCAAGAGTGTAAGTTTTTATGCGCTTAAAAGCATTTTCAGGCCGAATGAGCAAATATGCTTGTTTCTGCCAATTGCAGCAAAATACTGAAGGGAAAGTGGGTTTGCCTTCATATTTGACCCAGAACAACTCAGTTCAGCATGGAAATATCATTGCAACAGCTTTTATTTAGCCAGAAATCAAGAGTGTAAGTTTTTATGCGCTTAAAAGCATTTTCAGGCCGAATGAGCAAATATGCTTGTTTCTGCCAATTGCAGCAAAATACTGAAGGGAAAGTGGGTTTGCCTTCATATTTGACCCAGAACAACTCAGTTCAGCATGGAAATATCATTGCAACAGCTTTTATTTAGCCAGAAATCAAGAGTGTAAGTTTTTATGCGCTTAAAAGCATTTTCAGGCCGAATGAGCAAATATGCTTGTTTCTGCCAATTGCAGCAAAATACTGAAGGGAAAGTGGGTTTGCCTTCATAGTTGACCCAGAACAACTCAGTTCAGCATGGAAATATCATTGCAACAGCTTTTATTTAGCCAGAAATCAAGAATGTAAGTTTTTATGCGCTTAAAAGCATTTTCAGGCCACATGAGCTGATTTCTGCCAATTGCAGCAAAATACTGAAGGGAAAGTGGGTTTGCCTTCATATTTGACCCAGAACAACTCAGTTCAGCATGGAAATATCATTGCAACAGCTTTTATTTAGCCAGAAATCAAGAGTGTAAGTTTTTATGCGCTTAAAAGCATTTTCAGGCCGAATGAGCAAATATGCTTGTTTCTGCCAAGTGCAGCAAAATACTGAAGGGAAAGTGGGTTTGCCTTCATATTTGACCCAGAACAACTCAGTTCAGCATGGAAATATCATTGCAACAGCTTTTATTTAGCCAGAAATCAAGAGTGTAAGTTTTTATGCGCTTAAAAGCATTTTCAGGCCGAATGAGCAAATATGCTTGTTTCTGCCAATTGCAGCAAAATACTGAAGGGAAAGTGGGTTTGCCTTCATAGTTGACCCAGAACAACTCAGTTCAGCATGGAAATATCATTGCAACAGCTTTTATTTAGCCAGAAATCAAGAATTTAAGTTTGTATGCGCTTAAAAGCATTTTCAGGCCAAATGAGCTGATTTCTGCCAATTGCAGCAAAATACTGAAGGGAAAGTGGGTTTGCCTTCATAGTTGACCCAGAACAACTCAGTTCAGCATGGAAATATCATTGCAACAGCTTTTATTTAGCCAGAAATCAAGAATTTAAGTTTGTATGCGCTTAAAAGCATTTTCAGGCCAAATGAGCTGATTTCTGCCAATTGCAGCAAAATACTGAAGGGAAAGTGGGTTTGCCTTCATATTTGACCCAGAACAACTCAGTTCAGCATGGAAATATCATTGCAACAGCTTTTATTTAGCCAGAAATCAAGAATTTAAGTTTTTATGCGTTTAAAAGCATTTTCAGGCCGAATGAGCAAATATGCTTGTTTCTGCCAAGTGCAGCAAAATACTGAAGGGAAAGTGGGTTTGCCTTCATATTTGACCCAGAACAACTCAGTTCAGCATGGAAATATCATTGCAACAGCTTTTATTTAGCCAGAAATCAAGAGTGTACGTTTTTATGCGCTTAAAAGCATTTTCAGGCCGAATGAGCAAATATGCTTGTTTCTGCCAATTGCAGCAAAATACTGAAGGGAAAGTGGGTTTGCCTTCATATTTGACCCAGAACAACTCAGTTCAGCATGGAAATATCATTGCAACAGCTTTTATTTAGCCAGAAATCAAGAGTGTAAGTTTTTATGCGCTTAAAAGCATTTTCAGGCCGAATGAGCAAATATGCTTGTTTCTGCCAATTGCAGCAAAATACTGAAGGGAAAGTGGGTTTGCCTTCATATTTGACCCAGAACAACTCAGTTCAGCATGGAAATATCATTGCAACAGCTTTTATTTAGCCAGAAATCAAGAGTGTAAGTTTTTATGCGCTTAAAAGCATTTTCAGGCCGAATGAGCAAATATGCTTGTTTCTGCCAATTGCAGCAAAATACTGAAGGGAAAGTGGGTTTGCCTTCATATTTGACCCAGAACAACTCAGTTCAGCATGGAAATATCATTGCAACAGCTTTTATTTAGCCAGAAATCAAGAATGTAAGTTTTTATGCGCTTAAAAGCATTTTCAGGCCAAATGAGCTGATTTCTGCCAATTGCAGCAAAATACTGAAGGGAAAGTGGGTTTGCCTTCATATTTGACCCAGAACAACTCAGTTCAGCATGGAAATATCATTGCAACAGCTTTTATTTAGCCAGAAATCAAGAGTGTAAGTTTTTATGCGCTTAAAAGCATTTTCAGGCCGAATGAGCAAATATGCTTGTTTCTGCCAATTGCAGCAAAATACTGAAGGGAAAGTGGGTTTGCCTTCATATTTGACCCAGAACAACTCAGTTCAGCATGGAAATATCATTGCAACAGCTTTTATTTAGCCAGAAATCAAGAGTGTAAGTTTTTATGCGCTTAAAAGCCTTTTCAGGCCGAATGAGCAAATATGCTTGTTTCAGCCAATTGCAGCAAAATACTGAAGGGAAAGTGGGTTTGCCTTCATATTTGACCCAGAACAACTCAGTTCAGCATGGAAATATCATTGCAACAGCTTTTATTTAGCCAGAAATCAAGAATGTAAGTTTTTATGCGCTTAAAAGCATTTTCAGGCCGAATGAGCAAATATGCTTGTTTCTGCCAATTGCAGCAAAATACTGAAGGGAAAGTGGGTTTGCCTTCATATTTGACCCAGAACAACTCAGTTCAGCATGGAAATATCATTGCAACAGCTTTTATTTAGCCAGAAATCAAGAGTGTAAGTTTTTATGCGCTTAAAAGCATTTTCAGGCCGAATGAGCAAATATGCTTGTTTCTGCCAATTGCAGCAAAATACTGAAGGGAAAGTGGGTTTGCCTTCATATTTGACCCAGAACAACTCAGTTCAGCATGGAAATATCATTGCAACAGCTTTTATTTAGCCAGAAATCAAGAATGTAAGTTTTTATGCGCTTAAAAGCATTTTCAGGCCGAATGAGCAAATATGCTTGTTTCTGCCAATTGCAGCAAAATACTGAAGGGAAAGTGGGTTTGCCTTCATATTTGACCCAGAACAACTCAGTTCAGCATGGAAATATCATTGCAACAGCTTTTATTTAGCCAGAAATCAAGAGTGTAAGTTTTTATGCGCTTAAAAGCATTTTCAGGCCGAATGAGCAAATATCCTTGTTTCTGCCAATTGCAGCAAAATACTGAAGGGAAAGTGGGTTTGCCTTCATATTTGACCCAGAACAACTCAGTTCAGCATGGAAATATCATTGCAACAGCTTTTATTTAGCCAGAAATCAAGAGTGTAAGTTTTTATGCGCTTAAAAGCATTTTCAGGCCGAATGAGCAAATATGCTTGTTTCTGCCAAGTGCAGCAAAATACTGAAGGGAAAGTGGGTTTGCCTTCATATTTGACCCAGAACAACTCAGTTCAGCATGGAAATATCTTTGCAACAGCTTTTATTTAGCCAGAAATCAAGACTGTAAGTTTTTATGCGCTTAAAAGCATTTTCAGGCCAAATGAGCTGATTTCTGCCAATTGCAGCAAAATACTGAAGGGAAAGTGGGTTTGCCTTCATATTTGACCCAGAAGAACTCAGTTCAGCATGGAAATATCATTGCAAAGGCTTTTATTTAGCCAGAAATCAAGAGTGTAAGTTTTTATGCGCTTAAAAGCATTTTCAGGCCGAATGAGCAAATATGCTTGTTTCTGCCAATTGCAGCAAAATACTGAAGGGAAAGTGGGTTTGCCTTCATATTTGACCCAGAACAACTCAGTTCAGCATGGAAATATCATTGCAACAGCTTTTATTTAGCCAGAAATCAAGAGTGTAAGTTTTTATGCGCTTAAAAGCATTTTCAGTCCGAATGAGCAAATATGCTTGTTTCTGCCAATTGCAGCAAAATACTGAAGGGAAAGTGGGTTTGCCTTCATATTTGACCCAGAACAACTCAGTTCAGCATGGAAATATCATTGCAACAGCTTTTATTTAGCCAGAAATCAAGAGTGTAAGTTTTTATGCGCTTAAAAGCATTTTCAGGCCGAATGAGCAAATACGCTTGTTTCTGCCAATTGCAGCAAAATACTGAAGGGAAAGTGGGTTTGCCTTCATATTTGACCCAGAACAACTCAGTTCAGCATGGAAATATCATTGCAACAGCTTTTATTTAGCCAGAAATCAAGAGTATAAGTTTTTATGCGCTTAAAAGCATTTTCAGGCCAAATGAGCTGATTTCTGCCAATTGCAGCAAAATACTGAAGGGAAAGTGGGTTTGCCTTCAGATTTGACCCAGAACAACTCAGTTCAGCATGGAAATATCATTGCAACAGCTTTTATTTAGCCAGAAATCAAGAGTGTAAGTTTTTATGCGCTTAAAAGCATTTTCAGGCCGAATGAGCAAATATGCTTGTTTCTGCCAATTGCAGCAAAATACTGAAGGGAAAGTGGGTTTGCCTTCATATTTGACCCAGAACAACTCAGTTCAGCATGGAAATATCATTGCAACAGCTTTTATTTAGCCAGAAATCAAGAGTGTAAGTTTTTATGCGCTTAAAAGCATTTTCAGGCCGAATGAGCAAATATCCTTGTTTCTGCCAAGTGCAGCAAAATACTGAAGGGAAAGGGGGTTTGCCTTCATATTTGAACCAGAACAACTCAGTTCAGCATGGAAATATCATTGCAACAGCTTTTATTTAGCCAGAAATCAAGAGTGTAAGTTTTTATGCGCTTAAAAGCATTTTCAGTCCGAATGAGCAAATATGCTTGTTTCTGCCAATTGCAGCAAAATACTGAAGGGAAAGTGGGTTTGCCTTCATATTTGACCCAGAACAACTCAGTTCAGCATGGAAATATCATTGCAACAGCTTTTATTTAGCCAGAAATCAAGAGTGTAAATTTTTATGCGCTTAAAAGCATTTTCAGGCCGAATGAGCAAATATGCTTGTTTCTGCCAATTGCAGCAAAATACTGAAGGGAAAGTGGGTTTGCCTTCATATTTGACCCAGAACAACTCAGTTCAGCATGGAAATATCATTGCAACAGCTTTTATTTAGCCAGAAATCAAGAGTGTAAGTTTTTATGCGCTTAAAAGCATTTTCAGGCCGAATGAGCAAATATGCTTGTTTCTGCCAATTGCAGCAAAATACTGAAGGGAAAGTAGGTTTGCCTTCATATTTGACCCAGAACAACTCAGTTCAGCATGGAAATATCATTGCAACAGCTTTTATTTAGCCAGAAATCAAGAGTATAAGTTTTTATGCGCTTAAAAGCATTTTCAGGCCAAATGAGCTGATTTCTGCCAATTGCAGCAAAATACTGAAGGGAAAGTGGGTTTGCCTTCAGATTTGACCCAGAACAACTCAGTTCAGCATGGAAATATCATTGCAACAGCTTTTATTTAGCCAGAAATCAAGAGTGTAAGTTTTTATGCGCTTAAAAGCATTTTCAGGCCGAATGAGCAAATATGCTTGTTTCTGCCAATTGCAGCAAAATACTGAAGGGAAAGTGGGTTTGCCTTCATATTTGACCCAGAACAACTCAGTTCAGCATGGAAATATCATTGCAACAGCTTTTATTTAGCCAGAAATCAAGAGTGTAAGTTTTTATGCGCTTAAAAGCATTTTCAGGCCGAATGAGCAAATATGCTTGTTTCTGCCAAGTGCAGCAAAATACTGAAGGGAAAGGGGGTTTGCCTTCATATTTGAACCAGAACAACTCAGTTCAGCATGGAAATATCATTGCAACAGCTTTTATTTAGCCAGAAATCAAGAGTGTAAGTTTTTATGCGCTTAAAAGCATTTTCAGTCCGAATGAGTAAATATGCTTGTTTCTGCCAATTGCAGCAAAATACTGAAGGGAAAGTGGGTTTGCCTTCATATTTGACCCAGAACAACTCAGTTCAGCATGGAAATATCATTGCAACAGCTTTTATTTAGCCAGAAATCAAGAGTGTAAGTTTTTATGCGCTTAAAAGCATTTTCAGGCCGAATGAGCAAATACGCTTGTTTCTGCCAATTGCAGCAAAATACTGAAGGGAAAGTGGGTTTGCCTTCATATTTGACCCAGAACAACTCAGTTCAGCATGGAAATATCATTGCAACAGCTTTTATTTAGCCAGAAATCAAGACTGTAAGTTTTTATGCGCTTAAAAGCATTTTCAGGCCGAATGAGCAAATACGCTTGTTTCTGCCAATTGCAGCAAAATACTGAAGGGAAAGTAGGTTTGCCTTCATATTTGACCCAGAACAACTCAGTTCAGCATGGAAATATCATTGCAACAGCTTTTATTTAGCCAGAAATCAAGAGTATAAGTTTTTATGCGCTTAAAAGCATTTTCAGGACAAATGAGCTGATTTCTGCCAATTGCAGCAAAATACTGAAGGGAAAGTGGGTTTGCCTTCATATTTGACCCAGAACAACTCAGTTCAGCATGGAAATATCATTGCAACAGCTTTTATTTAGCCAGAAATCAAGAGTGTAAGTTTTTATGCGCTTAAAAGCATTTTCAGGCCGAATGAGCAAATATGCTTGTTTCTGCCAATTGCAGCAAAATACTGAAGGGAAAGTGGGTTTGCCTTCATATTTGACCCAGAACAACTCAGTTCAGCATGGAAATATCATTGCAACAGCTTTTTTTTAGCCAGAAATCAAGAGTGTAAGTTTTTATGCGCTTAAAAGCATTTTCAGGCCGAATGAGCAAATATGCTTGTTTCTGCCAATTGCAGCAAAATACTGAAGGGAAAGTGGGTTTGCCTTCATATTTGACCCAGAACAACTCAATTCAGCATGGAAATATCATTGCAACAGCTTTTATTTAGCCAGAAATCAAGAGTGTAAGTTTTTATGCGCTTAAAAGCATTTTCAGGCCGAATGAGCAAATATGCTTGTTTCTGCCAATTGCAGCAAAATACTGAAGGGAAAGTGGGTTTGCCTTCATATTTCACCCAGAACAACTCAGTTCAGCATGGATATATCATTGCAACAGCTTTTATTTGGCCAGAAATCAAGAGTGTAAGTTTTTATGCGCTTAAAAGCATTTTCAGGCCGAATGAGCAAATATGCTTGTTTCTGCCAATTGCAGCAAAATACTGAAGGGAAAGTGGGTTTGCCTTCATATTTGACCCAGAACAACTTAGTTCAGCATGGAAATATCATTGCAACAGCTTTTATTTAGCCAGAAATCAAGAGTGTAAGTTTTTATGCGCTTAAAAGCATTTTCAGGCCGAATGAGCAAATATGCTTGTTTCAGCCAATTGCAGCAAAATACTGAAGGGAAAGTGGGTTTGCCTTCATATTTGAACCAGAACAACTCAGTTCAGCATGGAAATATCATTGCAACAGCTTTTATTTAGCCAGAAATCAAGAGTGTACGTTTTTATGCGCTTAAAAGCATTTTCAGGCCGAATGTGCAAATATGCTTGTTTCTGCCAATTGCAGCAAAATACTGAAGGGAAAGTGGGTTTGCCTTCATATTTGACCCAGAACAACTCAGTTCAGCATGGAAATATCATTGCAACAGCTTTTATTAAGCCAGAAATCAAGAGTGTAAGTTTTTATGCGCTTAAAAGCATTTTCAGGCCGAATGAGCAAATATGCTTGTTTCTGCCAAGTGCAGCAAAATACTGAAGGGAAAATGGGTTTGCCTTCATATTTGACCCAGAACAACTCAGTTCAGCATGGAAATATCTTTGCAACACTTTTATTTAGCCAGAAATCAAGACTGTAAGTTTTTATGCGCTTAAAAGCATTTTCAGGCCAAATGAGCTGATTTCTGCCAATTGCAGCAAAATACTGAAGGGAAAGTGGGTTTGCCTTCATATTTGACCCAGAACAACTCAGTTCAGCATGGAAATATCATTGCAACAGCTTTTATTTAGCCAGAAATCAAGAGTGTAAGTTTTTATGCACTTAAAAGCATTTTCAGGCCGAATGAGCAAATATGCTTGTTTCTGCCAACTGCAGCAAAATACTGAAGGGAAAGTGGGTTTGCCTTCATATTTGACCCAGAACAACTCAGTTCAGCATGGAAATATCATTGCAACAGCTTTTATTTAGCCAGAAATCAAGAGTGTAAGTTTTTATGCGCTTAAAAGCATTTTCAGGCCGAATGAGCAAATATGCTTGTTTCTGCCAAGTGCAGCAAAATTCTGAAGGGAAAGTGGGTTTGCCTTCATATTTTACCCAGAACAACTCAGTTCAGCATGGAAATATCATTGCAACAGCTTTTATTTACACAGAAATCAAGAGTGTAAGTTTTTATGCGCTTAAAAGCATTTTCAGGCCGAATGAGCAAATATGCTTGTTTCTGCCAATTGCAGCAAAATACTGAAGGGAAAGTGGGTTTGCCTTCATATTTGACCCAGAACAACTCAGTTCAGCATGGAAATATCATTGCAACAGCTTTTATTTAGCCAGAAATCAAGAATGTAAGTTTTTATGCGCTTAAAAGCATTTTCAGGCCAAAAGAGCTGATTTCTGCCAATTGCAGCAAAATACTGAAGGGAAAGTGGGTTTGCCTTCATATTTGACCCAGAACAACTCAGTTCAGCATGGAAATATCATTGCAACAGCTTTTATTTAGCCAGAAATCAAGAGTGTAAGTTATTATGCACTTAAAAGCATTTTGAGGCCGAATGCGCAAATATGCTTGTTTCTGCCAATTGCAGCAAAATACTGAAGGGAAAGTGGGCTTGCCTTCATATTTGACCCAGAACAACTCAGTTCAGCATGGAAATATCATTGCAACAGCTTTTATTTAGCCAGAAATCAAGAGTGTAAGTTTTTATGCGCTTAAAAGCATTTTCAGGCCGAATGAGCAAATATGCTTGTTTCAGCCAATTGCAGCAAAATACTGAAGGGAAAGTGGGTTTGCCTTCATATTTGAACCAGAACAACTCAGTTCAGCATGGAAATATCATTGCAACAGCTTTTATTTAGCCAGAAATCAAGAGTGTAAGTTTTTATACGCTTAAAAGCATTTTCAGGCCGAATGAGCAAATATGCTTGTTTCTGCCAATTGCAGCAAAATACTGAAGGGAAAGTGGGCTTGCCTTCATATTTGACCCAGAACAACTCAGTTCAGCATGGAAATATCTTTGCAACAGCTTTTATTTAGCCAGAAATCATGACTGTAAGTTTTTATGCGCTTAAAAGCATTTTCAGGACAAATGAGCTGATTTCTGCCAATTGCAGCAAAATACTGAAGGGAAAGTGGGTTTGCCTTCATATTTGACCCAGAACAACTCAGTTCAGCATGGACATATCATTGCAACAGCTTTTATTAATCCAGAAATCAAGAGTGTAAGTTTTTATGCGCTTAAAAGCATTTTCAGGCCGAATGAGCAAATATGCTTGTTTCTGCCAAGTGCAGCAAAATACTGAAGGGAAAGTGGGTTTGCCTTCATATTTGACCCAGAACAACTCAGTTCAGCATGGAAATATCATTGCAACAGCTTTTATTTAGCCAGAAATCAAGAATGTAAGTTTTTATGGGCTTAAAAGCATTTTCAGGCCGAATGAGCTGATTTCTGCCAATTGCAGCAAAATACTGAAGGGAAAGTGGGTTTGCCTTCATATTTGACCCAGAACAACTCAGTTCAGCATGGAAATATCATTGCAACAGCTTTTATTTAGCCAGAAATCAAGAGTGTAAGTTTTTATGCACTTAAAAGCATTTTCAGGCCGAATGAGCAAATATGCTTGTTTCTGCCAACTGCAGCAAAATACTGAAGGGAAAGTGGGTTTGCCTTCATATTTGACCCAGAACAACTCAGTTCAGCATGGAAATATCATTGCAACAGCTTTTATTTAGCCAGAAATCAAGAGTGTAAGTTTTTATGCGCTTAAAAGCATTTTCAGGCCGAATGAGCAAATATGCTTGTTTCTGCCAAGTGCAGCAAAATTCTGAAGGGAAAGTGGGTTTGCCTTCATATTTGACCCAGAACAACTCAGTTCAGCATGGAAATATCATTGCAACAGCTTTTATTTAGACAGAAATCAAGAGTGTAAGTTTTTATGCGCTTAAAAGCATTTTCAGGCCGAATGAGCAAATATGCTTGTTTCTGCCAATTGCAGCAAAATACTGAAGGGAAAGTGGGTTTGCCTTCATATTTGACCCAGAACAACTCAGTTCAGCATGGAAATATCATTGCAACAGCTTTTATTTAGCCAGAAATCAAGAATGTAAGTTTTTATGCGCTTAAAAGCATTTTCAGGCCAAAAGAGCTGATTTCTGCCAATTGCAGCAAAATACTGAAGGGAAAGTGGGCTTGCCTTCATATTTGACCCAGAACAACTCAGTTCAGCATGGAAATATCTTTGCAACAGCTTTTATTTAGCCAGAAATCAAGACTGTAAGTTTTTATGCGCTTAAAAGCATTTTCAGGCCAAATGAGCTGATTTCTGCCAATTGCAGCAAAATACTGAAGGGAAAGTGGGTTTGCCTCCATATTTGACCCAGAACAACTCAGTTCAGCATGGAAATATCATTGCAACAGCTTTTATTTAGCCAGAAATCAAGAGTGTAAGTTTTTATGCACTTAAAAGCATTTTGAGGCCGAATGCGCAAATATGCTTGTTTCTGCCAATTGCAGCAAAATACTGAAGGGAAAGTGGGTTTGCCTTCATATTTGACCCAGAACAACTCAGTTCAGCATGGAAATATCATTGCAACAGCTTTTATTTAGCCAGAAATCAAGAGTGTAAGTTTTTATGCGCTTAAAAGCATTTTCAGGCCGAATGAGCAAATATGCTTGTTTCTGCCAAGTGCAGCAAAATTCTGAAGGGAAAGTGGGTTTGCCTTCATATTTGACCCAGAACAACTCAGTTCAGCATGGAAATATCATTGCAACAGCTTTTATTTAGCCAGAAATCAAGAATGTAAGTTTTTATGCGCTTAAAAGCATTTTCAGGCCAAAAGAGCTGATTTCTGCCAATTGCAGCAAAATACTGAAGGGAAAGTGGGCTTGCCTTCATATTTGACCCAGAACAACTCAGTTCAGCATGGAAATATCTTTGCAACAGCTTTTATTTAGCCAGAAATCAAGACTGTAAGTTTTTATGCGCTTAAAAGCATTTTCAGGCCAAATGAGCTGATTTCTGCCAATTGCAGCAAAATACTGAAGGGAAAGTGGGTTTGCCTTCATATTTGACCCAGAACAACTCAGTTCAGCATGGAAATATCATTGCAACAGCTTTTATTTAGCCAGAAATCAAGAGTGTAAGTTTTTATGCGCTTAAAAGCATTTTCAGGCCGAATGAGCAAATATGCTTGTTTCTGCCAAGTGCAGCAAAATTCTGAAGGGAAAGTGGGTTTGCCTTCATATTTGACCCAGAACAACTCAGTTCAGCATGGAAATATCATTGCAACAGCTTTTATTTAGACAGAAATCAAGAGTGTAAGTTTTTATGCGCTTAAAAGCATTTTCAGGCCGAATGAGCAAATATGCTTGTTTCTGCCAATTGCAGCAAAATACTGAAGGGAAAGTGGGTTTGCCTTCATATTTGACCCAGAACAACTCAGTTCAGCATGGAAATATCATTGCAACAGCTTTTATTTAGCCAGAAATCAAGAGTGTAATTTTTTATGCGCTTAAAAGCATTTTCAGGCCGAATGAGCAAATATGCTTGTTTCTGCCAAGTGCAGCAAAATTCTGAAGGGAAAGTGGGTTTGCCTTCATATTTGACCCAGAACAACTCAGTTCAGCATGGAAATATCATTGCAACAGCTTTTATTTAGACAGAAATCAAGAGTGTAAGTTTTTATGCGCTTAAAAGCATTTTCAGGCCGAATGAGCAAATATGCTTGTTTCTGCCAATTGCAGCAAAATACTGAAGGGAAAGTGGGTTTGCCTTCATATTTGACCCAGAACAACTCAGTTCAGCATGGAAATATCATTGCAACAGCTTTTATTTAGCCAGAAATCAAGAATGTAAGTTTTTATGCGCTTAAAAGCATTTTCAGGCCAAAAGAGCTGATTTCTGCCAATTGCAGCAAAATACTGAAGGGAAAGTGGGCTTGCCTTCATATTTGACCCAGAACAACTCAGTTCAGCATGGAAATATCTTTGCAACAGCTTTTATTTAGCCAGAAATCAAGACTGTAAGTTTTTATGCGCTTAAAAGCATTTTCAGGCCAAATGAGCTGATTTCTGCCAATTGCAGCAAAATACTGAAGGGAAAGTGGGTTTGCCTCCATATTTGACCCAGAACAACTCAGTTCAGCATGGAAATATCATTGCAACAGCTTTTATTTAGCCAGAAATCAAGAGTGTAAGTTTTTATGCACTTAAAAGCATTTTGAGGCCGAATGCGCAAATATGCTTGTTTCTGCCAATTGCAGCAAAATACTGAAGGGAAAGTGGGTTTGCCTTCATATTTGACCCAGAACAACTCAGTTCAGCATGGAAATATCATTGCAACAGCTTTTATTTAGCCAGAAATCAAGAGTGTAAGTTTTTATGCGCTTAAAAGCATTTTCAGGCCGAATGAGCAAATATGCTTGTTTCTGCCAAGTGCAGCAAAATTCTGAAGGGAAAGTGGGTTTGCCTTCATATTTGACCCAGAACAACTCAGTTCAGCATGGAAATATCATTGCAACAGCTTTTATTTAGCCAGAAATCAAGAATGTAAGTTTTTATGCGCTTAAAAGCATTTTCAGGCCAAAAGAGCTGATTTCTGCCAATTGCAGCAAAATACTGAAGGGAAAGTGGGCTTGCCTTCATATTTGACCCAGAACAACTCAGTTCAGCATGGAAATATCTTTGCAACAGCTTTTATTTAGCCAGAAATCAAGACTGTAAGTTTTTATGCGCTTAAAAGCATTTTCAGGCCAAATGAGCTGATTTCTGCCAATTGCAGCAAAATACTGAAGGGAAAGTGGGTTTGCCTTCATATTTGACCCAGAACAACTCAGTTCAGCATGGAAATATCATTGCAACAGCTTTTATTTAGCCAGAAATCAAGAGTGTAAGTTTTTATGCGCTTAAAAGCATTTTCAGGCCGAATGAGCAAATATGCTTGTTTCTGCCAAGTGCAGCAAAATTCTGAAGGGAAAGTGGGTTTGCCTTCATATTTGACCCAGAACAACTCAGTTCAGCATGGAAATATCATTGCAACAGCTTTTATTTAGACAGAAATCAAGAGTGTAAGTTTTTATGCGCTTAAAAGCATTTTCAGGCCGAATGAGCAAATATGCTTGTTTCTGCCAATTGCAGCAAAATACTGAAGGGAAAGTGGGTTTGCCTTCATATTTGACCCAGAACAACTCAGTTCAGCATGGAAATATCATTGCAACAGCTTTTATTTAGCCAGAAATCAAGAGTGTAAGTTTTTATGCGCTTAAAAGCATTTTCAGGCCGAATGAGCAAATATGCTTGTTTCAGCCAATTGCAGCAAAATACTGAAGGGAAAGTGGGTTTGCCTTCATATTTGAACCAGAACAACTCAGTTCAGCATGGAAATATCATTGCAACAGCTTTTATTTAGCCAGAAATCAAGAGTGTAAGTTTTTATGCGCTTAAAAGCATTTTCAGGCCGAATGTGCAAATATGCTTGTTTCTGCCAATTGCAGCAAAATACTGAAGGGAAAGTGGGTTTGCCTTCATATTTGACCCAGAACAACTCAGTTCAGCATGGAAATATCATTGCAACAGCTTTTATTAAGCCAGAAATCAAGAGTGTAAGTTTTTATGCGCTTAAAAGCATTTTCAGGCCGAATGAGCAAATATGCTTGTTTCTGCCAAGTGCAGCAAAATACTGAAGGGAAAGTGGGTTTGCCTTCATATTTGACCCAGAACAACTCAGTTCAGCATGGAAATATCTTTGCAACACTTTTATTTAGCCAGAAATCAAGACTGTAAGTTTTTATGCGCTTAAAAGCATTTTCAGGCCAAATGAGCTGATTTCTGCCAATTGCAGCAAAATACTGAAGGGAAAGTGGGTTTGCCTTCATATTTGACCCAGGACAACTCAGTTCAGCATGGAAATATCATTGCAACAGCTTTTATTTAGCCAGAAATCAAGAGTGTAAGTTTTTATGCACTTAAAAGCATTTTCAGGCCGAATGAGCAAATATGCTTGTTTCTGCCAACTGCAGCAAAATACTGAAGGGAAAGTGGGTTTGCCTTCATATTTGACCCAGAACAACTCAGTTCAGCATGGAAATATCATTGCAACAGCTTTTATTTAGCCAGAAATCAAGAGTGTAAGTTTTTATGCGCTTAAAAGCATTTTCAGGCCGAATGAGCAAATATGCTTGTTTCTGCCAAGTGCAGCAAAATTCTGAAGGGAAAGTGGGTTTGCCTTCATATTTTACCCAGAACAACTCAGTTCAGCATGGAAATATCATTGCAACAGCTTTTATTTACACAGAAATCAAGAGTGTAAGTTTTTATGCGCTTAAAAGCATTTTCAGGCCGAATGAGCAAATATGCTTGTTTCTGCCAATTGCAGCAAAATACTGAAGGGAAAGTGGGTTTGCCTTCATATTTGACCCAGAACAACTCAGTTCAGCATGGAAATATCATTGCAACAGCTTTTATTTAGCCAGAAATCAAGAATGTAAGTTTTTATGCGCTTAAAAGCATTTTCAGGCCAAAAGAGCTGATTTCTGCCAATTGCAGCAAAATACTGAAGGGAAAGTGGGTTTGCCTTCATATTTGACCCAGAACAACTCAGTTCAGCATGGAAATATCATTGCAACAGCTTTTATTTAGCCAGAAATCAAGAGTGTAAGTTTTTATGCACTTAAAAGCATTTTGAGGCCGAATGCGCAAATATGCTTGTTTCTGCCAATTGCAGCAAAATACTGAAGGGAAAGTGGGCTTGCCTTCATATTTGACCCAGAACAACTCAGTTCAGCATGGAAATATCATTGCAACAGCTTTTATTTAGCCAGAAATCAAGAGTGTAAGTTTTTATGCGCTTAAAAGCATTTTCAGGCCGAATGAGCAAATATGCTTGTTTCAGCCAATTGCAGCAAAATACTGAAGGGAAAGTGGGTTTGCCTTCATATTTGAACCAGAACAACTCAGTTCAGCATGGAAATATCATTGCAACAGCTTTTATTTAGCCAGAAATCAAGACTGTAAGTTTTTATACGCTTAAAAGCATTTTCAGGCCGAATGAGCAAATATGCTTGTTTCTGCCAATTGCAGCAAAATACTGAAGGGAAAGTGGGCTTGCCTTCATATTTGACCCAGAACAACTCAGTTCAGCATGAAAATATCTTTGCAACAGCTTTTATTTAGCCAGAAATCATGACTGTAAGTTTTTATGCGCTTAAAAGCATTTTCAGGCCAAATGAGCTGATTTCTGCCAATTGCAGCAAAATACTGAAGGGAAAGTGGGTTTGCCTTCATATTTGACCCAGAACAACTCAGTTCAGCATGGACATATCATTGCAACAGCTTTTATTAATCCAGAAATCAAGAGTGTAAGTTTTTATGCGCTTAAAAGCATTTTCAGGCCGAATGAGCAAATATGCTTGTTTCTGCCAAGTGCAGCAAAATACTGAAGGGAAAGTGGGTTTGCCTTCATATTTGACCCAGAACAACTCAGTTCAGCATGGAAATATCATTGCAACAGCTTTTATTTAGCCAGAAATCAAGAGTGTAAGTTTTTATGCGCTTAAAAGCATTTTCAGGCCGAATGAGCAAATATGCTTGTTTCTGCCAATTGCAGCAAAATACTGAAGGGAAAGTGGGCTTGCCTTCATATTTGACCCAGAACAACTCAGTTCAGCATGGAAATATCTTTGCAACAGCTTTTATTTAGCCAGAAATCAAGACTGTAAGTTTTTATGCGCTTAAAAGCATTTTCAGGCCAAATGAGCTGATTTCTGCCAATTGCAGCAAAATACTGAAGGGAAAGTGGGTTTGCCTTCATATTTGACCCAGAACAACTCAGTTCAGCATGGACATATCATTGCAACAGCTTTTATTAATCCAGAAATCAAGAGTGTAAGTTTTTATGCGCTTAAAAGCATTTTCAGGCCGAATGAGCAAATATGCTTGTTTCTGCCAAGTGCAGCAAAATACTGAAGGGAAAGTGGGTTTGCCTTCATATTTGACCCAGAACAACTCAGTTCAGCATGGAAATATCATTGCAACAGCTTTTATTTAGCCAGAAATCAAGAGTGTAAGTTTTTATGCGCTTAAAAGCATTTTCAGGCCGAATGAGCAAATATGCTTGTTTCTGCCAATTGCAGCAAAATACTGAAGGGAAAGTGGGCTTGCCTTCATATTTGACCCAGAACAACTCAGTTCAGCATGGAAATATCTTTGCAACAGCTTTTATTTAGCCAGAAATCAAGACTGTAAGTTTTTATGCGCTTAAAAGCATTTTCAGGCCAAATGAGCTGATTTCTGCCAATTGCAGCAAAATACTGAAGGGAAAGTGGGTTTGCCTTCATATTTGACCCAGAACAACTCAGTTCAGCATGGAAATATCATTGCAACAGCTTTTATTTAGCCAGAAATCAAGAGTGTAAGTTTTTATGCACTTAAAAGCATTTTCAGGCCGAATGAGCAAATATGCTTGTTTCTGCCAACTGCAGCAAAATACTGAAGGGAAAGTGGGTTTGCCTTCATATTTGACCCAGAACAACTCAGTTCAGCATGGAAATATCATTGCAACAGCTTTTATTTAGACAGAAATCAAGAGTGTAAGTTTTTATGCGCTTAAAAGCATTTTCAGGCCGAATGAGCAAATATGCTTGTTTCTGCCAATTGCAGCAAAATACTGAAGGGAAAGTGGGTTTGCCTTCATATTTGACCCAGAACAACTCAGTTCAGCATGGAAATATCATTGCAACAGCTTTTATTTAGCCAGAAATCAAGAATGTAAGTTTTTATGCGCTTAAAAGCATTTTCAGGCCAAAAGAGCTGATTTCTGCCAATTGCAGCAAAATACTGAAGGGAAAGTGGGCTTGCCTTCATATTTGACCCAGAACAACTCAGTTCAGCATGGAAATATCTTTGCAACAGCTTTTATTTAGCCAGAAATCAAGACTGTAAGTTTTTATGCGCTTAAAAGCATTTTCAGGCCAAATGAGCTGATTTCTGCCAATTGCAGCAAAATACTGAAGGGAAAGTGGGTTTGCCTCCATATTTGACCCAGAACAACTCAGTTCAGCATGGAAATATCATTGCAACAGCTTTTATTTAGCCAGAAATCAAGAGTGTAAGTTTTTATGCACTTAAAAGCATTTTGAGGCCGAATGCGCAAATATGCTTGTTTCTGCCAATTGCAGCAAAATACTGAAGGGAAAGTGGGTTTGCCTTCATATTTGACCCAGAACAACTCAGTTCAGCATGGAAATATCATTGCAACAGCTTTTATTTAGCCAGAAATCAAGAGTGTAAGTTTTTATGCGCTTAAAAGCATTTTCAGGCCGAATGAGCAAATATGGTTGTTTCTGCCAAGTGCAGCAAAATTCTGAAGGGAAAGTGGGTTTGCCTTCATATTTGACCCAGAACAACTCAGTTCAGCATGGAAATATCATTGCAACAGCTTTTATTTAGCCAGAAATCAAGAATGTAAGTTTTTATGCGCTTAAAAGCATTTTCAGGCCAAAAGAGCTGATTTCTGCCAATTGCAGCAAAATACTGAAGGGAAAGTGGGCTTGCCTTCATATTTGACCCAGAACAACTCAGTTCAGCATGGAAATATCTTTGCAACAGCTTTTATTTAGCCAGAAATCAAGACTGTAAGTTTTTATGCGCTTAAAAGCATTTTCAGGCCAAATGAGCTGATTTCTGCCAATTGCAGCAAAATACTGAAGGGAAAGTGGGTTTGCCTTCATATTTGACCCAGAACAACTCAGTTCAGCATGGAAATATCATTGCAACAGCTTTTATTTAGCCAGAAATCAAGAGTGTAAGTTTTTATGCGCTTAAAAGCATTTTCAGGCCGAATGAGCAAATATGCTTGTTTCTGCCAAGTGCAGCAAAATTCTGAAGGGAAAGTGGGTTTGCCTTCATATTTGACCCAGAACAACTCAGTTCAGCATGGAAATATCATTGCAACAGCTTTTATTTAGACAGAAATCAAGAGTGTAAGTTTTTATGCGCTTAAAAGCATTTTCAGGCCGAATGAGCAAATATGCTTGTTTCTGCCAATTGCAGCAAAATACTGAAGGGAAAGTGGGTTTGCCTTCATATTTGACCCAGAACAACTCAGTTCAGCATGGAAATATCATTGCAACAGCTTTTATTTAGCCAGAAATCAAGAATGTAAGTTTTTATGCGCTTAAAAGCATTTTCAGGCCAAATGAGCTGATTTCTGCCAATTGCAGCAAAATACTGAAGGGAAAGTGGGTTTGCCTTCATATTTGACCCAGAACAACTCAGTTCAGCATGGACATATCATTGCAACAGCTTTTATTTAGCCAGAAATCAAGAGTGTAATTTTTTATGCGCTTAAAAGCATTTTCAGGCCGAATGAGCAAATATGCTTGTTTCTGCCAATTGCAGCAAAATACTGAAGGGAAAGTGGGCTTGCCTTCATATTTGACCCAGAACAACTCAGTTCAGCATGGAAATATCATTGCAACAGCTTTTATTTAGCCAGAAATCAAGAGTGTAAGTTTTTATGCGCTTAAAAGCATTTTCAGGCCGAATGAGCAAATATGCTTGTTTCAGCCAATTGCAGCAAAATACTGAAGGGAAAGTGGGTTTGCCTTCATATTTGAACCAGAACAACTCAGTTCAGCATGGAAATATCATTGCAACAGCTTTTATTTAGCCAGAAATCAAGAGTGTAAGTTTTTATACGCTTAAAAGCATTTTCAGGCCGAATGAGCAAATATGCTTGTTTCTGCCAATTGCAGCAAAATACTGAAGGGAAAGTGGGCTTGCCTTCATATTTGACCCAGAACAACTCAGTTCAGCATGGAAATATCTTTGCAACAGCTTTTATTTAGCCAGAAATCATGACTGTAAGTTTTTATGCGCTTAAAAGCATTTTCAGGCCAAATGAGCTGATTTCTGCCAATTGCAGCAAAATACTGAAGGGAAAGTGGGTTTGCCTTCATATTTGACCCAGAACAACTCAGTTCAGCATGGACATATCATTGCAACAGCTTTTATTTAGCCAGAAATCAAGAGTGTAAGTTTTTATGCGCTTAAAAGCATTTTCAGGCCGAATGAGCAAATATGCTTGTTTCTGCCAATTGCAGCAAAATACTGAAGGGAAAGTGGGCTTGCCTTCATATTTGACCCAGAACAACTCAGTTCAGCATGGAAATATCATTGCAACAGCTTTTATTTAGCCAGAAATCAAGAGTGTAAGTTTTTATGCGCTTAAAAGCATTTTCAGGCCGAATGAGCAAATATGCTTGTTTCTGCCAATTGCAGCAAAATACTGAAGGGAAAGTGGGTTTGCCTTCATATTTGAACCAGAACAACTCAGTTCAGCATGGAAATATCATTGCAACAGCTTTTATTTAGCCAGAAATCAAGAGTGTAAGTTTTTATGCGCTTAAAAGCATTTTCAGGCCGAATGTGCAAATATGCTTGTTTCTGCCAATTGCAGCAAAATACTGAAGGGAAAGTGGGTTTGCCTTCATATTTGACCCAGAACAACTCAGTTCAGCATGGAAATATCATTGCAACAGCTTTTATTAAGCCAGAAATCAAGAGTGTAAGTTTTTATGCGCTTAAAAGCATTTTCAGGCCGAATGAGCAAATATGCTTGTTTCTGCCAAGTGCAGCAAAATACTGAAGGGAAAGTGGGTTTGCCTTCATATTTGACCCAGAACAACTCAGTTCAGCATGGAAATATCATTGCAACAGCTTTTATTTAGCCAGAAATCAAGAGTGTAAGTTTTTATGCGCTTAAAAGCATTTTCAGGCCGAATGTGCAAATATGCTTGTTTCTGCCAATTGCAGCAAAATACTGAAGGGAAAGTGGGTTTGCCTTCATATTTGACCCAGAACAACTCAGTTCAGCATGGAAATATCATTGCAACAGCTTTTATTAAGCCAGAAATCAAGAGTGTAAGTTTTTATGCGCTTAAAAGCATTTTCAGGCCGAATGAGCAAATATGCTTGTTTCTGCCAAGTGCAGCAAAATACTGAAGGGAAAGTGGGTTTGCCTTCATATTTGACCCAGAACAACTCAGTTCAGCATGGAAATATCATTGCAACAGCTTTTATTTAGCCAGAAATCAAGAATGTAAGTTTTTATGCGCTTAAAAGCATTTTCAGGCCGAATGAGCTGATTTCTGCCAATTGCAGCAAAATACTGAAGGGAAAGTGGGTTTGCCTTCATATTTGACCCAGAACAACTCAGTTCAGCATGGAAATATCATTGCAACAGCTTTTATTTAGCCAGAAATCAAGAGTGTAAGTTTTTATGCGCTTAAAAGCATTTTCAGGCCGAATGAGCAAATATGCTTGTTTCTGCCAATTGCAGCAAAATACTGAAGGGAAAGTGGGCTTGCCTTCATATTTGACCCAGAACAACTCAGTTCAGCATGGAAATATCTTTGCAACAGCTTTTATTTAGCCAGAAATCAAGACTGTAAGTTTTTATGCGCTTAAAAGCATTTTCAGGCCAAATGAGCTGATTTCTGCCAATTGCAGCAAAATACTGAAGGGAAAGTGGGTTTGCCTTCATATTTGACCCAGAACAACTCAGTTCAGCATGGAAATATCATTGCAACAGCTTTTATTTAGCCAGAAATCAAGAGTGTAAGTTTTTATGCACTTAAAAGCATTTTCAGGCCGAATGAGCAAATATGCTTGTTTCTGCCAACTGCAGCAAAATACTGAAGGGAAAGTGGGTTTGCCTTCATATTTGACCCAGAACAACTCAGTTCAGCATGGAAATATCATTGCAACAGCTTTTATTTAGCCAGAAATCAAGAGTGTAAGTTTTTATGCGCTTAAAAGCATTTTCAGGCCGAATGAGCAAATATGCTTGTTTCTGCCAAGTGCAGCAAAATTCTGAAGGGAAAGTGGGTTTGCCTTCATATTTGACCCAGAACAACTCAGTTCAGCATGGAAATATCATTGCAACAGCTTTTATTTAGACAGAAATCAAGAGTGTAAGTTTTTATGCGCTTAAAAGCATTTTCAGGCCGAATGAGCAAATATGCTTGTTTCTGCCAATTGCAGCAAAATACTGAAGGGAAAGTGGGTTTGCCTTCATATTTGACCCAGAACAACTCAGTTCAGCATGGAAATATCATTGCAACAGCTTTTATTTAGCCAGAAATCAAGAATGTAAGTTTTTATGCGCTTAAAAGCATTTTCAGGCCAAAAGAGCTGATTTCTGCCAATTGCAGCAAAATACTGAAGGGAAAGTGGGCTTGCTTTCATATTTGACCCAGAACAACTCAGTTCAGCATGGAAATATCTTTGCAACAGCTTTTATTTAGCCAGAAATCAAGACTGTAAGTTTTTATGCGCTTAAAAGCATTTTCAGGCCAAATGAGCTGATTTCTGCCAATTGCAGCAAAATACTGAAGGGAAAGTGGGTTTGCCTTCATATTTGACCCAGAACAACTCAGTTCAGCATGGAAATATCATTGCAACAGCTTTTATTTAGCCAGAAATCAAGAGTGTAAGTTTTTATGCGCTTAAAAGCATTTTCAGGCCGAATGAGCAAATATGCTTGTTTCTGCCAAGTGCAGCAAAATTCTGAAGGGAAAGTGGGTTTGCCTTCATATTTGACCCAGAACAACTCAGTTCAGCATGGAAATATCATTGCAACAGCTTTTATTTAGCCAGAAATCAAGAATGTAAGTTTTTATGCGCTTAAAAGCATTTTCAGGCCAAAAGAGCTGATTTCTGCCAATTGCAGCAAAATACTGAAGGGAAAGTGGGCTTGCCTTCATATTTGACCCAGAACAACTCAGTTCAGCATGGAAATATCTTTGCAACAGCTTTTATTTAGCCAGAAATCAAGACTGTAAGTTTTTATGCGCTTAAAAGCATTTTCAGGCCAAATGAGCTGATTTCTGCCAATTGCAGCAAAAATACTGAAGGGAAAGTGGGTTTGCCTTCATATTTGACCCAGAACAACTCAGTTCAGCATGGAAATATCATTGCAACAGCTTTTATTTAGCCAGAAATCAAGAGTGTAAGTTTTTATGCGCTTAAAAGCATTTTCAGGCCGAATGAGCAAATATGCTTGTTTCTGCCAAGTGCAGCAAAATTCTGAAGGGAAAGTGGGTTTGCCTTCATATTTGACCCAGAACAACTCAGTTCAGCATGGAAATATCATTGCAACGGCTTTTATTTAGACAGAAATCAAGAGTGTAAGTTTTTATGCGCTTAAAAGCATTTTCAGGCCGAATGAGCAAATATGCTTGTTTCTGCCAATTGCAGCAAAATACTGAAGGGAAAGTGGGTTTGCCTTCATATTTGACCCAGAACAACTCAGTTCAGCATGGAAATATCATTGCAACAGCTTTTATTTAGCCAGAAATCAAGAATGTAAGTTTTTATGCGCTTAAAAGCATTTTCAGGCCAAATGAGCTGATTTCTGCCAATTGCAGCAAAATACTGAAGGGAAAGTGGGTTTGCCTTCATATTTGACCCAGAACAACTCAGTTCAGCATGGACATATCATTGCAACAGCTTTTATTTAGCCAGAAATCAAGAGTGTAATTTTTTATGCGCTTAAAAGCATTTTCAGGCCGAATGAGCAAATATGCTTGTTTCTGCCAATTGCAGCAAAATACTGAAGGGAAAGTGGGCTTGCCTTCATATTTGACCCAGAACAACTCAGTTCAGCATGGAAATATCTTTGCAACAGCTTTTATTTAGCCAGAAATCAAGACTGTAAGTTTTTATGCGCTTAAAAGCATTTTCAGGCCAAATGAGCTGATTTCTGCCAATTGCAGCAAAATACTAAAGGGAAAGTGGGTTTGCCTTCATATTTGACCCAGAACAACTCAGTTCAGCATGGAAATATCATTGCAACAGCTTTTATTTAGCCAGAAATCAAGAGTGTAAGTTTTTATGCACTTAAAAGCATTTTCAGGCCGAATGAGCAAATATGCTTGTTTCTGCCAATTGCAGCAAAATACTGAAGGGAAAGTGGGTTTGCCTTCATATTTGACCCAGAACAACTCAGTTCAGCATGGAAATATCATTGCAACAGCTTTTATTTAGCCAGAAATCAAGAGTGTAAGATTTTATGCGCTTAAAAGCATTTTCAGGCCGAATGAGCACATATGCTTGTTTCTGCCAAGTGCAGCAAAATTCTGAAGGGAAAGTGGGTTTGCCTTCATATTTGACCCAGAACAACTCAGTTCAGCATGGAAATATCATTGCAACAGCTTTTATTTAGACAGAAATAAAGAGTGTAAGTTTTTATGCGCTTAAAAGCATTTTCAGGCCGAATGAGCAAATATGCTTGTTTCTGCCAATTGCAGCAAAATACTGAAGGGAAAGTGGGTTTGCCTTCATATTTGACCCAGAACAACTCAGTTCAGCATGGAAATATCATTGCAACAGCTTTTATTTAGCCAGAAATCAAGAATGTAAGTTTTTATGCGCTTAAAAGCATTTTCAGGCCGAATGAGCAAATATGCTTGTTTCTGCCAAGTGCAGCAAAATACTGAAGGGAAAGTGGGTTTGCCTTCATATTTGACCCAGAACAACTCAGTTCAGCATGGAAATATCATTGCAACAGCTTTTATTTAGCCAGAAATCAAGAGTGTAAGTTTTTATGCGCTTAAAAGCATTTTCAGGCCAAATGAGCTGATTTCTGCCAATTGCAGCAAAATACTGAAGGGAAAGTGGGTTTGCCTTCATATTTGACCCAGAACAACTCAGTTCAGCATGGAAATATCATTGCAACAGCTTTTATTTAGCCAGAAATCAAGAGTGTAAGTTTTTATGCGCTTAAAAGCATTTTCAGGCCGAATGAGCAAATATCCTTGTTTCTGCCAATTGCAGCAAAATACTGAAGGGAAAGTGGGTTTGCCTTCATATTTGACCCAGAACAACTCAGTTCAGCATGGAAATATCATTGCAACAGCTTTTATTTAGCCAGAAATCAAGAGTGTAAGTTTTTATGCGCTTAAAAGCATTTTCAGGCCGAATGAGCAAATATGCTTGTTTCTGCCAAGTGCAGCAAAATACTGAAGGGAAAGTGGGTTTGCCTTCATATTTGACCCAGAACAACTCAGTTCAGCATGGAAATATCATTGCAACAGCTTTTATCTAGCCAGAAATCAAGAGTGTAAGTTTTTATGCGCTTAAAAGCATTTTCAGGCCGAATGAGCAAATATGCTTGTTTCTGCCAATTGCAGCAAAATACTGAAGGGAAAGTGGGTTTGCCTTCATAGTTGACCCAGAACAACTCAGTTCAGCATGGAAATATCATTGCAACAGCTTTTATTTAGCCAGAAATCAAGAATGTAAGTTTATATGCGCTTAAAAGCATTTTCAGGCCAAATGAGCTGATTTCTGCCAATTGCAGCAAAATACTGAAGGGAAAGTGGGTTTGCCTTCATATTTGACCCAGAACAACTCAGTTCAGCATGGAAATATCATTGCAACAGCTTTTATTTAGCCAGAAATCAAGAGTGTAAGTTTTTATGCGCTTAAAAGCATTTTCAGGCCGAATGAGCAAATATGCTTGTTTCTGCCAAGTGCAGCAAAATACTGAAGGGAAAGTGGGTTTGCCTTCATATTTGACCCAGAACAACTCAGTTCAGCATGGAAATATCATTGCAACAGCTTTTCTTTAGCCAGAAATCAAGAGTGTAAGTTTTTATGCGCTTAAAAGCATTTTCAGGCCGAATGAGCAAATATGCTTGTTTCTGCCAAGTGCAGCAAAATACTGAAGGGAAAGTGGGTTTGCCTTCATATTTGACCCAGAACAACTCAGTTCAGCATGGAAATATCTTTGCAACAGCTTTTATTTAGCCAGAAATCAAGACTGTAAGTTTTTATGCGCTTAAAAGCATTTTCAGGCCAAATGAGCTGATTTCTGCCAATTGCAGCAAAATACTAAAGGGAAAGTGGGTTTGCCTTCATATTTGACCCAGAACAACTCAGTTCAGCATGGAAATATCATTGCAACAGCTTTTATTTAGCCAGAAATCAAGAATGTAAGTTTTTATGCGCTTAAAAGCATTTTCAGGCCAAATGAGCTGATTTCTGCCAATTGCAGCAAAATACTGAAGGGAAAGTGGGTTTGCCTTCATATTTGACCCAGAACAACTCAGTTCAGCATGGAAATATCATTGCAACAGCTTTTATTTAGCCAGAAATCAAGAGTGTAAGTTTTTATGCACTTAAAAGCATTTTCAGGCCGAATGAGCAAATATGCTTGTTTCTGCCAATTGCAGCAAAATACTGAAGGGAAAGTGGGTTTGCCTTCATATTTGACCCAGAAGAACTCAGTTCAGCATGGAAATATCATTGCAAAGGCTTTTATTTAGCCAGAAATCAAGAGTGTAAGTTTTTATGCGCTTAAAAGCATTTTCAGGCCGAATGAGCAAATATGCTTGTTTCTGCCAATTGCAGCAAAATACTGAAGGGAAAGTGGGTTTGCCTTCATATTTGACCCAGAACAACTCAGTTCAGCATGGAAATATCATTGCAACAGCTTTTATTTAGCCAGAAATCAAGAGTGTAAGTTTTTATGCGCTTAAAAGCATTTTCAGGCCGAATGAGCAAATATGCTTGTTTCTGCCAAGTGCAGCAAAATACTGAAGGGAAAGTAGGTTTGCCTTCATATTTGACCCAGAACAACTCAGTTCAGCATGGAAATATCATTGCAACAGCTTTTATTTAGCCAGAAATCAAGAGTATAAGTTTTTATGCGCTTAAAAGCATTTTCAGGCCAAATGAGCTGATTTCTGCCAATTGCAGCAAAATACTGAAGGGAACGTGGGTTTGCCTTCAGATTTGACCCAGAACAACTCAGTTCAGCATGGAAATATCATTGCAACAGCTTTTATTTAGCCAGAAATCAAGAGTGTAAGTTTTTATGCGCTTAAAAGCATTTTCAGGCCGAATGAGCAAATATGCTTGTTTCTGCCAATTGCAGCAAAATACTGAAGGGAAAGTGGGTTTGCCTTCATATTTGACCCAGAACAACTCAGTTCAGCATGGAAATATCATTGCAACAGCTTTTATTTAGCCAGAAATCAAGAGTGTAAGTTTTTATGCGCTTAAAAGCATTTTCAGGCCGAATGAGCAAATATGCTTGTTTCTGCCAAGTGCAGCAAAATACTGAAGGGAAAGGGGGTTTGCCTTCATATTTGACCCAGAACAACTCAGTTCAGCATGGAAATATCATTGCAACAGCTTTTATTTAGCCAGAAATCAAGAGTGTAAGTTTTTATGCGCTTAAAAGCATTTTCAGGCCGAATGAGCAAATATGCTTGTTTCTGCCAAGTGCAGCAAAATTCTGAAGGGAAAGTGGGTTTGCCTTTATATTTGACCCAGAACAACTCAGTTCAGCATGGAAATATCATTGCAACAGCTTTTATTTAGCCAGAAATCAAGAGTGTAAGTTTTTATGCGCTTAAAAGCATTTTCAGGCCAAATGAGCTGATTTCTGCCAATTGCAGCAAAATACTGAAGGGAAAGTGGGTTTGCCTTCATATTTGACCCAGAACAACTCAGTTCAGCATGGAAATATCATTGCAACAGCTTTTATTTAGCCAGAAATCAAGAGTGTAAGTTTTTATGCACTTAAAAGCATTTTCAGGCCGAATGAGCAAATATGCTTGTTTCTGCCAAGTGCAGCAAAATACTGAAGGGAAAGTGGGTTTGCCTTCATATTTGACCCAGAACAACTCAGTTCAGCATGGAAATATCATTGCAACAGCTTTTATTTAGCCAGAAATCAAGAGTGTAAGTTTTTATGCGCTTAAAAGCATTTTCAGGCCAAATGAGCTGATTTCTGCCAATTGCAGCAAAATACTGAAGGGAAAGTGGGTTTGCCTTCATATTTGACCCAGAACAACTCAGTTCAGCATGGAAATATCATTGCAACAGCTTTTATTTAGACAGAAATCAAGAGTGTAAGTTTTTATGCGCTTAAAAGCATTTTCAGGCCAAATGAGCAAATATTCTTGTTTCTGCCAATTGCAGCAAAATACTGAAGGGAAAGTGGGTTTGCCTTCATATTTGACCCAGAACAACTCAGTTCAGCATGGAAATATCATTGCAACAGCTTTTATTTAGCCAGAAATCAAGAGTGTAAGTTTTTATGCGCTTAAAAGCATTTTCAGGCCGAATGAGCAAATATGCTTGTTTCTGCCAAGTGCAGCAAAATACTGAAGGGAAAGTGGGTTTGCCTTCATATTTGACCCAGAACAACTCAGTTCAGCATGGAAATATCATTGCAACAGCTTTTATTTAGACAGAAATCAAGAGTGTAAGTTTTTATGCGCTTAAAAGCATTTTCAGGCCGAATGAGCAAATATGCTTGTTTCTGCCAATTGCAGCAAAATACTGAAGGGAAAGTGGGTTTGCCTTCATAGTTGACCCAGAACAACTCAGTTCAGCATGGAAATATCATTGCAACAGCTTTTATTTAGCCAGAAATCAAGAATGTAAGTTTATATGCGCTTAAAAGCATTTTCAGGCCAAATGAGCTGATTTCTGCCAATTGCAGCAAAATACTGAAGGGAAAGTGGGTTTGCCTTCATATTTGACCCAGAACAACTCAGTTCAGCATGGAAATATCATTGCAACAGCTTTTATTTAGCCAGAAATCAAGAGTGTAAGTTTTTATGCGCTTAAAAGCATTTTCAGGCCGAATGAGCAAATATGCTTGTTTCTGCCAATTGCAGCAAAATACTGAAGGGAAAGTGGGTTTGCCTTCATATTTGACCCAGAACAACTCAGTTCAGCATGGAAATATCATTGCAACAGCTTTTCTTTAGCCAGAAATCAAGAGTGTAAGTTTTTATGCGCTTAAAAGCATTTTCAGGCCGAATGAGCAAATATGCTTGTTTCTGCCAAGTGCAGCAAAATACTGAAGGGAAAGTGGGTTTGCCTTCATATTTGACCCAGAACAACTCAGTTCAGCATGGAAATATCTTTGCAACAGCTTTTATTTAGCCAGAAATCAAGACTGTAAGTTTTTATGCGCTTAAAAGCATTTTCAGGCCAAATGAGCTGATTTCTGCCAATTGCAGCAAAATACTAAAGGGAAAGTGGGTTTGCCTTCATATTTGACCCAGAACAACTCAGTTCAGCATGGAAATATCATTGCAACAGCTTTTATTTAGCCAGAAATCAAGAATGTAAGTTTTTATGCGCTTAAAAGCATTTTCAGGCCAAATGAGCTGATTTCTGCCAATTGCAGCAAAATACTGAAGGGAAAGTGGGTTTGCCTTCATATTTGACCCAGAACAACTCAGTTCAGCATGGAAATATCATTGCAACAGCTTTTATTTAGCCAGAAATCAAGAGTGTAAGTTTTTATGCGCTTAAAAGCATTTTCAGGCCGAATGAGCAAATATGCTTGTTTCTGCCAAGTGCAGCAAAATTCTGAAGGGAAAGTGGGTTTGCCTTCATATTTGACCCAGAACAACTCAGTTCAGCATGGAAATATCATTGCAACAGCTTTTATTTAGCCAGAAATCAAGAGTGTAAGTTTTTATGCGCTTAAAAGCATTTTCAGGCCGAATGAGCAAATATGCTTGTTTCTGCCAATTGCAGCAAAATACTGAAGGGAAAGTGGGTTTGCCTTCATATTTGACCCAGAACAACTCAGTTCAGCATGGAAATATCATTGCAACAGCTTTTATTTAGCCAGAAATCAAGAATGTAAGTTTTTATGCGCTTAAAAGCATTTTCAGGCCAAATGAGCTGATTTCTGCCAATTGCAGCAAAATACTGAAGGGAAAGTGGGTTTGCCTTCATATTTGACCCAGAACAACTCAGTTCAGCATGGACATATCATTGCAACAGCTTTTATTTAGCCAGAAATCAAGAGTGTAATTTTTTATGCGCTTAAAAGCATTTTCAGGCCGAATGAGCAAATATGCTTGTTTCTGCCAATTGCAGCAAAATACTGAAGGGAAAGTGGGCTTGCCTTCATATTTGACCCAGAACAACTCAGTTCAGCATGGAAATATCATTGCAACAGCTTTTATTTAGCCAGAAATCAAGAGTGTAAGTTTTTATGCGCTTAAAAGCATTTTCAGGCCGAATGAGCAAATATGCTTGTTTCAGCCAATTGCAGCAAAATACTGAAGGGAAAGTGGGTTTGCCTTCATATTTGAACCAGAACAACTCAGTTCAGCATGGAAATATCATTGCAACAGCTTTTATTTAGCCAGAAATCAAGAGTGTAAGTTTTTATACGCTTAAAAGCATTTTCAGGCCGAATGAGCAAATATGCTTGTTTCTGCCAATTGCAGCAAAATACTGAAGGGAAAGTGGGCTTGCCTTCATATTTGACCCAGAACAACTCAGTTCAGCATGGAAATATCTTTGCAACAGCTTTTATTTAGCCAGAAATCATGACTGTAAGTTTTTATGCGCTTAAAAGCATTTTCAGGCCAAATGAGCTGATTTCTGCCAATTGCAGCAAAATACTGAAGGGAAAGTGGGTTTGCCTTCATATTTGACCCAGAACAACTCAGTTCAGCATGGACATATCATTGCAACAGCTTTTATTTAGCCAGAAATCAAGAGTGTAAGTTTTTATGCGCTTAAAAGCATTTTCAGGCCGAATGAGCAAATATGCTTGTTTCTGCCAATTGCAGCAAAATACTGAAGGGAAAGTGGGCTTGCCTTCATATTTGACCCAGAACAACTCAGTTCAGCATGGAAATATCATTGCAACAGCTTTTATTTAGCCAGAAATCAAGAGTGTAAGTTTTTATGCGCTTAAAAGCATTTTCAGGCCGAATGAGCAAATATGCTTGTTTCTGCCAATTGCAGCAAAATACTGAAGGGAAAGTGGGTTTGCCTTCATATTTGAACCAGAACAACTCAGTTCAGCATGGAAATATCATTGCAACAGCTTTTATTTAGCCAGAAATCAAGAGTGTAAGTTTTTATGCGCTTAAAAGCATTTTCAGGCCGAATGTGCAAATATGCTTGTTTCTGCCAATTGCAGCAAAATACTGAAGGGAAAGTGGGTTTGCCTTCATATTTGACCCAGAACAACTCAGTTCAGCATGGAAATATCATTGCAACAGCTTTTATTAAGCCAGAAATCAAGAGTGTAAGTTTTTATGCGCTTAAAAGCATTTTCAGGCCGAATGAGCAAATATGCTTGTTTCTGCCAAGTGCAGTAAAATACTGAAGGGAAAGTGGGTTTGCCTTCATATTTGACCCAGAACAACTCAGTTCAGCATGGAAATATCATTGCAACAGCTTTTATTTAGCCAGAAATCAAGAGTGTAAGTTTTTATGCGCTTAAAAGCATTTTCAGGCCGAATGTGCAAATATGCTTGTTTCTGCCAATTGCAGCAAAATACTGAAGGGAAAGTGGGTTTGCCTTCATATTTGACCCAGAACAACTCAGTTCAGCATGGAAATATCATTGCAACAGCTTTTATTAAGCCAGAAATCAAGAGTGTAAGTTTTTATGCGCTTAAAAGCATTTTCAGGCCGAATGAGCAAATATGCTTGTTTCTGCCAAGTGCAGCAAAATACTGAAGGGAAAGTGGGTTTGCCTTCATATTTGACCCAGAACAACTCAGTTCAGCATGGAAATATCATTGCAACAGCTTTTATTTAGCCAGAAATCAAGAATGTAAGTTTTTATGCGCTTAAAAGCATTTTCAGGCCGAATGAGCTGATTTCTGCCAATTGCAGCAAAATACTGAAGGGAAAGTGGGTTTGCCTTCATATTTGACCCAGAACAACTCAGTTCAGCATGGAAATATCATTGCAACAGCTTTTATTTAGCCAGAAATCAAGAGTGTAAGTTTTTATGCGCTTAAAAGCATTTTCAGGCCGAATGAGCAAATATGCTTGTTTCTGCCAATTGCAGCAAAATACTGAAGGGAAAGTGGGCTTGCCTTCATATTTGACCCAGAACAACTCAGTTCAGCATGGAAATATCTTTGCAACAGCTTTTATTTAGCCAGAAATCAAGACTGTAAGTTTTTATGCGCTTAAAAGCATTTTCAGGCCAAATGAGCTGATTTCTGCCAATTGCAGCAAAATACTGAAGGGAAAGTGGGTTTGCCTTCATATTTGACCCAGAACAACTCAGTTCAGCATGGAAATATCATTGCAACAGCTTTTATTTAGCCAGAAATCAAGAGTGTAAGTTTTTATGCACTTAAAAGCATTTTCAGGCCGAATGAGCAAATATGCTTGTTTCTGCCAACTGCAGCAAAATACTGAAGGGAAAGTGGGTTTGCCTTCATATTTGACCCAGAACAACTCAGTTCAGCATGGAAATATCATTGCAACAGCTTTTATTTAGCCAGAAATCAAGAGTGTAAGTTTTTATGCGCTTAAAAGCATTTTCAGGCCGAATGAGCAAATATGCTTGTTTCTGCCAAGTGCAGCAAAATTCTGAAGGGAAAGTGGGTTTGCCTTCATATTTGACCCAGAACAACTCAGTTCAGCATGGAAATATCATTGCAACAGCTTTTATTTAGACAGAAATCAAGAGTGTAAGTTTTTATGCGCTTAAAAGCATTTTCAGGCCGAATGAGCAAATATGCTTGTTTCTGCCAATTGCAGCAAAATACTGAAGGGAAAGTGGGTTTGCCTTCATATTTGACCCAGAACAACTCAGTTCAGCATGGAAATATCATTGCAACAGCTTTTATTTAGCCAGAAATCAAGAATGTAAGTTTTTATGCGCTTAAAAGCATTTTCAGGCCAAAAGAGCTGATTTCTGCCAATTGCAGCAAAATACTGAAGGGAAAGTGGGCTTGCCTTCATATTTGACCCAGAACAACTCAGTTCAGCATGGAAATATCTTTGCAACAGCTTTTATTTAGCCAGAAATCAAGACTGTAAGTTTTTATGCGCTTAAAAGCATTTTCAGGCCAAATGAGCTGATTTCTGCCAATTGCAGCAAAATACTGAAGGGAAAGTGGGTTTGCCTCCATATTTGACCCAGAACAACTCAGTTCAGCATGGAAATATCATTGCAACAGCTTTTATTTAGCCAGAAATCAAGAGTGTAAGTTTTTATGCACTTAAAAGCATTTTGAGGCCGAATGCGCAAATATGCTTGTTTCTGCCAATTGCAGCAAAATACTGAAGGGAAAGTGGGTTTGCCTTCATATTTGACCCAGAACAACTCAGTTCAGCATGGAAATATCATTGCAACAGCTTTTATTTAGCCAGAAATCAAGAGTGTAAGTTTTTATGCGCTTAAAAGCATTTTCAGGCCGAATGAGCAAATATGCTTGTTTCTGCCAAGTGCAGCAAAATTCTGAAGGGAAAGTGGGTTTGCCTTCATATTTGACCCAGAACAACTCAGTTCAGCATGGAAATATCATTGCAACAGCTTTTATTTAGCCAGAAATCAAGAATGTAAGTTTTTATGCGCTTAAAAGCATTTTCAGGCCAAAAGAGCTGATTTCTGCCAATTGCAGCAAAATACTGAAGGGAAAGTGGGCTTGCCTTCATATTTGACCCAGAACAACTCAGTTCAGCATGGAAATATCTTTGCAACAGCTTTTATTTAGCCAGAAATCAAGACTGTAAGTTTTTATGCGCTTAAAAGCATTTTCAGGCCAAATGAGCTGATTTCTGCCAATTGCAGCAAAAATACTGAAGGGAAAGTGGGTTTGCCTTCATATTTGACCCAGAACAACTCAGTTCAGCATGGAAATATCATTGCAACAGCTTTTATTTAGCCAGAAATCAAGAGTGTAAGTTTTTATGCGCTTAAAAGCATTTTCAGGCCGAATGAGCAAATATGCTTGTTTCTGCCAAGTGCAGCAAAATTCTGAAGGGAAAGTGGGTTTGCCTTCATATTTGACCCAGAACAACTCAGTTCAGCATGGAAATATCATTGCAACAGCTTTTATTTAGACAGAAATCAAGAGTGTAAGTTTTTATGCGCTTAAAAGCATTTTCAGGCCGAATGAGCAAATATGCTTGTTTCTGCCAATTGCAGCAAAATACTGAAGGGAAAGTGGGTTTGCCTTCATATTTGACCCAGAACAACTCAGTTCAGCATGGAAATATCATTGCAACAGCTTTTATTTAGCCAGAAATCAAGAATGTAAGTTTTTATGCGCTTAAAAGCATTTTCAGGCCAAATGAGCTGATTTCTGCCAATTGCAGCAAAATACTGAAGGGAAAGTGGGTTTGCCTTCATATTTGACCCAGAACAACTCAGTTCAGCATGGACATATCATTGCAACAGCTTTTATTTAGCCAGAAATCAAGAGTGTAATTTTTTATGCGCTTAAAAGCATTTTCAGGCCGAATGAGCAAATATGCTTGTTTCTGCCAATTGCAGCAAAATACTGAAGGGAAAGTGGGCTTGCCTTCATATTTGACCCAGAACAACTCAGTTCAGCATGGAAATATCTTTGCAACAGCTTTTATTTAGCCAGAAATCAAGACTGTAAGTTTTTATGCGCTTAAAAGCATTTTCAGGCCAAATGAGCTGATTTCTGCCAATTGCAGCAAAATACTAAAGGGAAAGTGGGTTTGCCTTCATATTTGACCCAGAACAACTCAGTTCAGCATGGAAATATCATTGCAACAGCTTTTATTTAGCCAGAAATCAAGAGTGTAAGTTTTTATGCACTTAAAAGCATTTTCAGGCCGAATGAGCAAATATGCTTGTTTCTGCCAATTGCAGCAAAATACTGAAGGGAAAGTGGGTTTGCCTTCATATTTGACCCAGAACAACTCAGTTCAGCATGGAAATATCATTGCAACAGCTTTTATTTAGCCAGAAATCAAGAGTGTAAGATTTTATGCGCTTAAAAGCATTTTCAGGCCGAATGAGCAAATATGCTTGTTTCTGCCAAGTGCAGCAAAATTCTGAAGGGAAAGTGGGTTTGCCTTCATATTTGACCCAGAACAACTCAGTTCAGCATGGAAATATCATTGCAACAGCTTTTATTTAGACAGAAATCAAGAGTGTAAGTTTTTATGCGCTTAAAAGCATTTTCAGGCCGAATGAGCAAATATGCTTGTTTCTGCCAATTGCAGCAAAATACTGAAGGGAAAGTGGGTTTGCCTTCATATTTGACCCAGAACAACTCAGTTCAGCATGGAAATATCATTGCAACAGCTTTTATTTAGCCAGAAATCAAGAATGTAAGTTTTTATGCGCTTAAAAGCATTTTCAGGCCGAAAGAGCAAATATGCTTGTTTCTGCCAAGTGCAGCAAAATACTGAAGGGAAAGTGGGTTTGCCTTCATATTTGACCCAGAACAACTCAGTTCAGCATGGAAATATCATTGCAACAGCTTTTATTTAGCCAGAAATCAAGAGTGTAAGTTTTTATGCGCTTAAAAGCATTTTCAGGCCAAATGAGCTGATTTCTGCCAATTGCAGCAAAATACTGAAGGGAAAGTGGGTTTGCCTTCATATTTGACCCAGAACAACTCAGTTCAGCATGGAAATATCATTGCAACAGCTTTTATTTAGCCAGAAATCAAGAGTGTAAGTTTTTATGCGCTTAAAAGCATTTTCAGGCCGAATGAGCAAATATCCTTGTTTCTGCCAATTGCAGCAAAATACTGAAGGGAAAGTGGGTTTGCCTTCATATTTGACCCAGAACAACTCAGTTCAGCATGGAAATATCATTGCAACAGCTTTTATTTAGCCAGAAATCAAGAGTGTAAGTTTTTATGCGCTTAAAAGCATTTTCAGGCCGAATGAGCAAATATGCTTGTTTCTGCCAAGTGCAGCAAAATACTGAAGGGAAAGTGGGTTTGCCTTCATATTTGACCCAGAACAACTCAGTTCAGCATGGAAATATCATTGCAACAGCTTTTATCTAGCCAGAAATCAAGAGTGTAAGTTTTTATGCGCTTAAAAGCATTTTCAGGCCGAATGAGCAAATATGCTTGTTTCTGCCAATTGCAGCAAAATACTGAAGGGAAAGTGGGTTTGCCTTCATAGTTGACCCAGAACAACTCAGTTCAGCATGGAAATATCATTGCAACAGCTTTTATTTAGCCAGAAATCAAGAATGTAAGTTTATATGCGCTTAAAAGCATTTTCAGGCCAAATGAGCTGATTTCTGCCAATTGCAGCAAAATACTGAAGGGAAAGTGGGTTTGCCTTCATATTTGACCCAGAACAACTCAGTTCAGCATGGAAATATCATTGCAACAGCTTTTATTTAGCCAGAAATCAAGAGTGTAAGTTTTTATGCGCTTAAAAGCATTTTCAGGCCGAATGAGCAAATATGCTTGTTTCTGCCAAGTGCAGCAAAATACTGAAGGGAAAGTGGGTTTGCCTTCATATTTGACCCAGAACAACTCAGTTCAGCATGGAAATATCATTGCAACAGCTTTTCTTTAGCCAGAAATCAAGAGTGTAAGTTTTTATGCGCTTAAAAGCATTTTCAGGCCGAATGAGCAAATATGCTTGTTTCTGCCAAGTGCAGCAAAATACTGAAGGGAAAGTGGGTTTGCCTTCATATTTGACCCAGAACAACTCAGTTCAGCATGGAAATATCATTGCAACAGCTTTTATTTAGCCAGAAATCAAGAATGTAAGTTTTTATGCGCTTAAAAGCATTTTCAGGCCAAATGAGCTGATTTCTGCCAATTGCAGCAAAATACTGAAGGGAAAGTGGGTTTGCCTTCATATTTGACCCAGAACAACTCAGTTCAGCATGGAAATATCATTGCAACAGCTTTTATTTAGCCAGAAATCAAGAGTGTAAGTTTTTATGCACTTAAAAGCATTTTCAGGCCGAATGAGCAAATATGCTTGTTTCTGCCAATTGCAGCAAAATACTGAAGGGAAAGTGGGTTTGCCTTCATATTTGACCCAGAAGAACTCAGTTCAGCATGGAAATATCATTGCAAAGGCTTTTATTTAGCCAGAAATCAAGAGTGTAAGTTTTTATGCGCTTAAAAGCATTTTCAGGCCGAATGAGCAAATATGCTTGTTTCTGCCAATTGCAGCAAAATACTGAAGGGAAAGTGGGTTTGCCTTCATATTTGACCCAGAACAACTCAGTTCAGCATGGAAATATCATTGCAACAGCTTTTATTTAGCCAGAAATCAAGAGTGTAAGTTTTTATGCGCTTAAAAGCATTTTCAGGCCGAATGAGCAAATATGCTTGTTTCTGCCAAGTGCAGCAAAATACTGAAGGGAAAGTAGGTTTGCCTTCATATTTGACCCAGAACAACTCAGTTCAGCATGGAAATATCATTGCAACAGCTTTTATTTAGCCAGAAATCAAGAGTATAAGTTTTTATGCGCTTAAAAGCATTTTCAGGCCAAATGAGCTGATTTCTGCCAATTGCAGCAAAATACTGAAGGGAAAGTGGGTTTGCCTTCAGATTTGACCCAGAACAACTCAGTTCAGCATGGAAATATCATTGCAACAGCTTTTATTTAGCCAGAAATCAAGAGTGTAAGTTTTTATGCGCTTAAAAGCATTTTCAGGCCGAATGAGCAAATATGCTTGTTTCTGCCAATTGCAGCAAAATACTGAAGGGAAAGTGGGTTTGCCTTCATATTTGACCCAGAACAACTCAGTTCAGCATGGAAATATCATTGCAACAGCTTTTATTTAGCCAGAAATCAAGAGTGTAAGTTTTTATGCGCTTAAAAGCATTTTCAGGCCGAATGAGCAAATATGCTTGTTTCTGCCAAGTGCAGCAAAATACTGAAGGGAAAGGGGGTTTGCCTTCATATTTGACCCAGAACAACTCAGTTCAGCATGGAAATATCATTGCAACAGCTTTTATTTAGCCAGAAATCAAGAGTGTAAGTTTTTATGCGCTTAAAAGCATTTTCAGGCCGAATGAGCAAATATGCTTGTTTCTGCCAAGTGCAGCAAAATTCTGAAGGGAAAGTGGGTTTGCCTTTATATTTGACCCAGAACAACTCAGTTCAGCATGGAAATATCATTGCAACAGCTTTTATTTAGCCAGAAATCAAGAGTGTAAGTTTTTATGCGCTTAAAAGCATTTTCAGGCCAAATGAGCTGATTTCTGCCAATTGCAGCAAAATACTGAAGGGAAAGTGGGTTTGCCTTCATATTTGACCCAGAACAACTCAGTTCAGCATGGAAATATCATTGCAACAGCTTTTATTTAGCCAGAAATCAAGAGTGTAAGTTTTTATGCACTTAAAAGCATTTTCAGGCCGAATGAGCAAATATGCTTGTTTCTGCCAAGTGCAGCAAAATACTGAAGGGAAAGTGGGTTTGCCTTCATATTTGACCCAGAACAACTCAGTTCAGCATGGAAATATCATTGCAACAGCTTTTATTTAGCCAGAAATCAAGAGTGTAAGTTTTTATGCGCTTAAAAGCATTTTCAGGCCAAATGAGCTGATTTCTGCCAATTGCAGCAAAATACTGAAGGGAAAGTGGGTTTGCCTTCATATTTGACCCAGAACAACTCAGTTCAGCATGGAAATATCATTGCAACAGCTTTTATTTAGACAGAAATCAAGAGTGTAAGTTTTTATGCGCTTAAAAGCATTTTCAGGCCAAATGAGCAAATATTCTTGTTTCTGCCAATTGCAGCAAAATACTGAAGGGAAAGTGGGTTTGCCTTCATATTTGACCCAGAACAACTCAGTTCAGCATGGAAATATCATTGCAACAGCTTTTATTTAGCCAGAAATCAAGAGTGTAAGTTTTTATGCGCTTAAAAGCATTTTCAGGCCGAATGAGCAAATATGCTTGTTTCTGCCAAGTGCAGCAAAATACTGAAGGGAAAGTGGGTTTGCCTTCATATTTGACCCAGAACAACTCAGTTCAGCATGGAAATATCATTGCAACAGCTTTTATTTAGACAGAAATCAAGAGTGTAAGTTTTTATGCGCTTAAAAGCATTTTCAGGCCGAATGAGCAAATATGCTTGTTTCTGCCAATTGCAGCAAAATACTGAAGGGAAAGTGGGTTTGCCTTCATAGTTGACCCAGAACAACTCAGTTCAGCATGGAAATATCATTGCAACAGCTTTTATTTAGCCAGAAATCAAGAATGTAAGTTTATATGCGCTTAAAAGCATTTTCAGGCCAAATGAGCTGATTTCTGCCAATTGCAGCAAAATACTGAAGGGAAAGTGGGTTTGCCTTCATATTTGACCCAGAACAACTCAGTTCAGCATGGAAATATCATTGCAACAGCTTTTATTTAGCCAGAAATCAAGAGTGTAAGTTTTTATGCGCTTAAAAGCATTTTCAGGCCGAATGAGCAAATATGCTTGTTTCTGCCAAGTGCAGCAAAATACTGAAGGGAAAGTGGGTTTGCCTTCATATTTGACCCAGAACAACTCAGTTCAGCATGGAAATATCATTGCAACAGCTTTTCTTTAGCCAGAAATCAAGAGTGTAAGTTTTTATGCGCTTAAAAGCATTTTCAGGCCGAATGAGCAAATATGCTTGTTTCTGCCAATTGCAGCAAAATACTGAAGGGAAAGTGGGTTTGCCTTCATATTTGACCCAGAACAACTCAGTTCAGCATGGAAATATCATTGCAACAGCTTTTATTTAGCCAGAAATCAAGAGTGTAAGTTTTTATGCGCTTAAAAGCATTTTCAGGCCGAATGAGCAAATATGCTTGTTTCTGCCAAGTGCAGCAAAATACTGAAGGGAAAGGGGGTTTGCCTTCATATTTGACCCAGAACAACTCAGTTCAGCATGGAAATATCATTGCAACAGCTTTTATTTAGCCAGAAATCAAGAGTGTAAGTTTTTATGCGCTTAAAAGCATTTTCAGGCCGAATGAGCAAATATGCTTGTTTCTGCCAAGTGCAGCAAAATTCTGAAGGGAAAGTGGGTTTGCCTTTATATTTGACCCAGAACAACTCAGTTCAGCATGGAAATATCATTGCAACAGCTTTTATTTAGCCAGAAATCAAGAGTGTAAGTTTTTATGCGCTTAAAAGCATTTTCAGGCCAAATGAGCTGATTTCTGCCAATTGCAGCAAAATACTGAAGGGAAAGTGGGTTTGCCTTCATATTTGACCCAGAACAACTCAGTTCAGCATGGAAATATCATTGCAACAGCTTTTATTTAGCCAGAAATCAAGAGTGTAAGTTTTTATGCACTTAAAAGCATTTTCAGGCCGAATGAGCAAATATGCTTGTTTCTGCCAAGTGCAGCAAAATACTGAAGGGAAAGTGGGTTTGCCTTCATATTTGACCCAGAACAACTCAGTTCAGCATGGAAATATCATTGCAACAGCTTTTATTTAGCCAGAAATCAAGAGTGTAAGTTTTTATGCGCTTAAAAGCATTTTCAGGCCAAATGAGCTGATTTCTGCCAATTGCAGCAAAATACTGAAGGGAAAGTGGGTTTGCCTTCATATTTGACCCAGAACAACTCAGTTCAGCATGGAAATATCATTGCAACAGCTTTTATTTAGACAGAAATCAAGAGTGTAAGTTTTTATGCGCTTAAAAGCATTTTCAGGCCAAATGAGCAAATATTCTTGTTTCTGCCAATTGCAGCAAAATACTGAAGGGAAAGTGGGTTTGCCTTCATATTTGACCCAGAACAACTCAGTTCAGCATGGAAATATCATTGCAACAGCTTTTATTTAGCCAGAAATCAAGAGTGTAAGTTTTTATGCGCTTAAAAGCATTTTCAGGCCGAATGAGCAAATATGCTTGTTTCTGCCAAGTGCAGCAAAATACTGAAGGGAAAGTGGGTTTGCCTTCATATTTGACCCAGAACAACTCAGTTCAGCATGGAAATATCATTGCAACAGCTTTTATTTAGACAGAAATCAAGAGTGTAAGTTTTTATGCGCTTAAAAGCATTTTCAGGCCGAATGAGCAAATATGCTTGTTTCTGCCAATTGCAGCAAAATACTGAAGGGAAAGTGGGTTTGCCTTCATAGTTGACCCAGAACAACTCAGTTCAGCATGGAAATATCATTGCAACAGCTTTTATTTAGCCAGAAATCAAGAATGTAAGTTTATATGCGCTTAAAAGCATTTTCAGGCCAAATGAGCTGATTTCTGCCAATTGCAGCAAAATACTGAAGGGAAAGTGGGTTTGCCTTCATATTTGACCCAGAACAACTCAGTTCAGCATGGAAATATCATTGCAACAGCTTTTATTTAGCCAGAAATCAAGAGTGTAAGTTTTTATGCGCTTAAAAGCATTTTCAGGCCGAATGAGCAAATATGCTTGTTTCTGCCAAGTGCAGCAAAATACTGAAGGGAAAGTGGGTTTGCCTTCATATTTGACCCAGAACAACTCAGTTCAGCATGGAAATATCATTGCAACAGCTTTTCTTTAGCCAGAAATCAAGAGTGTAAGTTTTTATGCGCTTAAAAGCATTTTCAGGCCGAATGAGCAAATATGCTTGTTTCTGCCAAGTGCAGCAAAATACTGAAGGGAAAGTGGGTTTGCCTTCATATTTGACCCAGAACAACTCAGTTCAGCATGGAAATATCTTTGCAACAGCTTTTATTTAGCCAGAAATCAAGACTGTAAGTTTTTATGCGCTTAAAAGCATTTTCAGGCCAAATGAGCTGATTTCTGCCAATTGCAGCAAAATACTAAAGGGAAAGTGGGTTTGCCTTCATATTTGACCCAGAACAACTCAGTTCAGCATGGAAATATCATTGCAACAGCTTTTATTTAGCCAGAAATCAAGAATGTAAGTTTTTATGCGCTTAAAAGCATTTTCAGGCCAAATGAGCTGATTTCTGCCAATTGCAGCAAAATACTGAAGGGAAAGTGGGTTTGCCTTCATATTTGACCCAGAACAACTCAGTTCAACATGGAAATATCATTGCAACAGCTTTTATTTAGCCAGAAATCAAGAGTGTAAGTTTTTATGCACTTAAAAGCATTTTCAGGCCGAATGAGCAAATATGCTTGTTTCTGCCAATTGCAGCAAAATACTGAAGGGAAAGTGGGTTTGCCTTCATATTTGACCCAGAAGAACTCAGTTCAGCATGGAAATATCATTGCAAAGGCTTTTATTTAGCCAGAAATCAAGAGTGTAAGTTTTTATGCGCTTAAAAGCATTTTCAGGCCGAATGAGCAAATATGCTTGTTTCTGCCAATTGCAGCAAAATACTGAAGGGAAAGTGGGTTTGCCTTCATATTTGACCCAGAACAACTCAGTTCAGCATGGAAATATCATTGCAACAGCTTTTATTTAGCCAGAAATCAAGAGTGTAAGTTTTTATGCGCTTAAAAGCATTTTCAGGCCGAATGAGCAAATATGCTTGTTTCTGCCAAGTGCAGCAAAATACTGAAGGGAAAGTAGGTTTGCCTTCATATTTGACCCAGAACAACTCAGTTCAGCATGGAAATATCATTGCAACAGCTTTTATTTAGCCAGAAATCAAGAGTATAAGTTTTTATGCGCTTAAAAGCATTTTCAGGCCAAATGAGCTGATTTCTGCCAATTGCAGCAAAATACTGAAGGGAAAGTGGGTTTGCCTTCAGATTTGACCCAGAACAACTCAGTTCAGCATGGAAATATCATTGCAACAGCTTTTATTTAGCCAGAAATCAAGAGTGTATATTTTTATGCGCTTAAAAGCATTTTCAGGCCGAATGAGCAAATATGCTTGTTTCTGCCAATTGCAGCAAAATACTGAAGGGAAAGTGGGTTTGCCTTTATATTTGACCCAGAACAACTCAGTTCAGCATGGAAATATCATTGCAACAGCTTTTATTTAGCCAGAAATCAAGAGTGTAAGTTTTTATGCGCTTAAAAGCATTTTCAGGCCAAATGAGCTGATTTCTGCCAATTGCAGCAAAATACTGAAGGGAAAGTGGGTTTGCCTTCATATTTGACCCAGAACAACTCAGTTCAGCATGGACATATCATTGCAACAGCTTTTATTTAGCCAGAAATCAAGAGTGTAAGTTTTTATGCGCTTAAAAGCATTTTCAGGCCGAATGAGCAAATATGCTTGTTTCTGCCAATTGCAGCAAAATACTGAAGGGAAAGTGGGCTTGCCTTCATATTTGACCCAGAACAACTCAGTTCAGCATGGAAATATCTTTGCAACAGCTTTTATTTAGACAGAAATCAAGACTGTAAGTTTTTATGCGCTTAAAAGCATTTTCAGGCCAAATGAGCTGATTTCTGCCAATTGCAGCAAAATACTAAAGGGAAAGTGGGTTTGCCTTCATATTTGACCCAGAACAACTCAGTTCAGCATGGAAATATCATTGCAACAGCTTTTATTTAGCCAGAAATCAAGAGTGTAAGTTTTTATGCACTTAAAAGCATTTTCAGGCCGAATGAGCAAATATGCTTGTTTCTGCCAATTGCAGCAAAATACTGAAGGGAAAGTGGGTTTGCCTTCATATTTGACCCAGAACAACTCAGTTCAGCATGGAAATATCATTGCAACAGCTTTTATTTAGCCAGAAATCAAGAGTGTAAGTTTTTATGCGCTTAAAAGCATTTTCAGGCCGAATGAGCAAATATGCTTGTTTCTGCCAAGTGCAGCAAAATACTGAAGGGAAAGTGGGTTTGCCTTCATATTTGACCCAGAACAACTCAGTTCAGCATGGAAATATCATTGCAACAGCTTTTATTTAGACAGAAATAAAGAGTGTAAGTTTTTAAGCGCTTAAAAGCATTTTCAGGCCGAATGAGCAAATATGCTTGTTTCTGCCAATTGCAGCAAAATACTGAAGGGAAAGTGGGTTTGCCTTCATATTTGACCCAGAACAACTCAGTTCAGCATGGAAATATCATTGCAACAGCTTTTATTTAGCCAGAAATCAAGAATGTAAGTTTTTATGCGCTTAAAAGCATTTTCAGGCCGAATGAGCAAATATGCTTGTTTCTGCCAAGTGCAGCAAAATACTGAAGGGAAAGTGGGTTTGCCTTCATATTTGACCCAGAACAACTCAGTTCAGCATGGAAATATCATTGCAACAGCTTTTATTTAGCCAGAAATCAAGAGTGTAAGTTTTTATGCGCTTAAAAGCATTTTCAGGCCAAATGAGCTGATTTCTGCCAATTGCAGCAAAATACTGAAGGGAAAGTGGGTTTGCCTTCATATTTGACCCAGAACAACTCAGTTCAGCATGGAAATATCATTGCAACAGCTTTTATTTAGACAGAAATCAAGAGTGTAAGTTTTTATGCGCTTAAAAGCATTTTCAGGCCAAATGAGCAAATATTCTTGTTTCTGCCAATTGCAGCAAAATACTGAAGGGAAAGTGGGTTTGCCTTCATATTTGACCCAGAACAACTCAGTTCAGCATGGAAATATCATTGCAACAGCTTTTATTTAGCCAGAAATCAAGAGTGTAAGTTTTTATGCGCTTAAAAGCATTTTCAGGCCAAATGAGCTGATTTCTGCCAATTGCAGCAAAATACTGAAGGGAAAGTGGGTTTGCCTTCATATTTGACCCAGAACAACTCAGTTCAGCATGGAAATATCATTGCAACAGCTTTTATTTAGCCAGAAATCAAGAGTGTAAGTTTTTATGCGCTTAAAAGCATTTTCAGGCCGAATGAGCAAATATGCTTGTTTCTGCCAATTGCAGCAAAATACTGAAGGGAAAGTTGGTTTGCCTTCATATTTGACCCAGAACAACTCAGTTCAGCATGGAAATATCATTGCAAAGGCTTTTATTTAGCCAGAAATCAAGAGTGTAAGTTTTTATGCGCTTAAAAGCATTTTCAGGCCGAATGAGCAAATATGCTTGTTTCTGCCAATTGCAGCAAAATACTGAAGGGAAAGTGGGTTTGCCTTCAGATTTGACCCAGAACAACTCAGTTCAGCATGGAAATATCATTGCAACAGCTTTTATTTAGCCAGAAATCAAGAGTGTAAGTTTTTATGCGCTTAAAAGCATTTTCAGGCCAAATGAGCTGATTTCTGCCAATTGCAGCAAAATACTGAAGGGAAAGTGGGTTTGCCTTCATATTTGACCCAGAACAACTCAGTTCAGCATGGAAATATCATTGCAACAGCTTTTATTTAGCCAGAAATCAAGAATTTAAGTTTTTATGCGTTTAAAAGCATTTTCAGGCCGAATGAGCAAATATGCTTGTTTCTGCCAAGTGCAGCAAAATACTGAAGGGAAAGTGGGTTTGCCTTCATATTTGACCCAGAACAACTCAGTTCAGCATGGAAATATCATTGCAACAGCTTTTATTTAGCCAGAAATCAAGAGTGTACGTTTTTATGCGCTTAAAAGCATTTTCAGGCCGAATGAGCAAATATGCTTGTTTCTGCCAATTGCAGCAAAATACTGAAGGGAAAGTGGGTTTGCCTTCATATTTGACCCAGAACAACTCAGTTCAGCATGGAAATATCATTGCAACAGCTTTTATTTAGCCAGAAATCAAGAATGTAAGTTTTTATGCACTTAAAAGCATTTTCAGGCCAAATGAGCTGATTTCTGCCAATTGCAGCAAAATACTGAAGGGAAAGTGGGTTTGCCTTCATATTTGACCCAGAACAACTCAGTTCAGCATGGAAATATCATTGCAACAGCTTTTATTTAGCCAGAAATCAAGAGTGTAAGTTTTTATGCGCTTAAAAGCATTTTCAGGCCGAATGAGCAAATATGCTTGTTTCTGCCAATTGCAGCAAAATACTGAAGGGAAAGTGGGCTTGCCTTCATATTTGACCCAGAACAACTCAGTTCAGCATGGAAATATCTTTGCAACAGCTTTTATTTAGCCAGAAATCAAGACTGTAAGTTTTTATGCGCTTAAAAGCATTTTCAGGCCAAATGAGCTGATTTCTGCCAATTGCAGCAAAATACTAAAGAGAAAGTGGGTTTGCCTTTATATTTGACCCAGAACAACTCAGTTCAGCATGGAAATATCATTGCAACAGCTTTTATTTAGCCAGAAATCAAGAATGTAAGTTTTTATGCGCTTAAAAGCATTTTCAGGCCAAATGAGCTGATTTCTGCCAATTGCAGCAAAATACTGAAGGGAAAGTGGGTTTGCCTTCATATTTGACCCAGAACAACTCAGTTCAGCATGGAAATATCATTGCAAAGGCTTTTATTTAGCCAGAAATCAAGAGTGTAAGTTTTTATGCGCTTAAAAGCATTTTCAGGCCGAATGAGCAAATATGCTTGTTTCTGCCAATTGCAGCAAAATACTGAAGGGAAAGTGGGTTTGCCTTCATATTTGACCCAGAACAACTCAGTTCAGCATGGAAATATCATTGCAACAGCTTTTATTTAGCCAGAAATCAAGAGTGTAAGTTTTTATGCGCTTAAAAGCATTTTCAGGCCAAATGAGCTGATTTCTGCCAATTGCAGCAAAATACTGAAGGGAAAGTGGGTTTGCCTTCATATTTGACCCAGAACAACTCAGTTCAGCATGGAAATATCATTGCAACAGCTTTTATTTAGCCAGAAATCAAGAGTGTAAGTTTTTATGCGCTTAAAAGCATTTTCAGGCCGAATGAGCAAATATGCTTGTTTCTGCCAATTGCAGCAAAATACTGAAGGGAAATTGGGTTTGCCTTCATATTTGACGCAGAACAACTCAGTTCAGCATGGAAATATCATTGCAACAGCTTTTATTTAGCCAGAAATCAAGACTGTAAGTTTTTATTCGCTTAAAAGCATTTTCAGGCCGAATGAGCAAATATGCTTGTTTCTGCCAATTGCAGCAAAATACTGAAGGGAAAGTGGGTTTGCCTTCATATTTGACCCAGAACAACTCAGTTCAGCATGGAAATATCATTGCAACAGCTTTTATTTAGCCAGAAATCAAGAATGTAAGTTTTTATGCGCTTAAAAGCATTTTCAGGCCACATGAGCTGATTTCTGCCAATTGCAGCAAAATACTGAAGGGAAAGTGGGTTTGCCTTCATATTTGACCCAGAACAACTCAGTTCAGCATGGAAATATCATTGCAACAGCTTTTATTTAGCCAGAAATCAAGAGTGTAAGTTTTTATGCGCTTAAAAGCATTTTCAGGCCGAATGAGCAAATATGCTTGTTTCTGCCAAGTGCAGCAAAATACTGAAGGGAAAGTGGGTTTGCCTTCATATTTGACCCAGAACAACTCAGTTCAGCATGGAAATATCATTGCAACAGCTTTTATTTAGCCAGAAATCAAGAGTGTAAGTTTTTATGCGCTTAAAAGCATTTTCAGGCCGAATGAGCAAATATGCTTGTTTCTGCCAATTGCAGCAAAATACTGAAGGGAAAGTGGGTTTGCCTTCATAGTTGACCCAGAACAACTCAGTTCAGCATGGAAATATCATTGCAACAGCTTTTATTTAGCCAGAAATCAAGAATTTAAGTTTGTATGCGCTTAAAAGCATTTTCAGGCCAAATGAGCTGATTTCTGCCAATTGCAGCAAAATACTGAAGGGAAAGTGGGTTTGCCTTCATAGTTGACCCAGAACAACTCAGTTCAGCATGGAAATATCATTGCAACAGCTTTTATTTAGCCAGAAATCAAGAATTTAAGTTTGTATGCGCTTAAAAGCATTTTCAGGCCAAATGAGCTGATTTCTGCCAATTGCAGCAAAATACTGAAGGGAAAGTGGGTTTGCCTTCATATTTGACCCAGAACAACTCAGTTCAGCATGGAAATATCATTGCAACAGCTTTTTTTTAGCCAGAAATCAAGAATTTAAGTTTTTATGCGTTTAAAAGCATTTTCAGGCCGAATGAGCAAATATGCTTGTTTCTGCCAAGTGCAGCAAAATACTGAAGGGAAAGTGGGTTTGCCTTCATATTTGACCCAGAACAACTCAGTTCAGCATGGAAATATCATTGCAACAGCTTTTATTTAGCCAGAAATCAAGAGTGTACGTTTTTATGCGCTTAAAAGCATTTTCAGGCCGAATGAGCAAATATGCTTGTTTCTGCCAATTGCAGCAAAATACTGAAGGGAAAGTGGGTTTGCCTTCATATTTGACCCAGAACAACTCAGTTCAGCATGGAAATATCATTGCAACAGCTTTTATTTAGCCAGAAATCAAGAATGTAAGTTTTTATGCACTTAAAAGCATTTTCAGGCCAAATGAGCTGATTTCTGCCAATTACAGCAAAATACTGAAGGGAAAGTGGGTTTGCCTTCATATTTGACCCAGAACAACTCAGTTCAGCATGGAAATATCATTGCAACAGCTTTTATTTAGCCAGAAATCAAGAGTGTAAGTTTTTATGCGCTTAAAAGCATTTTCAGGCCGAATGAGCAAATATGCTTGTTTCTGCCAATTGCAGCAAAATACTGAAGGGAAAGTGGGCTTGCCTTCATATTTGACCCAGAACAACTCAGTTCAGCATGGAAATATCTTTGCAACAGCTTTTATTTAGCCAGAAATCAAGACTGTAAGTTTTTATGCGCTTAAAAGCATTTTCAGGCCAAATGAGCTGATTTCTGCCAATTGCAGCAAAATACTAAAGAGAAAGTGGGTTTGCCTTTATATTTGACCCAGAACAACTCAGTTCAGCATGGAAATATCATTGCAACAGCTTTTATTTAGCCAGAAATCAAGAATGTAAGTTTTTATGCGCTTAAAAGCATTTTCAGGCCAAATGAGCTGATTTCTGCCAATTGCAGCAAAATACTGAAGGGAAAGTGGGTTTGCCTTCATATTTGACCCAGAACAACTCAGTTCAGCATGGAAATATCATTGCAAAGGCTTTTATTTAGCCAGAAATCAAGAGTGTAAGTTTTTATGCGCTTAAAAGCATTTTCAGGCCGAATGAGCAAATATGCTTGTTTCTGCCAATTGCAGCAAAATACTGAAGGGAAAGTGGGTTTGCCTTCATATTTGACCCAGAACAACTCAGTTCAGCATGGAAATATCATTGCAACAGCTTTTATTTAGCCAGAAATCAAGAGTGTAAGTTTTTATGCGCTTAAAAGCATTTTCAGGCCAAATGAGCTGATTTCTGCCAATTGCAGCAAAATACTGAAGGGAAAGTGGGTTTGCCTTCATATTTGACCCAGAACAACTCAGTTCAGCATGGAAATATCATTGCAACAGCTTTTATTTAGCCAGAAATCAAGAGTGTAAGTTTTTATGCGCTTAAAAGCATTTTCAGGCCGAATGAGCAAATATGCTTGTTTCTGCCAATTGCAGCAAAATACTGAAGGGAAATTGGGTTTGCCTTCATATTTGACGCAGAACAACTCAGTTCAGCATGGAAATATCATTGCAACAGCTTTTATTTAGCCAGAAATCAAGACTGTAAGTTTTTATTCGCTTAAAAGCATTTTCAGGCCGAATGAGCAAATATGCTTGTTTCTGCCAATTGCAGCAAAATACTGAAGGGAAAGTGGGTTTGCCTTCATATTTGACCCAGAACAACTCAGTTCAGCATGGAAATATCATTGCAACAGCTTTTATTTAGCCAGAAATCAAGAATGTAAGTTTTTATGCGCTTAAAAGCATTTTCAGGCCACATGAGCTGATTTCTGCCAATTGCAGCAAAATACTGAAGGGAAAGTGGGTTTGCCTTCATATTTGACCCAGAACAACTCAGTTCAGCATGGAAATATCATTGCAACAGCTTTTATTTAGCCAGAAATCAAGAGTGTAAGTTTTTATGCGCTTAAAAGCATTTTCAGGCCGAATGAGCAAATATGCTTGTTTCTGCCAAGTGCAGCAAAATACTGAAGGGAAAGTGGGTTTGCCTTCATATTTGACCCAGAACAACTCAGTTCAGCATGGAAATATCATTGCAACAGCTTTTATTTAGCCAGAAATCAAGAGTGTAAGTTTTTATGCGCTTAAAAGCATTTTCAGGCCGAATGAGCAAATATGCTTGTTTCTGCCAATTGCAGCAAAATACTGAAGGGAAAGTGGGTTTGCCTTCATAGTTGACCCAGAACAACTCAGTTCAGCATGGAAATATCATTGCAACAGCTTTTATTTAGCCAGAAATCAAGAATTTAAGTTTGTATGCGCTTAAAAGCATTTTCAGGCCAAATGAGCTGATTTCTGCCAATTGCAGCAAAATACTGAAGGGAAAGTGGGTTTGCCTTCATAGTTGACCCAGAACAACTCAGTTCAGCATGGAAATATCATTGCAACAGCTTTTATTTAGCCAGAAATCAAGAATTTAAGTTTGTATGCGCTTAAAAGCATTTTCAGGCCAAATGAGCTGATTTCTGCCAATTGCAGCAAAATACTGAAGGGAAAGTGGGTTTGCCTTCATATTTGACCCAGAACAACTCAGTTCAGCATGGAAATATCATTGCAACAGCTTTTTTTTAGCCAGAAATCAAGAATTTAAGTTTTTATGCGTTTAAAAGCATTTTCAGGCAGAATGAGCAAATATGCTTGTTTCTGCCAAGTGCAGCAAAATACTGAAGGGAAAGTGGGTTTGCCTTCATATTTGACCCAGAACAACTCAGTTCAGCATGGAAATATCATTGCAACAGCTTTTATTTAGCCAGAAATAAAGAGTGTACGTTTTTATGCGCTTAAAAGCATTTTCAGGCCGAATGAGCAAATATGCTTGTTTCTGCCAATTGCAGCAAAATACTGAAGGGAAAGTGGGTTTGCCTTCATATTTGACCCAGAACAACTCAGTTCAGCATGGAAATATCATTGCAACAGCTTTTATTTAGCCAGAAATCAAGAGTGTAAGTTTTTATGCGCTTAAAAGCATTTTCAGGCCGAATGAGCAAATATGCTTGTTTCTGCCAATTGCAGCAAAATACTGAAGGGAAAGTGGGTTTGCCTTCATATTTGACCCAGAACAACTCAGTTCAGCATGGAAATATCATTGCAACAGCTTTTATTTAGCCAGAAATCAAGAGTGTAAGTTTTTATGCGCTTAAAAGCATTTTCAGGCCGAATGAGCAAATATGCTTGTTTCTGCCAATTGCAGCAAAATACTGAAGGGAAAGTGGGTTTGCCTTCATATTTGACCCAGAACAACTCAGTTCAGCATGGAAATATCATTGCAACAGCTTTTATTTAGCCAGAAATCAAGAATGTAAGTTTTTATGCGCTTAAAAGCATTTTCAGGCCAAATGAGCTGATTTCTGCCAATTGCAGCAAAATACTGAAGGGAAAGTGGGTTTGCCTTCATATTTGACCCAGAACAACTCAGTTCAGCATGGAAATATCATTGCAACAGCTTTTATTTAGCCAGAAATCAAGAGTGTAAGTTTTTATGCGCTTAAAAGCATTTTCAGGCCGAATGAGCAAATATGCTTGTTTCTGCCAATTGCAGCAAAATACTGAAGGGAAAGTGGGTTTGCCTTCATATTTGACCCAGAACAACTCAGTTCAGCATGGAAATATCATTGCAACAGCTTTTATTTAGCCAGAAATCAAGAGTGTAAGTTTTTATGCGCATAAAAGCCTTTTCAGGCCGAATGAGAAAATATGCTTGTTTCAGCCAATTGCAGCAAAATACTGAAGGGAAAGTGGGTTTGCCTTCATATTTGACCCAGAACAACTCAGTTCAGCATGGAAATATCATTGCAACAGCTTTTATTTAGCCAGAAATCAAGAATGTAAGTTTTTATGCGCTTAAAAGCATTTTCAGGCCGAATGAGCAAATATGCTTGTTTCTGCCAATTGCAGCAAAATACTGAAGGGAAAGTGGGTTTGCCTTCATATTTGACCCAGAACAACTCAGTTCAGCATGGAAATATCATTGCAACAGCTTTTATTTAGCCAGAAATCAAGAGTGTAAGTTTTTATGCGCTTAAAAGCATTTTCAGGCCGAATGAGCAAATACGCTTGTTTCTGCCAATTGCAGCAAAATACTGAAGGGAAAGTGGGTTTGCCTTCATATTTGACCCAGAACAACTCAGTTCAGCATGGAAATATCATTGCAACAGCTTTTATTTAGCCAGAAATCAAGAGTATAAGTTTTTATGCGCTTAAAAGCATTTTCAGGCCAAATGAGCTGATTTCTGCCAATTGCAGCAAAATACTGAAGGGAAAGTGGGTTTGCCTTCAGATTTGACCCAGAACAACTCAGTTCAGCATGGAAATATCATTGCAACAGCTTTTATTTAGCCAGAAATCAAGAGTGTAAGTTTTTATGCGCTTAAAAGCATTTTCAGGCCGAATGAGCAAATATGCTTGTTTCTGCCAATTGCAGCAAAATACTGAAGGGAAAGTGGGTTTGCCTTCATATTTGACCCAGAACAACTCAGTTCAGCATGGAAATATCATTGCAACAGCTTTTATTTAGCCAGAAATCAAGAGTGTAAGTTTTTATTCGCTTAAAAGCATTTTCAGGCCGAATGAGCAAATATGCTTGTTTCTGCCAAGTGCAGCAAAATACTGAAGGGAAAGGGGGTTTGCCTTCATATTTGAACCAGAACAACTCAGTTCAGCATGGAAATATCATTGAAACAGCTTTTATTTAGCCAGAAATCAAGAGTGTAAGTTTTTATGCGCTTAAAAGCATTTTCAGTCCGAATGAGCAAATATGCTTGTTTCTGCCAATTGCAGCAAAATACTGAAGGGAAAGTGGGTTTGCCTTCATATTTGACCCAGAACAACTCAGTTCAGCATGGAAATATCATTGCAACAGCTTTTATTTAGCCAGAAATCAAGAGTGTAAGTTTTTATGCGCTTAAAAGCATTTTCAGGCCGAATGAGCAAATATGCTTGTTTCTGCCAATTGCAGCAAAATACTGAAGGGAAAGTGGGTTTGCCTTCATATTTGACCCAGAACAACTCAGTTCAGCATGGAAATATCATTGCAACAGCTTTTATTTAGCCAGAAATCAAGAGTGTAAGTTTTTATGCGCTTAAAAGCATTTTCAGGCCGAATGAGCAAATATGCTTGTTTCTGCCAATTGCAGCAAAATACTGAAGGGAAAGTAGGTTTGCCTTCATATTTGACCCAGAACAACTCAGTTCAGCATGGAAATATCATTGCAACAGCTTTTATTTAGCCAGAAATCAAGAGTGTAAGTTTTTATGCGCTTAAAAGCATTTTCAGGCCGAATGAGCAAATATGCTTGTTTCTGCCAATTGCAGCAAAATACTGAAGGGAAAGTGGGTTTGCCTTCATATTTGACCCAGACGAACTCAGTTCAGCATGGAAATATCATTGCAAAGGCTTTTATTTAGCCAGAAATCAAGAGTGTAAGTTTTTATGCGCTTAAAAGCATTTTCAGGCCGAATGAGCAAATATGCTTGTTTCTGCCAATTGCAGCAAAATACTGAAGGGAAAGTGGGTTTGCCTTCATATTTGACCCAGAACAACTCAGTTCAGCATGGAAATATCATTGCAACAGCTTTTATTTAGCCAGAAATCAAGAGTGTAAGTTTTTATGCGCTTAAAAGCATTTTCAGTCCGAATGAGCAAATATGCTTGTTTCTGCCAATTGCAGCAAAATACTGAAGGGAAAGTGGGTTTGCCTTCATATTTGACCCAGAACAACTCAGTTCAGCATGGAAATATCATTGCAACAGCTTTTATTTAGCCAGAAATCAAGAGTGTAAGTTTTTATGCGCTTAAAAGCATTTTCAGGCCGAATGAGCAAATATGCTTGTTTCTGCCAATTGCAGCAAAATACTGAAGGGAAAGTGGGTTTGCCTTCATATTTGACCCAGAACAACTCAGTTCAGCATGGAAATATCATTGCAACAGCTTTTATTTAGCCAGAAATCAAGAGTGTAAGTTTTTATGCGCTTAAAAGCATTTTCAGGCCGAATGAGCAAATATGCTTGTTTCTGCCAAGTGCAGCAAAATACTGAAGGGAAAGGGGGTTTGCCTTCATATTTGAACCAGAACAACTCAGTTCAGCATGGAAATATCATTGCAACAGCTTTTATTTAGCCAGAAATCAAGAGTGTAAGTTTTTATGCGCTTAAAAGCATTTTCAGTCCGAATGAGCAAATATGCTTGTTTCTGCCAATTGCAGCAAAATACTGAAGGGAAAGTGGGTTTGCCTTCATATTTGACCCAGAACAACTCAGTTCAGCATGGAAATATCATTGCAACAGCTTTTATTTAGCCAGAAATCAAGAGTGTAAGTTTTTATGCGCTTAAAAGCATTTTCAGGCCGAATGAGCAAATATGCTTGTTTCTGCCAATTGCAGCAAAATACTGAAGGGAAAGTGGGTTTGCCTTCATATTTGACCCAGAACAACTCAGTTCAGCATGGAAATATCATTGCAACAGCTTTTATTTAGCCAGAAATCAAGAGTGTAAGTTTTTATGCGCTTAAAAGCATTTTCAGGCCGAATGAGCAAATATGCTTGTTTCTGCCAATTGCAGCAAAATACTGAAGGGAAAGTGGGTTTGCCTTCATATTTGACCCAGAACAACTCAGTTCAGCATGGAAATATCATTGCAACAGCTTTTATTTAGCCAGAAATCAAGAGTGTAAGTTTTTATGCGCTTAAAAGCATTTTCAGGCCGAATGAGCAAATATGCTTGTTTCTGCCAATTGCAGCAAAATACTGAAGGGAAAGTGGGTTTGCCTTCATATTTGACCCAGAACAACTCAATTCAGCATGGAAATATCATTGCAACAGCTTTTATTTAGCCAGAAATCAAGAGTGTAAGTTTTTATGCGCTTAAAAGCATTTTCAGGCCGAATGAGCAAATATGCTTGTTTCTGCCAATTGCAGCAAAATACTGAAGGGAAAGTGGGTTTGCCTTCATATTTGACCCAGAACAACTCAGTTCAGCATGGAAATATCATTGCAACAGCTTTTATTTAGCCAGAAATCAAGAGTGTAAGTTTTTATGCGCTTAAAAGCATTTTCAGGCCGAATGAGCAAATATGCTTGTTTCAGCCAATTGCAGCAAAATACTGAAGGGAAAGTGGGTTTGCCTTCATATTTGAACCAGAACAACTCAGTTCAGCATGGAAATATCATTGCAACAGCTTTTATTTAGCCAGAAATCAAGAGTGTAAGTTTTTATGCGCTTAAAAGCATTTTCAGGCCGAATGTGCAAATATGCTTGTTTCTGCCAATTGCAGCAAAATACTGAAGGGAAAGTGGGTTTGCCTTCATATTTGACCCAGAACAACTCAGTTCAGCATGGAAATATCATTGCAACAGCTTTTATTAAGCCAGAAATCAAGAGTGTAAGTTTTTATGCGCTTAAAAGCATTTTCAGGCCGAATGAGCAAATATGCTTGTTTCTGCCAAGTGCAGTAAAATACTGAAGGGAAAGTGGGTTTGCCTTCATATTTGACCCAGAACAACTCAGTTCAGCATGGAAATATCTTTGCAACAGCTTTTATTTAGCCAGAAATCAAGAGTGTAAGTTTTTATGCGCTTAAAAGCATTTTCAGGCCGAATGAGCAAATATGCTTGTTTCTGCCAAGTGCAGCAAAATTCTGAAGGGAAAGTGGGTTTGCCTTCATATTTTACCCAGAACAACTCAGTTCAGCATGGAAATATCATTGCAACAGCTTTTATTTACACAGAAATCAAGAGTGTAAGTTTTTATGCGCTTAAAAGCATTTTCAGGCCGAATGAGCAAATATGCTTGTTTCTGCCAATTGCAGCAAAATACTGAAGGGAAAGTGGGTTTGCCTTCATATTTGACCCAGAACAACTCAGTTCAGCATGGAAATATCATTGCAACAGCTTTTATTTAGCCAGAAATCAAGAATGTAAGTTTTATGCGCTTAAAAGCATTTTCAGGCCAAAAGAGCTGATTTCTGCCAATTGCAGCAAAATACTGAAGGGAAAGTGGGTTTGCCTTCATATTTGACCCAGAACAACTCAGTTCAGCATGGAAATATCATTGCAACAGCTTTTATTTAGCCAGAAATCAAGAGTGTAAGTTTTTATGCACTTAAAAGCATTTTGAGGCCGAATGCGCAAATATGCTTGTTTCTGCCAATTGCAGCAAAATACTGAAGGGAAAGTGGGCTTGCCTTCATATTTGACCCAGAACAACTCAGTTCAGCATGGAAATATCATTGCAACAGCTTTTATTTAGCCAGAAATCAAGAGTGTAAGTTTTTATGCGCTTAAAAGCATTTTCAGGCCGAATGAGCAAATATGCTTGTTTCAGCCAATTGCAGCAAAATACTGAAGGGAAAGTGGGTTTGCCTTCATATTTGAACCAGAACAACTCAGTTCAGCATGGAAATATCATTGCAACAGCTTTTATTTAGCCAGAAATCAAGAGTGTAAGTTTTTATACGCTTAAAAGCATTTTCAGGCCGAATGAGCAAATATGCTTGTTTCTGCCAATTGCAGTAAAATACTGAAGGGAAAGTGGGCTTGCCTTCATATTTGACCCAGAACAACTCAGTTCAGCATGGAAATATCTTTGCAACAGCTTTTATTTAGCCAGAAATCATGACTGTAAGTTTTTATGCGCTTAAAAGCATTTTCAGGCCAAATGAGCTGATTTCTGCCAATTGCAGCAAAATACTGAAGGGAAAGTGGGTTTGCCTTCATATTTGACCCAGAACAACTCAGTTCAGCATGGACATATCATTGCAACAGCTTTTATTTAGCCAGAAATCAAGAGTGTAAGTTTTTATGCGCTTAAAAGCATTTTCAGGCCGAATGAGCAAATATGCTTGTTTCTGCCAATTGCAGCAAAATACTGAAGGGAAAGTGGGCTTGCCTTCATATTTGACCCAGAACAACTCAGTTCAGCATGGAAATATCATTGCAACAGCTTTTATTTAGCCAGAAATCAAGAGTGTAAGTTTTTATGCGCTTAAAAGCATTTTCAGGCCGAATGAGCAAATATGCTTGTTTCAGCCAATTGCAGCAAAATACTGAAGGGAAAGTGGGTTTGCCTTCATATTTGAACCAGAACAACTCAGTTCAGCATGGAAATATCATTGCAACAGCTTTTATTTAGCCAGAAATCAAGAGTGTAAGTTTTTATGCGCTTAAAAGCATTTTCAGGCCGAATGAGCAAATATGCTTGTTTCAGCCAATTGCAGCAAAATACTGAAGGGAAAGTGGGTTTGCCTTCATATTTGAACCAGAACAACTCAGTTCAGCATGGAAATATCATTGCAACAGCTTTTATTTAGCCAGAAATCAAGAGTGTAAGTTTTTATGCGCTTAAAAGCATTTTCAGGCCGAATGTGCAAATATGCTTGTTTCTGCCAATTGCAGCAAAATACTGAAGGGAAAGTGGGTTTGCCTTCATATTTGACCCAGAACAACTCAGTTCAGCATGGAAATATCATTGCAACAGCTTTTATTAATCCAGAAATCAAGAGTGTAAGTTTTTATGCGCTTAAAAGCATTTTCAGGCCGAATGAGCAAATATGCTTGTTTCTGCCAAGTGCAGCAAAATACTGAAGGGAAAGTGGGTTTGCCTTCATATTTGACCCAGAACAACTCAGTTCAGCATGGAAATATCATTGCAACAGCTTTTATTTAGCCAGAAATCAAGAATGTAAGTTTTTATGCGCTTAAAAGCATTTTCAGGCCAAAAGAGCTGATTTCTGCCAATTGCAGCAAAATACTGAAGGGAAAGTGGGTTTGCCTTCATATTTGACCCAGAACAACTCAGTTCAGCATGGAAATATCATTGCAACAGCTTTTATTTAGCCAGAAATCAAGAGTGTAAGTTTTTATGCGCTTAAAAGCATTTTCAGGCCGAATGAGCAAATATGCTTGTTTCTGCCAATTGCAGCAAAATACTGAAGGGAAAGTGGGCTTGCCTTCATATTTGACCCAGAACAACTCAGTTCAGCATGGAAATATCTTTGCAACAGCTTTTATTTAGCCAGAAATCAAGACTGTAAGTTTTTATGCGCTTAAAAGCATTTTCAGGCCAAATGAGCTGATTTCTGCCAATTGCAGCAAAATACTGAAGGGAAAGTGGGTTTGCCTTCATATTTGACCCAGAACAACTCAGTTCAGCATGGAAATATCATTGCAACAGCTTTTATTTAGCCAGAAATCAAGAGTGTAAGTTTTTATGCGCTTAAAAGCATTTTCAGGCCGAATGAGCAAATATGCTTGTTTCTGCCAAGTGCAGCAAAATTCTGAAGGGAAAGTGGGTTTGCCTTCATATTTGACCCAGAACAACTCAGTTCAGCATGGAAATATCATTGCAACAGCTTTTATTTAGACAGAAATCAAGAGTGTAAGTTTTTATGCGCTTAAAAGCATTTTCAGGCCGAATGAGCAAATATGCTTGTTTCTGCCAATTGCAGCAAAATACTGAAGGGAAAGTGGGTTTGCCTTCATATTTGACCCAGAACAACTCAGTTCAGCATGGAAATATCATTGCAACAGCTTTTATTTAGCCAGAAATCAAGAATGTAAGTTTTTATGCGCTTAAAAGCATTTTCAGGCCAAAAGAGCTGATTTCTGCCAATTGCAGCAAAATACTGAAGGGAAAGTGGGCTTGCCTTCATATTTGACCCAGAACAACTCAGTTCAGCATGGAAATATCTTTGCAACAGCTTTTATTTAGCCAGAAATCAAGAGTGTAAGTTTTTATGCGCTTAAAAGCATTTTCAGGCCAAAAGAGCTGATTTCTGCCAATTGCAGCAAAATACTGAAGGGAAAGTGGGTTTGCCTTCATATTTGACCCAGAACAACTCAGTTCAGCATGGAAATATCATTGCAACAGCTTTTATTTAGCCAGAAATCAAGAGTGTAAGTTTTTATGCGCTTAAAAGCATTTTCAGGCCGAATGAGCAAATATGCTTGTTTCTGCCAATTGCAGCAAAATACTGAAGGGAAAGTGGGCTTGCCTTCATATTTGACCCAGAACAACTCAGTTCAGCATGGAAATATCTTTGCAACAGCTTTTATTTAGCCAGAAATCAAGACTGTAAGTTTTTATGCGCTTAAAAGCATTTTCAGGCCAAATGAGCTGATTTCTGCCAATTGCAGCAAAATACTGAAGGGAAAGTGGGTTTGCCTTCATATTTGACCCAGAACAACTCAGTTCAGCATGGAAATATCATTGCAACAGCTTTTATTTAGCCAGAAATCAAGAGTGTAAGTTTTTATGCGCTTAAAAGCATTTTCAGGCCGAATGAGCAAATATGCTTGTTTCTGCCAAGTGCAGCAAAATTCTGAAGGGAAAGTGGGTTTGCCTTCATATTTGACCCAGAACAACTCAGTTCAGCATGGAAATATCATTGCAACAGCTTTTATTTAGACAGAAATCAAGAGTGTAAGTTTTTATGCGCTTAAAAGCATTTTCAGGCCGAATGAGCAAATATGCTTGTTTCTGCCAATTGCAGCAAAATACTGAAGGGAAAGTGGGTTTGCCTTCATATTTGACCCAGAACAACTCAGTTCAGCATGGAAATATCATTGCAACAGCTTTTATTTAGCCAGAAATCAAGAATGTAAGTTTTTATGCGCTTAAAAGCATTTTCAAGGCCAAAAGAGCTGATTTCTGCCAATTGCAGCAAAATACTGAAGGGAAAGTGGGCTTGCCTTCATATTTGACCCAGAACAACTCAGTTCAGCATGGAAATATCTTTGCAACAGCTTTTATTTAGCCAGAAATCAAGAGTGTAAGTTTTTATGCGCTTAAAAGCATTTTCAGGCCAAATGAGCTGATTTCTGCCAATTGCAGCAAAATACTGAAGGGAAAGTGGGTTTGCCTCCATATTTGACCCAGAACAACTCAGTTCAGCATGGAAATATCATTGCAACAGCTTTTATTTAGCCAGAAATCAAGAGTGTAAGTTTTTATGCACTTAAATGCATTTTGAGGCCGAATGCGCAAATATGCTTGTTTCTGCCAATTGCAGCAAAATACTGAAGGGAAAGTGGGTTTGCCTTCATATTTGACCCAGAACAACTCAGTTCAGCATGGAAATATCATTGCAACAGCTTTTATTTAGCCAGAAATCAAGAGTGTAAGTTTTTATGCGCTTAAAAGCATTTTCAGGCCGAATGAGCAAATATGCTTGTTTCTGCCAAGTGCAGCAAAATTCTGAAGGGAAAGTGGGTTTGCCTTCATATTTGACCCAGAACAACTCAGTTCAGCATGGAAATATCATTGCAACAGCTTTTATTTAGCCAGAAATCAAGAATGTAAGTTTTTATGCGCTTAAAAGCATTTTCAGGCCAAAAGAGCTGATTTCTGCCAATTGCAGCAAAATACTGAAGGGAAAGTGGGCTTGCCTTCATATTTGACCCAGAACAACTCAGTTCAGCATGGAAATATCTTTGCAACAGCTTTTATTTAGCCAGAAATCAAGACTGTAAGTTTTTATGCGCTTAAAACTATTTTCAGGCCAAATGAGCTGATTTCTGCCAATTGCAGCAAAATACTGAAGGGAAAGTGGGTTTGCCTTCATATTTGACCCAGAACAACTCAGTTCAGCATGGAAATATAATTGCAACAGCTTTTATTTAGCCAGAAATCAAGAGTGTAAGTTTTTATGCGCTTAAAAGCATTTTCAGGCCGAATGAGCAAATATGCTTGTTTCTGCCAATTGCAGCAAAATTCTGAAGGGAAAGTGGGTTTGCCTTCATATTTGACCCAGAACAACTCAGTTCAGCATGGAAATATCATTGCAACAGCTTTTATTTAGACAGAAATCAAGAGTGTAAGTTTTTATGCGCTTAAAAGCATTTTCAGGCCGAATGAGCAAATATGCTTGTTTCTGCCAATTGCAGCAAAATACTGAAGGGAAAGTGGGTTTGCCTTCATATTTGACCCAGAACAACTCAGTTCAGCATGGAAATATCATTGCAACAGCTTTTATTTAGCCAGAAATCAAGAATGTAAGTTTTTATGCGCTTAAAAGCATTTTCAGGCCAAATGAGCTGATTTCTGCCAATTGCAGCAAAATACTGAAGGGAAAGTGGGTTTGCCTTCATATTTGACCCAGAACAACTCAGTTCAGCATGGACATATCATTGCAACAGCTTTTATTTAGCCAGAAATCAAGAGTGTAATTTTTTATGCGCTTAAAAGCATTTTCAGGCCGAATGAGCAAATATGCTTGTTTCTGCCAATTGCAGCAAAATACTGAAGGGAAAGTGGGTTTGCCTTCATATTTGAACCAGAACAACTCAGTTCAGCATGGAAATATCATTGCAACAGCTTTTATTTAGCCAGAAATCAAGAGTGTAAGTTTTTATACGCTTAAAAGCATTTTCAGGCCGAATGAGCAAATATGCTTGTTTCTGCCAATTGCAGCAAAATACTGAAGGGAAAGTGGGCTTGCCTTCATATTTGACCCAGAACAACTCAGTTCAGCATGGAAATATCTTTGCAACAGCTTTTATTTAGCCAGAAATCATGACTGTAAGTTTTTATGCGCTTAAAAGCATTTTCAGGCCAAATGAGCTGATTTCTGCCAATTGCAGCAAAATACTGAAGGGAAAGTGGGTTTGCCTTCATATTTGACCCAGAACAACTCAGTTCAGCATGGAAATATCATTGCAACAGCTTTTATTTAGCCAGAAATCAAGAGTGTAAGTTTTTATGCGCTTAAAAGCATTTTCAGGCCGAATGAGCAAATATGCTTGTTTCTGCCAATTGCAGCAAAATACTGAAGGGAAAGTGGGCTTGCCTTCATATTTGACCCAGAACAACTCAGTTCAGCATGGAAATATCTTTGCAACAGCTTTTATTTAGCCAGAAATCAAGACTGTAAGTTTTTATGCGCTTAAAAGCATTTTCAGGCCAAATGAGCTGATTTCTGCCAATTGCAGCAAAATACTGAAGGGAAAGTGGGTTTGCCTTCATATTTGACCCAGAACAACTCAGTTCAGCATGGAAATATCATTGCAACAGCTTTTATTTAGCCAGAAATCAAGAGTGTAAGTTTTTATGCACTTAAAAGCATTTTCAGGCCGAATGAGCAAATATGCTTGTTTCTGCCAACTGCAGCAAAATACTGAAGGGAAAGTGGGTTTGCCTTCATATTTGACCCAGAACAACTCAGTTCAGCATGGAAATATCATTGCAACAGCTTTTATTTAGCCAGAAATCAAGAGTGTAAGTTTTTATGCGCTTAAAAGCATTTTCAGGCCGAATGAGCAAATATGCTTGTTTCTGCCAAGTGCAGCAAAATTCTGAAGGGAAAGTGGGTTTGCCTTCATATTTGACCCAGAACAACTCAGTTCAGCATGGAAATATCATTGCAACAGCTTTTATTTAGCCAGAAATCAAGAGTGTAAGTTTTTATGCGCTTAAAAGCATTTTCAGGCCGAATGAGCAAATATTCTTGTTTCTGCCAATTGCAGCAAAATACTGAAGGGAAAGTGGGTTTGCCTTCATATTTGACCCAGAACAACTCAGTTCAGCATGGAAATATCATTGCAACAGCTTTTATTTAGCCAGAAATCAAGAATGTAAGTTTTTATGCGCTTAAAAGCATTTTCAGGCCAAAAGAGCTGATTTCTGCCAATTGCAGCAAAATACTGAAGGGAAAGTGGGCTTGCCTTCATATTTGACCCAGAACAACTCAGTTCAGCATGGAAATATCTTTGCAACAGCTTTTATTTAGCCAGAAATCAAGACTGTAAGTTTTTATGCGCTTAAAAGCATTTTCAGGCCAAATGAGCTGATTTCTGCCAATTGCAGCAAAATACTGAAGGGAAAGTGGGTTTGCCTCCATATTTGACCCAGAACAACTCAGTTCAGCATGGAAATATCATTGCAACAGCTTTTATTTAGCCAGAAATCAAGAGTGTAAGTTTTTATGCACTTAAAAGCATTTTGAGGCCGAATGCGCAAATATGCTTGTTTCTGCCAATTGCAGCAAAATACTGAAGGGAAAGTGGGTTTGCCTTCATATTTGACCCAGAACAACTCAGTTCAGCATGGAAATATCATTGCAACAGCTTTTATTTAGCCAGAAATCAAGAGTGTAAGTTTTTATGCGCTTAAAAGCATTTTCAGGCCGAATGAGCAAATATGCTTGTTTCTGCCAAGTGCAGCAAAATTCTGAAGGGAAAGTGGGTTTGCCTTCATATTTGACCCAGAACAACTCAGTTCAGCATGGAAATATCATTGCAACAGCTTTTATTTAGCCAGAAATCAAGAATGTAAGTTTTTATGCGCTTAAAAGCATTTTCAGGCCAAAAGAGCTGATTTCTGCCAATTGCAGCAAAATACTGAAGGGAAAGTGGGCTTGCCTTCATATTTGACCCAGAACAACTCAGTTCAGCATGGAAATATCTTTGCAACAGCTTTTATTTAGCCAGAAATCAAGACTGTAAGTTTTTATGCGCTTAAAAGCATTTTCAGGCCAAATGAGCTGATTTCTGCCAATTGCAGCAAAATACTGAAGGGAAAGTGGGTTTGCCTTCATATTTGACCCAGAACAACTCAGTTCAGCATGGAAATATCATTGCAACAGCTTTTATTTAGCCAGAAATCAAGAGTGTAAGTTTTTATGCGCTTAAAAGCATTTTCAGGCCGAATGAGCAAATATGCTTGTTTCTGCCAAGTGCAGCAAAATTCTGAAGGGAAAGTGGGTTTGCCTTCATATTTGACCCAGAACAACTCAGTTCAGCATGGAAATATCATTGCAACAGCTTTTATTTAGACAGAAATCAAGAGTGTAAGTTTTTATGCGCTTAAAAGCATTTTCAGGCCGAATGAGCAAATATGCTTGTTTCTGCCAATTGCAGCAAAATACTGAAGGGAAAGTGGGTTTGCCTTCATATTTGACCCAGAACAACTCAGTTCAGCATGGAAATATCATTGCAACAGCTTTTATTTAGCCAGAAATCAAGAATGTAAGTTTTTATGCGCTTAAAAGCATTTTCAGGCCAAATGAGCTGATTTCTGCCAATTGCAGCAAAATACTGAAGGGAAAGTGGGTTTGCCTTCATATTTGACCCAGAACAACTCAGTTCAGCATGGACATATCATTGCAACAGCTTTTATTTAGCCAGAAATCAAGAGTGTAATTTTTTATGCGCTTAAAAGCATTTTCAGGCCGAATGAGCAAATATGCTTGTTTCTGCCAATTGCAGCAAAATACTGAAGGGAAAGTGGGCTTGCCTTCATATTTGACCCAGAACAACTCAGTTCAGCATGGAAATATCATTGCAACAGCTTTTATTTAGCCAGAAATCAAGAGTGTAAGTTTTTATGCACTTAAAAGCATTTTCAGGCCGAATGAGCAAATATGCTTGTTTCTGCCAATTGCAGCAAAATACTGAAGGGAAAGTGGGTTTGCCTTCATATTTGACCCAGAACAACTCAGTTCAGCATGGAAATATCATTGCAACAGCTTTTATTTAGCCAGAAATCAAGAGTGTAAGATTTTATGCGCTTAAAAGCATTTTCAGGCCGAATGAGCAAATATGCTTGTTTCTGCCAAGTGCAGCAAAATTCTGAAGGGAAAGTGGGTTTGCCTTCATATTTGACCCAGAACAACTCAGTTCAGCATGGAAATATCATTGCAACAGCTTTTATTTAGACAGAAATAAAGAGTGTAAGTTTTTATGCGCTTAAAAGCATTTTCAGGCCGAATGAGCAAATATGCTTGTTTCTGCCAATTGCAGCAAAATACTGAAGGGAAAGTGGGTTTGCCTTCATATTTGACCCAGAACAACTCAGTTCAGCATGGAAATATCATTGCAACAGCTTTTATTTAGCCAGAAATCAAGAATGTAAGTTTTTATGCGCTTAAAAGCATTTTCAGGCCGAATGAGCAAATATGCTTGTTTCTGCCAAGTGCAGCAAAATACTGAAGGGAAAGTGGGTTTGCCTTCATATTTGACCCAGAACAACTCAGTTCAGCATGGAAATATCATTGCAACAGCTTTTATTTAGCCAGAAATCAAGAGTGTAAGTTTTTATGCGCTTAAAAGCATTTTCAGGCCAAATGAGCTGATTTCTGCCAATTGCAGCAAAATACTGAAGGGAAAGTGGGTTTGCCTTCATATTTGACCCAGAACAACTCAGTTCAGCATGGAAATATCATTGCAACAGCTTTTATTTAGCCAGAAATCAAGAGTGTAAGTTTTTATGCGCCTAAAAGCATTTTCAGGCCGAATGAGCAAATATTCTTGTTTCTGCCAATTGCAGCAAAATACTGAAGGGAAAGTGGGTTTGCCTTCATATTTGACCCAGAACAACTCAGTTCAGCATGGAAATATCATTGCAACAGCTTTTATTTAGCCAGAAATCAAGAGTGTAAGTTTTTATGCGCTTAAAAGCATTTTCAGGCCAAATGAGCTGATTTCTGCCAATTGCAGCAAAATACTGAAGGGAAAGTGGGTTTGCCTTCATATTTGACCCAGAACAACTCAGTTCAGCATGGAAACATCATTGCAACAGCTTTTATTTAGCCAGAAATCAAGAGTGTAAGTTTTTATGCGCTTAAAAGCATTTTCAGGCCGAATGAGCAAATATCCTTGTTTCTGCCAATTGCAGCAAAATACTGAAGGGAAAGTGGGTTTGCCTTCATATTTGACCCAGAACAACTCAGTTCAGCATGGAAATATCTTTGCAACAGCTTTTATTTAGCCAGAAATCAAGACTGTAAGTTTTTATGCGCTTAAAAGCATTTTCAGGCCAAATGAGCTGATTTCTGCCAATTGCAGCAAAATACTGAAGGGAAAGTGGGTTTGCCTTCATATTTGACCCAGAACAACTCAGTTCAGCATGGAAATATCATTGCAACAGCTTTTATTTAGCCAGAAATCAAGAGTGTAAGTTTTTATGCGCTTAAAAGCATTTTCAGGCCGAATGAGCAAATATGCTTGTTTCTGCCAAGTGCAGCAAAATTCTGAAGGGAAAGTGGGTTTGCCTTCATATTTGACCCAGAACAACTCAGTTCAGCATGGAAATATCATTGCAACAGCTTTTATTTAGACAGAAATCAAGAGTGTAAGTTTTTATGCGCTTAAAAGCATTTTCAGGCCGAATGAGCAAATATGCTTGTTTCTGCCAATTGCAGCAAAATACTGAAGGGAAAGTGGGTTTGCCTTCATATTTGACCCAGAACAACTCAGTTCAGCATGGAAATATCATTGCAACAGCTTTTATTTAGCCAGAAATCAAGAATGTAAGTTTTTATGCGCTTAAAAGCATTTTCAGGCCAAATGAGCTGATTTCTGCCAATTGCAGCAAAATACTGAAGGGAAAGTGGGTTTGCCTTCATATTTGACCCAGAACAACTCAGTTCAGCATGGACATATCATTGCAACAGCTTTTATTTAGCCAGAAATCAAGAGTGTAATTTTTTATGCGCTTAAAAGCATTTTCAGGCCGAATGAGCAAATATGCTTGTTTCTGCCAATTGCAGCAAAATACTGAAGGGAAAGTGGGCTTGCCTTCATATTTGACCCAGAACAACTCAGTTCAGCATGGAAATATCTTTGCAACAGCTTTTATTTAGCCAGAAATCAAGACTGTAAGTTTTTATGCGCTTAAAAGCATTTTCAGGCCAAATGAGCTGATTTCTGCCAATTGCAGCAAAATACTAAAGGGAAAGTGGGTTTGCCTTCATATTTGACCCAGAACAACTCAGTTCAGCATGGAAATATCATTGCAACAGCTTTTATTTAGCCAGAAATCAAGAGTGTAAGTTTTTATGCACTTAAAAGCATTTTCAGGCCGAATGAGCAAATATGCTTGTTTCTGCCAATTGCAGCAAAATACTGAAGGGAAAGTGGGTTTGCCTTCATATTTGACCCAGAACAACTCAGTTCAGCATGGAAATATCATTGCAACAGCTTTTATTTAGCCAGAAATCAAGAGTGTAAGATTTTATGCGCTTAAAAGCATTTTCAGGCCGAATGAGCAAATATGCTTGTTTCTGCCAAGTGCAGCAAAATTCTGAAGGGAAAGTGGGTTTGCCTTCATATTTGACCCAGAACAACTCAGTTCAGCATGGAAATATCATTGCAACAGCTTTTATTTAGACAGAAATAAAGAGTGTAAGTTTTTATGCGCTTAAAAGCATTTTCAGGCCGAATGAGCAAATATGCTTGTTTCTGCCAATTGCAGCAAAATACTGAAGGGAAAGTGGGTTTGCCTTCATATTTGACCCAGAACAACTCAGTTCAGCATGGAAATATCATTGCAACAGCTTTTATTTAGCCAGAAATCAAGAATGTAAGTTTTTATGCGCTTAAAAGCATTTTCAGGCCGAATGAGCAAATATGCTTGTTTCTGCCAAGTGCAGCAAAATACTGAAGGGAAAGTGGGTTTGCCTTCATATTTGACCCAGAACAACTCAGTTCAGCATGGAAATATCATTGCAACAGCTTTTATTTAGCCAGAAATCAAGAGTGTAAGTTTTTATGCGCTTAAAAGCATTTTCAGGCCAAATGAGCTGATTTCTGCCAATTGCAGCAAAATACTGAAGGGAAAGTGGGTTTGCCTTCATATTTGACCCAGAACAACTCAGTTCAGCATGGAAATATCATTGCAACAGCTTTTATTTAGCCAGAAATCAAGAGTGTAAGTTTTTATGCGCCTAAAAGCATTTTCAGGCCGAATGAGCAAATATTCTTGTTTCTGCCAATTGCAGCAAAATACTGAAGGGAAAGTGGGTTTGCCTTCATATTTGACCCAGAACAACTCAGTTCAGCATGGAAATATCATTGCAACAGCTTTTATTTAGCCAGAAATCAAGAGTGTAAGTTTTTATGCGCTTAAAAGCATTTTCAGGCCAAATGAGCTGATTTCTGCCAATTGCAGCAAAATACTGAAGGGAAAGTGGGTTTGCCTTCATATTTGACCCAGAACAACTCAGTTCAGCATGGAAACATCATTGCAACAGCTTTTATTTAGCCAGAAATCAAGAGTGTAAGTTTTTATGCGCTTAAAAGCATTTTCAGGCCGAATGAGCAAATATCCTTGTTTCTGCCAATTGCAGCAAAATACTGAAGGGAAAGTGGGTTTGCCTTCATATTTGACCCAGAACAACTCAGTTCAGCATGGAAATATCATTGCAACAGCTTTTATTTAGCCAGAAATCAAGAGTGTAAGTTTTTATGCGCTTAAAAGCATTTTCAGGCCGAATGAGCAAATATGCTTGTTTCTGCCAAGTGCAGCAAAATACTGAAGGGAAAGTGGGTTTGCCTTCATATTTGACCCAGAACAACTCAGTTCAGCATGGAAATATCATTGCAACAGCTTTTATTTAGCCAGAAATCAAGAGTGTAAGTTTTTATGCGCTTAAAAGCATTTTCAGGCCGAATGAGCAAATATGCTTGTTTCTGCCAATTGCAGCAAAATACTGAAGGGAAAGTGGGTTTGCCTTCATAGTTGACCCAGAACAACTCAGTTCAGCATGGAAATATCATTGCAACAGCTTTTATTTAGCCAGAAATCAAGAATTTAAGTTTGTATGCGCTTAAAAGCATTTTCAGGCCAAATGAGCTGATTTCTGCCAATTGCAGCAAAATACTGAAGGGAAAGTGGGTTTGCCTTCATATTTGACCCAGAACAACTCAGTTCAGCATGGAAATATCATTGCAACAGCTTTTATTTAGCCAGAAATCAAGAGTGTAAGTTTTTATGCGCTTAAAAGCATTTTCAGGCCGAATGAGCAAATATGCTTGTTTCTGCCAAGTGCAGCAAAATACTGAAGGGAAAGTGGGTTTGCCTTCATATTTGACCCAGAACAACTCAGTTCAGCATGGAAATATCATTGCAACAGCTTTTCTTTAGCCAGAAATCAAGAGTGTAAGTTTTTATGCGCTTAAAAGCATTTTCAGGCCGAATGAGCAAATATGCTTGTTTCTGCCAAGTGCAGCAAAATACTGAAGGGAAAGTGGGTTTGCCTTCATATTTGACCCAGAACAACTCAGTTCAGCATGGAAATATCTTTGCAACAGCTTTTATTTAGCCAGAAATCAAGACTGTAAGTTTTTATGCGCTTAAAAGCATTTTCAGGCCAAATGAGCTGATTTCTGCCAATTGCAGCAAAATACTAAAGGGAAAGTGGGTTTGCCTTCATATTTGACCCAGAACAACTCAGTTCAGCATGGAAATATCATTGCAACAGCTTTTATTTAGCCAGAAATCAAGAGTGTAAGTTTTTATGCACTTAAAAGCATTTTCAGGCCGAATGAGCAAATATGCTTGTTTCTGCCAATTGCAGCAAAATACTGAAGGGAAAGTGGGTTTGCCTTCATATTTGACCCAGAAGAACTCAGTTCAGCATGGAAATATCATTGCAAAGGCTTTTATTTAGCCAGAAATCAAGAGTGTAAGTTTTTATGCGCTTAAAAGCATTTTCAGGCCAAATGAGCAAATATGCTTGTTTCTGCCAAGTGCAGCAAAATACTGAAGGGAAAGTAGGTTTGCCTTCATATTTGACCCAGAACAACTCAGTTCAGCATGGAAATATCATTGCAACAGCTTTTATTTAGCCAGAAATCAAGAGTATAAGTTTTTATGCGCTTAAAAGCATTTTCAGGCCAAATGAGCTGATTTCTGCCAATTGCAGCAAAATACTGAAGGGAAAGTGGGTTTGCCTTCAGATTTGACCCAGAACAACTCAGTTCAGCATGGAAATATCATTGCAACAGCTTTTATTTAGCCAGAAATCAAGAGTGTAAGTTTTTATGCGCTTAAAAGCATTTTCAGGCCGAATGAGCAAATATGCTTGTTTCTGCCAATTGCAGCAAAATACTGAAGGGAAAGTGGGTTTGCCTTCATATTTGACCCAGAAAAACTCAGTTCAGCATGGAAATATCATTGCAACAGCTTTTATTTAGCCAGAAATCAAGAGTGTAAGTTTTTATGCGCTTAAGAGCATTTTCAGGCCGAATGAGCAAATATGCTTGTTTCTGCCAATTGCAGCAAAATACTGAAGGGAAAGTGGGTTTGCCTTCATATTTGACCCAGAACAACTCAGTTCAGCATGGAAATATCTTTGCAACAGCTTTTATTTAGCCAGAAATCAAGACTGTAAGTTTTTATGCGCTTAAAAGCATTTTCAGGCCAAATGAGCTGATTTCTGCCAATTGCAGCAAAATACTGAAGGGAAAGTGGGTTTGCCTTCATATTTGACCCAGAACAACTCAGTTCAGCATGGAAATATCATTGCAACAGCTTTTATTTAGCCAGAAATCAAGAGTGTAAGTTTTTATGCACTTAAAAGCATTTTCAGGCCGAATGAGCAAATATGCTTGTTTCTGCCAACTGCAGCAAAATACTGAAGGGAAAGTGGGTTTGCCTTCATATTTGACCCAGAACAACTCAGTTCAGCATGGAAATATCATTGCAACAGCTTTTATTTAGCCAGAAATCAAGAGTGTAAGTTTTTATACGCTTAAAAGCATTTTCAGGCCGAATGAGCAAATATGCTTGTTTCTGCCAATTGCAGCAAAATACTGAAGGGAAAGTGGGCTTGCCTTCATATTTGACCCAGAACAACTCAGTTCAGCATGGAAATATCTTTGCAACAGCTTTTATTTAGCCAGAAATCAAGACTGTAAGTTTTTATGCGCTTAAAAGCATTTTGAGGCCGAATGCGCAAATATGCTTGTTTCTGCCAATTGCAGCAAAATACTGAAGGGAAAGTGGGTTTGCCTTCATATTTGACCCAGAACAACTCAGTTCAGCATGGAAATATCATTGCAACAGCTTTTATTTAGCCAGAAATCAAGACTGTAAGTTTTTATGCACTTAAAAGCATTTTCAGGCCGAATGAGCAAATATGCTTGTTTCTGCCAATTGCAGCAAAATACTGAAGGGAAAGTGGGTTTGCCTTCATATTTGACCCAGAACAACTCAGTTCAGCATGGAAATATCATTGCAACAGCTTTTATTTAGCCAGAAATCAAGAGTGTAAGTTTTTATGCGCTTAAAAGCATTTTCAGGCCGAATGAGCAAATATGCTTGTTTCTGCCAAGTGCAGCAAAATACTGAAGGGAAAGTGGGTTTGCCTTCATATTTGACCCAGAACAACTCAGTTCAGCATGGAAATATCATTGCAACAGCTTTTATTTAGACAGAAATAAAGAGTGTAAGTTTTTAAGCGCTTAAAAGCATTTTCAGGCCGAATGAGCAAATATGCTTGTTTCTGCCAATTGCAGCAAAATACTGAAGGGAAAGTGGGTTTGCCTTCATATTTGACCCAGAACAACTCAGTTCAGCATGGAAATATCATTGCAACAGCTTTTATTTAGCCAGAAATCAAGAATGTAAGTTTTTATGCGCTTAAAAACATTTTCAGGCCGAATGAGCAAATATGCTTGTTTCTGCCAAGTGCAGCAAAATACTGAAGGGAAAGTGGGTTTGCCTTCATATTTGACCCAGAACAACTCAGTTCAGCATGGAAATATCATTGCAACAGCTTTTATTTAGCCAGAAATCAAGAGTGTAAGTTTTTATGCGCTTAAAAGCATTTTCAGGCCAAATGAGCTGATTTCTGCCAATTGCAGCAAAATACTGAAGGGAAAGTGGGTTTGCCTTCATATTTGACCCAGAACAACTCAGTTCAGCATGGAAATATCATTGCAACAGCTTTTATTTAGCCAGAAATCAAGAGTGTAAGTTTTTATGCGCTTAAAAGCATTTTCAGGCCGAATGAGCAAATATGCTTGTTTCTGCCAATTGCAGCAAAATACTGAAGGGAAAGTTGGTTTGCCTTCATATTTGACCCAGAACAACTCAGTTCAGCATGGAAATATCATTGGAAAGGCTTTTATTTAGCCAGAAATCAAGAGTGTAAGTTTTTATGCGCTTAAAAGCATTTTCAGGCCGAATGAGCAAATATGCTTGTTTCTGCCAATTGCAGCAAAATACTGAAGGGAAAGTGGGTTTGCCTTCAGATTTGACCCAGAACAACTCAGTTCAGCATGGAAATATCATTGCAACAGCTTTTATTTAGCCAGAAATCAAGAGTGTAAGTTTTTATGCGCTTAAAAGCATTTTCAGGCCAAATGAGCTGATTTCTGCCAATTGCAGCAAAATACTGAAGGGAAAGTGGGTTTGCCTTCATATTTGACCCAGAACAACTCAGTTCAGCATGGAAATATCATTGCAACAGCTTTTATTTAGCCAGAAATCAAGAATTTAAGTTTTTATGCGTTTAAAAGCATTTTCAGGCCGAATGAGCAAATATGCTTGTTTCTGCCAAGTGCAGCAAAATACTGAAGGGAAAGTGGGTTTGCCTTCATATTTGACCCAGAACAACTCAGTTCAGCATGGAAATATCATTGCAACAGCTTTTATTTAGCCAGAAATCAAGAGTGTACGTTTTTATGCGCTTAAAAGCATTTTCAGGCCGAATGAGCAAATATGCTTGTTTCTGCCAATTGCAGCAAAATACTGAAGGGAAAGTGGGTTTGCCTTCATATTTGACCCAGAACAACTCAGTTCAGCATGGAAATATCATTGCAACAGCTTTTATTTAGCCAGAAATCAAGAATGTAAGTTTTTATGCACTTAAAAGCATTTTCAGGCCAAATGAGCTGATTTCTGCCAATTGCAGCAAAATACTGAAGGGAAAGTGGGTTTGCCTTCATATTTGACCCAGAACAACTCAGTTCAGCATGGAAATATCATTGCAACAGCTTTTATTTAGCCAGAAATCAAGAGTGTAAGTTTTTATGCGCTTAAAAGCATTTTCAGGCCGAATGAGCAAATATGCTTGTTTCTGCCAATTGCAGCAAAATACTGAAGGGAAAGTGGGCTTGCCTTCATATTTGACCCAGAACAACTCAGTTCAGCATGGAAATATCTTTGCAACAGCTTTTATTTAGCCAGAAATCAAGACTGTAAGTTTTTATGCGCTTAAAAGCATTTTCAGGCCAAATGAGCTGATTTCTGCCAATTGCAGCAAAATACTAAAGGGAAAGTGGGTTTGCCTTCATATTTGACCCAGAACAACTCAGTTCAGCATGGAAATATCATTGCAACAGCTTTTATTTAGCCAGAAATCAAGAATGTAAGTTTTTATGCGCTTAAAAGCATTTTCCGGCCAAATGAGCTGATTTCTGCCAATTGCAGCAAAATACTGAAGGGAAAGTGGGTTTGCCTTCATATTTGACCCAGAACAACTCAGTTCAGCATGGAAATATCATTGCAACAGCTTTTATTTAGCCAGAAATCAAGAGTGTAAGTTTTTATGCGCTTAAAAGCATTTTCAGGCCAAATGAGCTGATTTCTGCCAATTGCAGCAAAATACTGAAGGGAAAGTGGGTTTGCCTTCATATTTGACCCAGAACAACTCAGTTCAGCATGGAAATATCATTGCAACAGCTTTTATTTAGCCAGAAATCAAGAGTGTAAGTTTTTATGCGCTTAAAAGCATTTTCAGGCCGAATGAGCAAATATGCTTGTTTCTGCCAATTGCAGCAAAATACTGAAGGGAAAGTGGGTTTGCCTTCATATTTGACGCAGAACAACTCAGTTCAGCATGGAAATATCATTGCAACAGCTTTTATTTAGCCAGAAATCAAGACTGTAAGTTTTTATTCGCTTAAAAGCATTTTCAGGCCGAATGAGCAAATATGCTTGTTTCTGCCAATTGCAGCAAAATACTGAAGGGAAAGTGGGTTTGCCTTCATATTTGACCCAGAACAACTCAGTTCAGCATGGAAATATCATTGCAACAGCTTTTATTTAGCCAGAAATCAAGAATGTAAGTTTTTATGCGCTTAAAAGCATTTTCAGGCCACATGAGCTGATTTCTGCCAATTGCAGCAAAATACTGAAGGGAAAGTGGGTTTGCCTTCATATTTGACCCAGAACAACTCAGTTCAGCATGGAAATATCATTGCAACAGCTTTTATTTAGCCAGAAATCAAGAGTGTAAGTTTTTATGCGCTTAAAAGCATTTTCAGGCCGAATGAGCAAATATGCTTGTTTCTGCCAAGTGCAGCAAAATACTGAAGGGAAAGTGGGTTTGCCTTCATATTTGACCCAGAACAACTCAGTTCAGCATGGAAATATCATTGCAACAGCTTTTATTTAGCCAGAAATCAAGAGTGTAAGTTTTTATGCGCTTAAAAGCATTTTCAGGCCGAATGAGCAAATATGCTTGTTTCTGCCAATTGCAGCAAAATACTGAAGGGAAAGTGGGTTTGCCTTCATAGTTGACCCAGAACAACTCAGTTCAGCATGGAAATATCATTGCAACAGCTTTTATTTAGCCAGAAATCAAGAATTTAAGTTTGTATGCGCTTAAAAGCATTTTCAGGCCAAATGAGCTGATTTCTGCCAATTGCAGCAAAATACTGAAGGGAAAGTGGGTTTGCCTTCATAGTTGACCCAGAACAACTCAGTTCAGCATGGAAATATCATTGCAACAGCTTTTATTTAGCCAGAAATCAAGAATTTAAGTTTGTATGCGCTTAAAAGCATTTTCAGGCCAAATGAGCTGATTTCTGCCAATTGCAGCAAAATACTGAAGGGAAAGTGGGTTTGCCTTCATATTTGACCCAGAACAACTCAGTTCAGCATGGAAATATCATTGCAACAGCTTTTATTTAGCCAGAAATCAAGAATTTAAGTTTTTATGCGTTTAAAAGCATTTTCAGGCAGAATGAGCAAATATGCTTGTTTCTGCCAAGTGCAGCAAAATACTGAAGGGAAAGTGGGTTTGCCTTCATATTTGACCCAGAACAACTCAGTTCAGCATGGAAATATCATTGCAACAGCTTTTATTTAGCCAGAAATCAAGAGTGTACGTTTTTATGCGCTTAAAAGCATTTTCAGGCCGAATGAGCAAATATGCTTGTTTCTGCCAATTGCAGCAAAATACTGAAGGGAAAGTGGGTTTGCCTTCATATTTGACCCAGAACAACTCAGTTCAGCATGGAAATATCATTGCAACAGCTTTTATTTAGCCAGAAATCAAGAGTGTAAGTTTTTATGCGCTTAAAAGCATTTTCAGGCCGAATGAGCAAATATGCTTGTTTCTGCCAATTGCAGCAAAATACTGAAGGGAAAGTGGGTTTGCCTTCATATTTGACCCAGAACAACTCAGTTCAGCATGGAAATATCATTGCAACAGCTTTTATTTAGCCAGAAATCAAGAGTGTAAGTTTTTATGCGCTTAAAAGCATTTTCAGGCCGAATGAGCAAATATGCTTGTTTCTGCCAATTGCAGCAAAATACTGAAGGGAAAGTGGGTTTGCCTTCATATTTGACCCAGAACAACTCAGTTCAGCATGGAAATATCATTGCAACAGCTTTTATTTAGCCAGAAATCAAGAATGTAAGTTTTTATGCGCTTAAAAGCATTTTCAGGCCAAATGAGCTGATTTCTGCCAATTGCAGCAAAATACTGAAGGGAAAGTGGGTTTGCCTTCATATTTGACCCAGAACAACTCAGTTCAGCATGGAAATATCATTGCAACAGCTTTTATTTAGCCAGAAATCAAGAGTGTAAGTTTTTATGCGCTTAAAAGCATTTTCAGGCCGAATGAGCAAATATGCTTGTTTCTGCCAATTGCAGCAAAATACTGAAGGGAAAGTGGGTTTGCCTTCATATTTGACCCAGAACAACTCAGTTCAGCATGGAAATATCATTGCAACAGCTTTTATTTAGCCAGAAATCAAGAGTGTAAGTTTTTATGCGCTTAAAAGCCTTTTCAGGCCGAATGAGCAAATATGCTTGTTTCAGCCAATTGCAGCAAAATACTGAAGGGAAAGTGGGTTTGCCTTCATATTTGACCCAGAACAACTCAGTTCAGCATGGAAATATCATTGCAACAGCTTTTATTTAGCCAGAAATCAAGAGTGTAAGTTTTTATGCGCTTAAAAGCATTTTCAGGCCGAATGAGCAAATATGCTTGTTTCTGCCAATTGCAGCAAAATACTGAAGGGAAAGTGGGTTTGCCTTCATATTTGACCCAGAACAACTCAGTTCAGCATGGAAATATCATTGCAACAGCTTTTATTTAGCCAGAAATCAAGAGTGTAAGTTTTTATGCGCTTAAAAGCATTTTCAGGCCGAATGAGCAAATACGCTTGTTTCTGCCAATTGCAGCAAAATACTGAAGGGAAAGTGGGTTTGCCTTCATATTTGACCCAGAACAACTCAGTTCAGCATGGAAATATCATTGCAACAGCTTTTATTTAGCCAGAAATCAAGAGTATAAGTTTTTATGCGCTTAAAAGCATTTTCAGGCCAAATGAGCTGATTTCTGCCAATTGCAGCAAAATACTGAAGGGAAAGTGGGTTTGCCTTCAGATTTGACCCAGAACAACTCAGTTCAGCATGGAAATATCATTGCAACAGCTTTTATTTAGCCAGAAATCAAGAGTGTAAGTTTTTATGCGCTTAAAAGCATTTTCAGGCCGAATGAGCAAATATGCTTGTTTCTGCCAATTGCAGCAAAATACTGAAGGGAAAGTGGGTTTGCCTTCATATTTGACCCAGAACAACTCAGTTCAGCATGGAAATATCATTGCAACAGCTTTTATTTAGCCAGAAATCAAGAGTGTAAGTTTTTATGCGCTTAAAAGCATTTTCAGGCCGAATGAGCAAATATGCTTGTTTCTGCCAATTGCAGCAAAATACTGAAGGGAAAGTGGGTTTGCCTTCATATTTGACCCAGAACAACTCAGTTCAGCATGGAAATATCATTGCAACAGCTTTTATTTAGCCAGAAATCAAGAGTGTAAGTTTTTATGCGCTTAAAAGCATTTTCAGGCCGAATGAGCAAATATGCTTGTTTCTGCCAATTGCAGCAAAATACTGAAGGGAAAGTGGGTTTGCCTTCATATTTGACCCAGAACAACTCAGTTCAGCATGGAAATATCATTGCAACAGCTTTTATTTAGCCAGAAATCAAGAGTGTAAGTTTTTATGCGCTTAAAAGCATTTTCAGGCCGAATGAGCAAATATGCTTGTTTCTGCCAATTGCAGCAAAATACTGAAGGGAAAGTAGGTTTGCCTTCATATTTGACCCAGAACAACTCAGTTCAGCATGGAAATATCATTGCAACAGCTTTTATTTAGCCAGAAATCAAGAGTGTAAGTTTTTATGCGCTTAAAAGCATTTTCAGGCCGAATGAGCAAATATGCTTGTTTCTGCCAATTGCAGCAAAATACTGAAGGGAAAGTGGGTTTGCCTTCATATTTGACCCAGAAGAACTCAGTTCAGCATGGAAATATCATTGCAAAGGCTTTTATTTAGCCAGAAATCAAGAGTGTAAGTTTTTATGCGCTTAAAAGCATTTTCAGGCCGAATGAGCAAATATGCTTGTTTCTGCCAATTGCAGCAAAATACTGAAGGGAAAGTGGGTTTGCCTTCATATTTGACCCAGAACAACTCAGTTCAGCATGGAAATATCATTGCAACAGCTTTTATTTAGCCAGAAATCAAGAGTGTAAGTTTTTATGCGCTTAAAAGCATTTTCAGTCCGAATGAGCAAATATGCTTGTTTCTGCCAATTGCAGCAAAATACTGAAGGGAAAGTGGGTTTGCCTTCATATTTGACCCAGAACAACTCAGTTCAGCATGGAAATATCATTGCAACAGCTTTTATTTAGCCAGAAATCAAGAGTGTAAGTTTTTATGCGCTTAAAAGCATTTTCAGGCCGAATGAGCAAATATGCTTGTTTCTGCCAATTGCAGCAAAATACTGAAGGGAAAGTGGGTTTGCCTTCATATTTGACCCAGAACAACTCAGTTCAGCATGGAAATATCATTGCAACAGCTTTTATTTAGCCAGAAATCAAGAGTGTAAGTTTTTATGCGCTTAAAAGCATTTTCAGGCCGAATGAGCAAATATGCTTGTTTCTGCCAAGTGCAGCAAAATACTGAAGGGAAAGGGGGTTTGCCTTCATATTTGAACCAGAACAACTCAGTTCAGCATGGAAATATCATTGCAACAGCTTTTATTTAGCCAGAAATCAAGAGTGTAAGTTTTTATGCGCTTAAAAGCATTTTCAGTCCGAATGAGCAAATATGCTTGTTTCTGCCAATTGCAGCAAAATACTGAAGGGAAAGTGGGTTTGCCTTCATATTTGACCCAGAACAACTCAGTTCAGCATGGAAATATCATTGCAACAGCTTTTATTTAGCCAGAAATCAAGAGTGTAAGTTTTTATGCGCTTAAAAGCATTTTCAGGCCGAATGAGCAAATATGCTTGTTTCTGCCAATTGCAGCAAAATACTGAAGGGAAAGTGGGTTTGCCTTCATATTTGACCCAGAACAACTCAGTTCAGCATGGAAATATCATTGCAACAGCTTTTATTTAGCCAGAAATCAAGAGTGTAAGTTTTTATGCGCTTAAAAGCATTTTCAGGCCGAATGAGCAAATATGCTTGTTTCTGCCAATTGCAGCAAAATACTGAAGGGAAAGTAGGTTTGCCTTCATATTTGACCCAGAACAACTCAGTTCAGCATGGAAATATCATTGCAACAGCTTTTATTTAGCCAGAAATCAAGAGTATAAGTTTTTATGCGCTTAAAAGCATTTTCAGGCCAAATGAGCTGATTTCTGCCAATTGCAGCAAAATACTGAAGGGAAAGTGGGTTTGCCTTCAGATTTGACCCAGAACAACTCAGTTCAGCATGGAAATATCATTGCAACAGCTTTTATTTAGCCAGAAATCAAGAGTGTAAGTTTTTATGCGCTTAAAAGCATTTTCAGGCCGAATGAGCAAATATGCTTGTTTCTGCCAATTGCAGCAAAATACTGAAGGGAAAGTGGGTTTGCCTTCATATTTGACCCAGAACAACTCAGTTCAGCATGGAAATATCATTGCAACAGCTTTTATTTAGCCAGAAATCAAGAGTGTAAGTTTTTATGCGCTTAAAAGCATTTTCAGGCCGAATGAGCAAATATGCTTGTTTCTGCCAATTGCAGCAAAATACTGAAGGGAAAGTGGGTTTGCCTTCATATTTGACCCAGAACAACTCAGTTCAGCATGGAAATATCATTGCAACAGCTTTTATTTAGCCAGAAATCAAGAGTGTAAGTTTTTATGCGCTTAAAAGCATTTTCAGGCCGAATGAGCAAATATGCTTGTTTCTGCCAATTGCAGCAAAATACTGAAGGGAAAGTGGGTTTGCCTTCATATTTGACCCAGAACAACTCAGTTCAGCATGGAAATATCATTGCAACAGCTTTTATTTAGCCAGAAATCAAGAGTGTAAGTTTTTATGCGCTTAAAAGCATTTTCAGGCCGAATGAGCAAATATGCTTGTTTCTGCCAATTGCAGCAAAATACTGAAGGGAAAGTGGGTTTGCCTTCATATTTGACCCAGAACAACTCAGTTCAGCATGGAAATATCATTGCAACAGCTTTTATTTAGCCAGAAATCAAGAGTGTAAGTTTTTATGCGCTTAAAAGCATTTTCAGGCCGAATGAGCAAATATGCTTGTTTCAGCCAATTGCAGCAAAATACTGAAGGGAAAGTGGGTTTGCCTTCATATTTGAACCAGAACAACTCAGTTCAGCATGGAAATATCATTGCAACAGCTTTTATTTAGCCAGAAATCAAGAGTGTAAGTTTTTATGCGCTTAAAAGCATTTTCAGGCCGAATGTGCAAATATGCTTGTTTCTGCCAATTGCAGCAAAATACTGAAGGGAAAGTGGGTTTGCCTTCATATTTGACCCAGAACAACTCAGTTCAGCATGGAAATATCATTGCAACAGCTTTTATTAAGCCAGAAATCAAGAGTGTAAGTTTTTATGCGCTTAAAAGCATTTTCAGGCCGAATGAGCAAATATGCTTGTTTCTGCCAAGTGCAGTAAAATACTGAAGGGAAAGTGGGTTTGCCTTCATATTTGACCCAGAACAACTCAGTTCAGCATGGAAATATCTTTGCAACAGCTTTTATTTAGCCAGAAATCAAGAGTGTAAGTTTTTATGCGCTTAAAAGCATTTTCAGGCCGAATGAGCAAATATGCTTGTTTCTGCCAAGTGCAGCAAAATTCTGAAGGGAAAGTGGGTTTGCCTTCATATTTTACCCAGAACAACTCAGTTCAGCATGGAAATATCATTGCAACAGCTTTTATTTACACAGAAATCAAGAGTGTAAGTTTTTATGCGCTTAAAAGCATTTTCAGGCCGAATGAGCAAATATGCTTGTTTCTGCCAATTGCAGCAAAATACTGAAGGGAAAGTGGGTTTGCCTTCATATTTGACCCAGAACAACTCAGTTCAGCATGGAAATATCATTGCAACAGCTTTTATTTAGCCAGAAATCAAGAATGTAAGTTTTATGCGCTTAAAAGCATTTTCAGGCCAAAAGAGCTGATTTCTGCCAATTGCAGCAAAATACTGAAGGGAAAGTGGGTTTGCCTTCATATTTGACCCAGAACAACTCAGTTCAGCATGGAAATATCATTGCAACAGCTTTTATTTAGCCAGAAATCAAGAGTGTAAGTTTTTATGCGCTTAAAAGCATTTTCAGGCCGAATGAGCAAATATGCTTGTTTCTGCCAATTGCAGCAAAATACTGAAGGGAAAGTAGGTTTGCCTTCATATTTGACCCAGAACAACTCAGTTCAGCATGGAAATATCATTGCAACAGCTTTTATTTAGCCAGAAATCAAGAGTATAAGTTTTTATGCGCTTAAAAGCATTTTCAGGCCAAATGAGCTGATTTCTGCCAATTGCAGCAAAATACTGAAGGGAAAGTGGGTTTGCCTTCAGATTTGACCCAGAACAACTCAGTTCAGCATGGAAATATCATTGCAACAGCTTTTATTTAGCCAGAAATCAAGAGTGTAAGTTTTTATGCGCTTAAAAGCATTTTCAGGCCGAATGAGCAAATATGCTTGTTTCTGCCAATTGCAGCAAAATACTGAAGGGAAAGTGGGTTTGCCTTCATATTTGACCCAGAACAACTCAGTTCAGCATGGAAATATCATTGCAACAGCTTTTATTTAGCCAGAAATCAAGAGTGTAAGTTTTTATGCGCTTAAAAGCATTTTCAGGCCGAATGAGCAAATATGCTTGTTTCTGCCAATTGCAGCAAAATACTGAAGGGAAAGTGGGTTTGCCTTCATATTTGACCCAGAACAACTCAGTTCAGCATGGAAATATCATTGCAACAGCTTTTATTTAGCCAGAAATCAAGAGTGTAAGTTTTTATGCGCTTAAAAGCATTTTCAGGCCGAATGAGCAAATATGCTTGTTTCTGCCAATTGCAGCAAAATACTGAAGGGAAAGTGGGTTTGCCTTCATATTTGACCCAGAACAACTCAGTTCAGCATGGAAATATCATTGCAACAGCTTTTATTTAGCCAGAAATCAAGAGTGTAAGTTTTTATGCGCTTAAAAGCATTTTCAGGCCGAATGAGCAAATATGCTTGTTTCTGCCAATTGCAGCAAAATACTGAAGGGAAAGTGGGTTTGCCTTCATATTTGACCCAGAACAACTCAGTTCAGCATGGAAATATCATTGCAACAGCTTTTATTTAGCCAGAAATCAAGAGTGTAAGTTTTTATGCGCTTAAAAGCATTTTCAGGCCGAATGAGCAAATATGCTTGTTTCAGCCAATTGCAGCAAAATACTGAAGGGAAAGTGGGTTTGCCTTCATATTTGAACCAGAACAACTCAGTTCAGCATGGAAATATCATTGCAACAGCTTTTATTTAGCCAGAAATCAAGAGTGTAAGTTTTTATGCGCTTAAAAGCATTTTCAGGCCGAATGTGCAAATATGCTTGTTTCTGCCAATTGCAGCAAAATACTGAAGGGAAAGTGGGTTTGCCTTCATATTTGACCCAGAACAACTCAGTTCAGCATGGAAATATCATTGCAACAGCTTTTATTAAGCCAGAAATCAAGAGTGTAAGTTTTTATGCGCTTAAAAGCATTTTCAGGCCGAATGAGCAAATATGCTTGTTTCTGCCAAGTGCAGTAAAATACTGAAGGGAAAGTGGGTTTGCCTTCATATTTGACCCAGAACAACTCAGTTCAGCATGGAAATATCTTTGCAACAGCTTTTATTTAGCCAGAAATCAAGAGTGTAAGTTTTTATGCGCTTAAAAGCATTTTCAGGCCGAATGAGCAAATATGCTTGTTTCTGCCAAGTGCAGCAAAATTCTGAAGGGAAAGTGGGTTTGCCTTCATATTTTACCCAGAACAACTCAGTTCAGCATGGAAATATCATTGCAACAGCTTTTATTTACACAGAAATCAAGAGTGTAAGTTTTTATGCGCTTAAAAGCATTTTCAGGCCGAATGAGCAAATATGCTTGTTTCTGCCAATTGCAGCAAAATACTGAAGAGAAAGTGGGTTTGCCTTCATATTTGACCCAGAACAACTCAGTTCAGCATGGAAATATCATTGCAACAGCTTTTATTTAGCCAGAAATCAAGAATGTAAGTTTTATGCGCTTAAAAGCATTTTCAGGCCAAAAGAGCTGATTTCTGCCAATTGCAGCAAAATACTGAAGGGAAAGTGGGTTTGCCTTCATATTTGACCCAGAACAACTCAGTTCAGCATGGAAATATCATTGCAACAGCTTTTATTTAGCCAGAAATCAAGAGTGTAAGTTTTTATGCACTTAAAAGCATTTTGAGGCCGAATGCGCAAATATGCTTGTTTCTGCCAATTGCAGCAAAATACTGAAGGGAAAGTGGGCTTGCCTTCATATTTGACCCAGAACAACTCAGTTCAGCATGGAAATATCATTGCAACAGCTTTTATTTAGCCAGAAATCAAGAGTGTAAGTTTTTATGCGCTTAAAAGCATTTTCAGGCCGAATGAGCAAATATGCTTGTTTCAGCCAATTGCAGCAAAATACTGAAGGGAAAGTGGGTTTGCCTTCATATTTGAACCAGAACAACTCAGTTCAGCATGGAAATATCATTGCAACAGCTTTTATTTAGCCAGAAATCAAGAGTGTAAGTTTTTATACGCTTAAAAGCATTTTCAGGCCGAATGAGCAAATATGCTTGTTTCTGCCAATTGCAGCAAAATACTGAAGGGAAAGTGGGCTTGCCTTCATATTTGACCCAGAACAACTCAGTTCAGCATGGAAATATCTTTGCAACAGCTTTTATTTAGCCAGAAATCATGACTGTAAGTTTTTATGCGCTTAAAAGCATTTTCAGGCCAAATGAGCTGATTTCTGCCAATTGCAGCAAAATACTGAAGGGAAAGTGGGTTTGCCTTCATATTTGACCCAGAACAACTCAGTTCAGCATGGACATATCATTGCAACAGCTTTTATTTAGCCAGAAATCAAGAGTGTAAGTTTTTATGCGCTTAAAAGCATTTTCAGGCCGAATGAGCAAATATGCTTGTTTCTGCCAATTGCAGCAAAATACTGAAGGGAAAGTGGGCTTGCCTTCATATTTGACCCAGAACAACTCAGTTCAGCATGGAAATATCATTGCAACAGCTTTTATTTAGCCAGAAATCAAGAGTGTAAGTTTTTATGCGCTTAAAAGCATTTTCAGGCCGAATGAGCAAATATGCTTGTTTCAGCCAATTGCAGCAAAATACTGAAGGGAAAGTGGGTTTGCCTTCATATTTGAACCAGAACAACTCAGTTCAGCATGGAAATATCATTGCAACAGCTTTTATTTAGCCAGAAATCAAGAGTGTAAGTTTTTATGCGCTTAAAAGCATTTTCAGGCCGAATGTGCAAATATGCTTGTTTCTGCCAATTGCAGCAAAATACTGAAGGGAAAGTGGGTTTGCCTTCATATTTGACCCAGAACAACTCAGTTCAGCATGGAAATATCATTGCAACAGCTTTTATTAATCCAGAAATCAAGAGTGTAAGTTTTTATGCGCTTAAAAGCATTTTCAGGCCGAATGAGCAAATATGCTTGTTTCTGCCAAGTGCAGCAAAATACTGAAGGGAAAGTGGGTTTGCCTTCATATTTGACCCAGAACAACTCAGTTCAGCATGGAAATATCATTGCAACAGCTTTTATTTAGCCAGAAATCAAGAATGTAAGTTTTTATGCGCTTAAAAGCATTTTCAGGCCAAAAGAGCTGATTTCTGCCAATTGCAGCAAAATACTGAAGGGAAAGTGGGTTTGCCTTCATATTTGACCCAGAACAACTCAGTTCAGCATGGAAATATCATTGCAACAGCTTTTATTTAGCCAGAAATCAAGAGTGTAAGTTTTTATGCGCTTAAAAGCATTTTCAGGCCGAATGAGCAAATATGCTTGTTTCTGCCAATTGCAGCAAAATACTGAAGGGAAAGTGGGCTTGCCTTCATATTTGACCCAGAACAACTCAGTTCAGCATGGAAATATCTTTGCAACAGCTTTTATTTAGCCAGAAATCAAGACTGTAAGTTTTTATGCGCTTAAAAGCATTTTCAGGCCAAATGAGCTGATTTCTGCCAATTGCAGCAAAATACTGAAGGGAAAGTGGGTTTGCCTTCATATTTGACCCAGAACAACTCAGTTCAGCATGGAAATATCATTGCAACAGCTTTTATTTAGCCAGAAATCAAGAGTGTAAGTTTTTATGCGCTTAAAAGCATTTTCAGGCCGAATGAGCAAATATGCTTGTTTCTGCCAAGTGCAGCAAAATTCTGAAGGGAAAGTGGGTTTGCCTTCATATTTGACCCAGAACAACTCAGTTCAGCATGGAAATATCATTGCAACAGCTTTTATTTAGCCAGAAATCAAGAGTGTAAGTTTTTATGCGCTTAAAAGCATTTTCAGGCCGAATGAGCAAATATGCTTGTTTCTGCCAATTGCAGCAAAATACTGAAGGGAAAGTGGGTTTGCCTTCATATTTGACCCAGAACAACTCAGTTCAGCATGGAAATATCATTGCAACAGCTTTTATTTAGCCAGAAATCAAGAATGTAAGTTTTTATGCGCTTAAAAGCATTTTCAGGCCAAAAGAGCTGATTTCTGCCAATTGCAGCAAAATACTGAAGGGAAAGTGGGCTTGCCTTCATATTTGACCCAGAACAACTCAGTTCAGCATGGAAATATCTTTGCAACAGCTTTTATTTAGCCAGAAATCAAGAGTGTAAGTTTTTATGCGCTTAAAAGCATTTTCAGGCCAAAAGAGCTGATTTCTGCCAATTGCAGCAAAATACTGAAGGGAAAGTGGGTTTGCCTTCATATTTGACCCAGAACAACTCAGTTCAGCATGGAAATATCATTGCAACAGCTTTTATTTAGCCAGAAATCAAGAGTGTAAGTTTTTATGCGCTTAAAAGCATTTTCAGGCCGAATGAGCAAATATGCTTGTTTCTGCCAATTGCAGCAAAATACTGAAGGGAAAGTGGGCTTGCCTTCATATTTGACCCAGAACAACTCAGTTCAGCATGGAAATATCTTTGCAACAGCTTTTATTTAGCCAGAAATCAAGACTGTAAGTTTTTATGCGCTTAAAAGCATTTTCAGGCCAAATGAGCTGATTTCTGCCAATTGCAGCAAAATACTGAAGGGAAAGTGGGTTTGCCTTCATATTTGACCCAGAACAACTCAGTTCAGCATGGAAATATCATTGCAACAGCTTTTATTTAGCCAGAAATCAAGACTGTAAGTTTTTATGCGCTTAAAAGCATTTTCAGGCCGAATGAGCAAATATGCTTGTTTCTGCCAAGTGCAGCAAAATTCTGAAGGGAAAGTGGGTTTGCCTTCATATTTGACCCAGAACAACTCAGTTCAGCATGGAAATATCATTGCAACAGCTTTTATTTAGACAGAAATCAAGAGTGTAAGTTTTTATGCGCTTAAAAGCATTTTCAGGCCGAATGAGCAAATATGCTTGTTTCTGCCAATTGCAGCAAAATACTGAAGGGAAAGTGGGTTTGCCTTCATATTTGACCCAGAACAACTCAGTTCAGCATGGAAATATCATTGCAACAGCTTTTATTTAGCCAGAAATCAAGAATGTAAGTTTTTATGCGCTTAAAAGCATTTTCAGGCCAAAAGAGCTGATTTCTGCCAATTGCAGCAAAATACTGAAGGGAAAGTGGGCTTGCCTTCATATTTGACCCAGAACAACTCAGTTCAGCATGGAAATATCTTTGCAACAGCTTTTATTTAGCCAGAAATCAAGAGTGTAAGTTTTTATGCGCTTAAAAGCATTTTCAGGCCAAATGAGCTGATTTCTGCCAATTGCAGCAAAATACTGAAGGGAAAGTGGGTTTGCCTCCATATTTGACCCAGAACAACTCAGTTCAGCATGGAAATATCATTGCAACAGCTTTTATTTAGCCAGAAATCAAGAGTGTAAGTTTTTATGCACTTAAAAGCATTTTGAGGCCGAATGCGCAAATATGCTTGTTTCTGCCAATTGCAGCAAAATACTGAAGGGAAAGTGGGTTTGCCTTCATATTTGACCCAGAACAACTCAGTTCAGCATGGAAATATCATTGCAACAGCTTTTATTTAGCCAGAAATCAAGAGTGTAAGTTTTTATGCGCTTAAAAGCATTTTCAGGCCGAATGAGCAAATATGCTTGTTTCTGCCAAGTGCAGCAAAATTCTGAAGGGAAAGTGGGTTTGCCTTCATATTTGACCCAGAACAACTCAGTTCAGCATGGAAATATCATTGCAACAGCTTTTATTTAGCCAGAAATCAAGAATGTAAGTTTTTATGCGCTTAAAAGCATTTTCAGGCCAAAAGAGCTGATTTCTGCCAATTGCAGCAAAATACTGAAGGGAAAGTGGGCTTGCCTTCATATTTGACCCAGAACAACTCAGTTCAGCATGGAAATATCTTTGCAACAGCTTTTATTTAGCCAGAAATCAAGACTGTAAGTTTTTATGCGCTTAAAAGCATTTTCAGGCCAAATGAGCTGATTTCTGCCAATTGCAGCAAAATACTGAAGGGAAAGTGGGTTTGCCTTCATATTTGACCCAGAACAACTCAGTTCAGCATGGAAATATCATTGCAACAGCTTTTATTTAGCCAGAAATCAAGAGTGTAAGTTTTTATGCGCTTAAAAGCATTTTCAGGCCGAATGAGCAAATATGCTTGTTTCTGCCAAGTGCAGCAAAATTCTGAAGGGAAAGTGGGTTTGCCTTCATATTTGACCCAGAACAACTCAGTTCAGCATGGAAATATCATTGCAACAGCTTTTATTTAGACAGAAATCAAGAGTGTAAGTTTTTATGCGCTTAAAAGCATTTTCAGGCCGAATGAGCAAATATGCTTGTTTCTGCCAATTGCAGCAAAATACTGAAGGGAAAGTGGGTTTGCCTTCATATTTGACCCAGAACAACTCAGTTCAGCATGGAAATATCATTGCAACAGCTTTTATTTAGCCAGAAATCAAGAATGTAAGTTTTTATGCGCTTAAAAGCATTTTCAGGCCAAATGAGCTGATTTCTGCCAATTGCAGCAAAATACTGAAGGGAAAGTGGGTTTGCCTTCATATTTGACCCAGAACAACTCAGTTCAGCATGGACATATCATTGCAACAGCTTTTATTTAGCCAGAAATCAAGAGTGTAATTTTTTATGCGCTTAAAAGCATTTTCAGGCCGAATGAGCAAATATGCTTGTTTCAGCCAATTGCAGCAAAATACTGAAGGGAAAGTGGGTTTGCCTTCATATTTGAACCAGAACAACTCAGTTCAGCATGGAAATATCATTGCAACAGCTTTTATTTAGCCAGAAATCAAGAGTGTAAGTTTTTATACGCTTAAAAGCATTTTCAGGCCGAATGAGCAAATATGCTTGTTTCTGCCAATTGCAGCAAAATACTGAAGGGAAAGTGGGCTTGCCTTCATATTTGACCCAGAACAACTCAGTTCAGCATGGAAATATCTTTGCAACAGCTTTTATTTAGCCAGAAATCATGACTGTAAGTTTTTATGCGCTTAAAAGCATTTTCAGGCCAAATGAGCTGATTTCTGCCAATTGCAGCAAAATACTGAAGGGAAAGTGGGTTTGCCTTCATATTTGACCCAGAACAACTCAGTTCAGCATGGACATATCATTGCAACAGCTTTTATTTAGCCAGAAATCAAGAGTGTAAGTTTTTATGCGCTTAAAAGCATTTTCAGGCCGAATGAGCAAATATGCTTGTTTCTGCCAATTGCAGCAAAATACTGAAGGGAAAGTGGGCTTGCCTTCATATTTGACCCAGAACAACTCAGTTCAGCATGGAAATATCATTGCAACAGCTTTTATTTAGCCAGAAATCAAGAGTGTAAGTTTTTATGCGCTTAAAAGCATTTTCAGGCCGAATGAGCAAATATGCTTGTTTCAGCCAATTGCAGCAAAATACTGAAGGGAAAGTGGGTTTGCCTTCATATTTGAACCAGAACAACTCAGTTCAGCATGGAAATATCATTGCAACAGCTTTTATTTAGCCAGAAATCAAGAGTGTAAGTTTTTATGCGCTTAAAAGCATTTTCAGGCCGAATGTGCAAATATGCTTGTTTCTGCCAATTGCAGCAAAATACTGAAGGGAAAGTGGGTTTGCCTTCATATTTGACCCAGAACAACTCAGTTCAGCATGGAAATATCATTGCAACAGCTTTTATTAATCCAGAAATCAAGAGTGTAAGTTTTTATGCGCTTAAAAGCATTTTCAGGCCGAATGAGCAAATATGCTTGTTTCTGCCAAGTGCAGCAAAATACTGAAGGGAAAGTGGGTTTGCCTTCATATTTGACCCAGAACAACTCAGTTCAGCATGGAAATATCATTGCAACAGCTTTTATTTAGCCAGAAATCAAGAATGTAAGTTTTTATGCGCTTAAAAGCATTTTCAGGCCGAATGAGCTGATTTCTGCCAATTGCAGCAAAATACTGAAGGGAAAGTGGGTTTGCCTTCATATTTGACCCAGAACAACTCAGTTCAGCATGGAAATATCATTGCAACAGTTTTTATTTAGCCAGAAATCAAGAGTGTAAGTTTTTATGCGCTTAAAAGCATTTTCAGGCCGAATGAGCAAATATGCTTGTTTCTGCCAATTGCAGCAAAATACTGAAGGGAAAGTGGGCTTGCCTTCATATTTGACCCAGAACAACTCAGTTCAGCATGGAAATATCTTTGCAACAGCTTTTATTTAGCCAGAAATCAAGACTGTAAGTTTTTATGCGCTTAAAAGCATTTTCAGGCCAAATGAGCTGATTTCTGCCAATTGCAGCAAAATACTGAAGGGAAAGTGGGTTTGCCTTCATATTTGACCCAGAACAACTCAGTTCAGCATGGAAATATCATTGCAACAGCTTTTATTTAGCCAGAAATCAAGAGTGTAAGTTTTTATGCACTTAAAAGCATTTTCAGGCCGAATGAGCAAATATGCTTGTTTCTGCCAACTGCAGCAAAATACTGAAGGGAAAGTGGGTTTGCCTTCATATTTGACCCAGAACAACTCAGTTCAGCATGGAAATATCATTGCAACAGCTTTTATTTAGCCAGAAATCAAGAGTGTAAGTTTTTATGCGCTTAAAAGCATTTTCAGGCCGAATGAGCAAATATGCTTGTTTCTGCCAAGTGCAGCAAAATTCTGAAGGGAAAGTGGGTTTGCCTTCATATTTGACCCAGAACAACTCAGTTCAGCATGGAAATATCATTGCAACAGCTTTTATTTAGACAGAAATCAAGAGTGTAAGTTTTTATGCGCTTAAAAGCATTTTCAGGCCGAATGAGCAAATATTCTTGTTTCTGCCAATTGCAGCAAAATACTGAAGGGAAAGTGGGTTTGCCTTCATATTTGACCCAGAACAACTCAGTTCAGCATGGAAATATCATTGCAACAGCTTTTATTTAGCCAGAAATCAAGAATGTAAGTTTTTATGCGCTTAAAAGCATTTTCAGGCCAAAAGAGCTGATTTCTGCCAATTGCAGCAAAATACTGAAGGGAAAGTGGGCTTGCCTTCATATTTGACCCAGAACAACTCAGTTCAGCATGGAAATATCTTTGCAACAGCTTTTATTTAGCCAGAAATCAAGACTGTAAGTTTTTATGCGCTTAAAAGCATTTTCAGGCCAAATGAGCTGATTTCTGCCAATTGCAGCAAAATACTGAAGGGAAAGTGGGTTTGCCTCCATATTTGACCCAGAACAACTCAGTTCAGCATGGAAATATCATTGCAACAGCTTTTATTTAGCCAGAAATCAAGAGTGTAAGTTTTTATGCACTTAAAAGCATTTTGAGGCCGAATGCGCAAATATGCTTGTTTCTGCCAATTGCAGCAAAATACTGAAGGGAAAGTGGGTTTGCCTTCATATTTGACCCAGAACAACTCAGTTCAGCATGGAAATATCATTGCAACAGCTTTTATTTAGCCAGAAATCAAGAGTGTAAGTTTTTATGCGCTTAAAAGCATTTTCAGGCCGAATGAGCAAATATGCTTGTTTCTGCCAAGTGCAGCAAAATTCTGAAGGGAAAGTGGGTTTGCCTTCATATTTGACCCAGAACAACTCAGTTCAGCATGGAAATATCATTGCAACAGCTTTTATTTAGCCAGAAATCAAGAATGTAAGTTTTTATGCGCTTAAAAGCATTTTCAGGCCAAAAGAGCTGATTTCTGCCAATTGCAGCAAAATACTGAAGGGAAAGTGGGCTTGCCTTCATATTTGACCCAGAACAACTCAGTTCAGCATGGAAATATCTTTGCAACAGCTTTTATTTAGCCAGAAATCAAGACTGTAAGTTTTTATGCGCTTAAAAGCATTTTCAGGCCGAATGAGCTGATTTCTGCCAATTGCAGCAAAATACTGAAGGGAAAGTGGGTTTGCCTTCATATTTGACCCAGAACAACTCAGTTCAGCATGGAAATATCATTGCAACAGCTTTTATTTAGCCAGAAATCAAGAGTGTAAGTTTTTATGCGCTTAAAAGCATTTTCAGGCCGAATGAGCAAATATGCTTGTTTCTGCCAAGTGCAGCAAAATTCTGAAGGGAAAGTGGGTTTGCCTTCATATTTGACCCAGAACAACTCAGTTCAGCATGGAAATATCATTGCAACAGCTTTTATTTAGACAGAAATCAAGAGTGTAAGTTTTTATGCGCTTAAAAGCATTTTCAGGCCGAATGAGCAAATATGCTTGTTTCTGCCAATTGCAGCAAAATACTGAAGGGAAAGTGGGTTTGCCTTCATATTTGACCCAGAACAACTCAGTTCAGCATGGAAATATCATTGCAACAGCTTTTATTTAGCCAGAAATCAAGAATGTAAGTTTTTATGCGCTTAAAAGCATTTTCAGGCCAAATGAGCTGATTTCTGCCAATTGCAGCAAAATACTGAAGGGAAAGTGGGTTTGCCTTCATATTTGACCCAGAACAACTCAGTTCAGCATGGACATATCATTGCAACAGCTTTTATTTAGCCAGAAATCAAGAGTGTAATTTTTTATGCGCTTAAAAGCATTTTCAGGCCGAATGAGCAAATATGCTTGTTTCTGCCAATTGCAGCAAAATACTGAAGGGAAAGTGGGCTTGCCTTCATATTTGACCCAGAACAACTCAGTTCAGCATGGAAATATCTTTGCAACAGCTTTTATTTAGCCAGAAATCAAGACTGTAAGTTTTTATGCGCTTAAAAGCATTTTCAGGCCAAATGAGCTGATTTCTGCCAATTGCAGCAAAATACTAAAGGGAAAGTGGGTTTGCCTTCATATTTGACCCAGAACAACTCAGTTCAGCATGGAAATATCATTGCAACAGCTTTTATTTAGCCAGAAATCAAGAGTGTAAGTTTTTATGCACTTAAAAGCATTTTCAGGCCGAATGAGCAAATATGCTTGTTTCTGCCAATTGCAGCAAAATACTGAAGGGAAAGTGGGTTTGCCTTCATATTTGACCCAGAACAACTCAGTTCAGCATGGAAATATCATTGCAACAGCTTTTATTTAGCCAGAAATCAAGAGTGTAAGATTTTATGCGCTTAAAAGCATTTTCAGGCCGAATGAGCAAATATGCTTGTTTCTGCCAAGTGCAGCAAAATTCTGAAGGGAAAGTGGGTTTGCCTTCATATTTGACCCAGAACAACTCAGTTCAGCATGGAAATATCATTGCAACAGCTTTTATTTAGACAGAAATAAAGAGTGTAAGTTTTTATGCGCTTAAAAGCATTTTCAGGCCGAATGAGCAAATATGCTTGTTTCTGCCAATTGCAGCAAAATACTGAAGGGAAAGTGGGTTTGCCTTCATATTTGACCCAGAACAACTCAGTTCAGCATGGAAATATCATTGCAACAGCTTTTATTTAGCCAGAAATCAAGAATGTAAGTTTTTATGCGCTTAAAAGCATTTTCAGGCCGAATGAGCAAATATGCTTGTTTCTGCCAAGTGCAGCAAAATACTGAAGGGAAAGTGGGTTTGCCTTCATATTTGACCCAGAACAACTCAGTTCAGCATGGAAATATCATTGCAACAGCTTTTATTTAGCCAGAAATCAAGAGTGTAAGTTTTTATGCGCTTAAAAGCATTTTCAGGCCAAATGAGCTGATTTCTGCCAATTGCAGCAAAATACTGAAGGGAAAGTGGGTTTGCCTTCATATTTGACCCAGAACAACTCAGTTCAGCATGGAAATATCATTGCAACAGCTTTTATTTAGCCAGAAATCAAGAGTGTAAGTTTTTATGCGCCTAAAAGCATTTTCAGGCCGAATGAGCAAATATTCTTGTTTCTGCCAATTGCAGCAAAATACTGAAGGGAAAGTGGGTTTGCCTTCATATTTGACCCAGAACAACTCAGTTCAGCATGGAAATATCATTGCAACAGCTTTTATTTAGCCAGAAATCAAGAGTGTAAGTTTTTATGCGCTTAAAAGCATTTTCAGGCCAAATGAGCTGATTTCTGCCAATTGCAGCAAAATACTGAAGGGAAAGTGGGTTTGCCTTCATATTTGACCCAGAACAACTCAGTTCAGCATGGAAACATCATTGCAACAGCTTTTATTTAGCCAGAAATCAAGAGTGTAAGTTTTTATGCGCTTAAAAGCATTTTCAGGCCGAATGAGCAAATATCCTTGTTTCTGCCAATTGCAGCAAAATACTGAAGGGAAAGTGGGTTTGCCTTCATATTTGACCCAGAACAACTCAGTTCAGCATGGAAATATCATTGCAACAGCTTTTATTTAGCCAGAAATCAAGAGTGTAAGTTTTTATGCGCTTAAAAGCATTTTCAGGCCGAATGAGCAAATATGCTTGTTTCTGCCAAGTGCAGCAAAATACTGAAGGGAAAGTGGGTTTGCCTTCATATTTGACCCAGAACAACTCAGTTCAGCATGGAAATATCATTGCAACAGCTTTTATTTAGCCAGAAATCAAGAGTGTAAGTTTTTATGCGCTTAAAAGCATTTTCAGGCCGAATGAGCAAATATGCTTGTTTCTGCCAATTGCAGCAAAATACTGAAGGGAAAGTGGGTTTGCCTTCATAGTTGACCCAGAACAACTCAGTTCAGCATGGAAATATCATTGCAACAGCTTTTATTTAGCCAGAAATCAAGAATTTAAGTTTGTATGCGCTTAAAAGCATTTTCAGGCCAAATGAGCTGATTTCTGCCAATTGCAGCAAAATACTGAAGGGAAAGTGGGTTTGCCTTCATATTTGACCCAGAACAACTCAGTTCAGCATGGAAATATCATTGCAACAGCTTTTATTTAGCCAGAAATCAAGAGTGTAAGTTTTTATGCGCTTAAAAGCATTTTCAGGCCGAATGAGCAAATATGCTTGTTTCTGCCAAGTGCAGCAAAATACTGAAGGGAAAGTGGGTTTGCCTTCATATTTGACCCAGAACAACTCAGTTCAGCATGGAAATATCATTGCAACAGCTTTTCTTTAGCCAGAAATCAAGAGTGTAAGTTTTTATGCGCTTAAAAGCATTTTCAGGCCGAATGAGCAAATATGCTTGTTTCTGCCAAGGGCAGCAAAATACTGAAGGGAAAGTGGGTTTGCCTTCATATTTGACCCAGAACAACTCAGTTCAGCATGGAAATATCTTTGCAACAGCTTTTATTTAGCCAGAAATCAAGAGTGTAAGTTTTTATGCGCTTAAAAGCATTTTCAGGCCAAATGAGCTGATTTCTGCCAATTGCAGCAAAATACTAAAGGGAAAGTGGGTTTGCCTTCATATTTGACCCAGAACAACTCAGTTCAGCATGGAAATATCATTGCAACAGCTTTTATTTAGCCAGAAATCAAGAATGTAAGTTTTTATGCGCTTAAAAGCATTTTCAGGCCAAATGAGCTGATTTCTGCCAATTGCAGCAAAATACTGAAGGGAAAGTGGGTTTGCCTTCATATTTGACCCAGAACAACTCAGTTCAGCATGGAAATATCATTGCAACAGCTTTTATTTAGCCAGAAATCAAGAGTGTAAGTTTTTATGCACTTAAAAGCATTTTCAGGCCGAATGAGCAAATATGCTTGTTTCTGCCAATTGCAGCAAAATACTGAAGGGAAAGTGGGTTTGCCTTCATATTTGACCCAGAACAACTCAGTTCAGCATGGAAATATCATTGCAACAGCTTTTATTTAGCCAGAAATCAAGAGTGTAAGTTTTTATGCGCTTAAAAGCATTTTCAGGCCGAATGAGCAAATATGCTTGTTTCTGCCAAGTGCAGCAAAATACTGAAGGGAAAGTGGGTTTGCCTTCATATTTGACCCAGAACAACTCAGTTCAGCATGGAAATATCATTGCAACAGCTTTTCTTTAGCCAGAAATCAAGAGTGTAAGTTTTTATGCGCTTAAAAGCATTTTCAGGCCGAATGAGCAAATATGCTTGTTTCTGCCAAGTGCAGCAAAATACTGAAAGGAAGGTGGGTTTGCCTTCATATTTGACCCAGAACAACTCAGTTCAGCATGGAAATATCTTTGCAACAGCTTTTATTTAGCCAGAAATCAAGACTGTAAGTTTTTAGGCGCTTAAAAGCATTTTCAGGCCAAATGAGCTGATTTCTGCCAATTGCAGCAAAATACTAAAGGGAAAGTGGGTTTGCCTTCATATTTGACCCAGAACAACTCAGTTCAGCATGGAAATATCATTGCAACAGCTTTTATTTAGCCAGAAATCAAGAATGTAAGTTTTTATGCGCTTAAAAGCATTTTCAGGCCAAATGAGCTGATTTCTGCCAATTGCAGCAAAATACTGAAGGGAAAGTGGGTTTGCCTTCATATTTGACCCAGAACAACTCAGTTCAGCATGGAAATATCATTGCAACAGCTTTTATTTAGCCAGAAATCAAGAGTGTAAGTTTTTATGCACTTAAAAGCATTTTCAGGCCGAATGAGCAAATATGCTTGTTTCTGCCAATTGCAGCAAAATACTGAAGGGAAAGTGGGTTTGCCTTCATATTTGACCCAGAAGAACTGAGTTCAGCATGGAAATATCATTGCAAAGGCTTTTATTTAGCCAGAAATCAAGAGTGTAAGTTTTTATGCGCTTAAAAGCATTTTCAGGCCGAATGAGCAAATATGCTTGTTTCTGCCAATTGCAGCAAAATACTGAAGGGAAAGTGGGTTTGCCTTCATATTTGACCCAGAACAACTCAGTTCAGCATGGAAATATCATTGCAACAGCTTTTATTTAGCCAGAAATCAAGAGTGTAAGTTTTTATGCGCTTAAAAGCATTTTCAGGCCAAATGAGCAAATATGCTTGTTTCTGCCAAGTGCAGCAAAATACTGAAGGGAAAGTAGGTTTGCCTTCATATTTGACCCAGAACAACTCAGTTCAGCATGGAAATATCATTGCAACAGCTTTTATTTAGCCAGAAATCAAGAGTATAAGTTTTTATGCGCTTAAAAGCATTTTCAGGCCAAATGAGCTGATTTCTGCCAATTGCAGCAAAATACTGAAGGGAAAGTGGGTTTGCCTTCAGATTTGACCCAGAACAACTCAGTTCAGCATGGAAATATCATTGCAACAGCTTTTATTTAGCCAGAAATCAAGAGTGTAAGTTTTTATGCGCTTAAAAGCATTTTCAGGCCGAATGAGCAAATATGCTTGTTTCTGCCAATTGCAGCAAAATACTGAAGGGAAAGTGGGTTTGCCTTCATATTTGACCCAGAACAACTCAGTTCAGCATGGAAATATCATTGCAACAGCTTTTATTTAGCCAGAAATCAAGAGTGTAAGTTTTTATGCGCTTAAAAGCATTTTCAGGCCGAATGAGCAAATATGCTTGTTTCTGCCAATTGCAGCAAAATACTGAAGGGAAAGTGGGTTTGCCTTCATATTTGACCCAGAACAACTCAGTTCAGCATGGAAATATCATTGCAACAGCTTTTATTTAGCCAGAAATCAAGAGTGTAAGTTTTTATGCGCTTAAGAGCATTTTCAGGCCGAATGAGCAAATATGCTTGTTTCTGCCAATTGCAGCAAAATACTGAAGGGAAAGTAGGTTTGCCTTCATATTTGACCCAGAACAACTCAGTTCAGCATGGAAATATCATTGCAACAGCTTTTATTTAGCCAGAAATCAAGAGTATAAGTTTTTATGCGCTTAAAAGCATTTTCAGGCCAAATGAGCTGATTTCTGCCAATTGCAGCAAAATACTGAAGGGAAAGTGGGTTTGCCTTCATATTTGACCCAGAACAACTCAGTTCAGCATGGAAATATCATTGCAACAGCTTTTATTTAGCCAGAAATCAAGAGTGTAAGTTTTTATGCGCTTAAAAGCATTTTCAGGCCGAATGAGCAAATATGCTTGTTTCTGCCAATTGCAGCAAAATACTGAAGGGAAAGTGGGTTTGCCTTCATATTTGACCCAGAACAACTCAGTTCAGCATGGAAATATCATTGCAACAGCTTTTATTTAGCCAGAAATCAAGAATGTAAGTTTTTATGCGCTTAAAAGCATTTTCAGGCCGAATGAGCAAATATGCTTGTTTCTGCCAATTGCAGCAAAATACTGAAGGGAAAGTGGGTTTGCCTTCATATTTGACCCAGAACAACTCAGTTCAGCATGGAAATATCTTTGCAACAGCTTTTATTTAGCCAGAAATCAAGACTGTAAGTTTTTATGCGCTTAAAAGCATTTTCAGGCCAAATGAGCTGATTTCTGCCAATTGCAGCAAAATACTGAAGGGAAAGTGGGTTTGCCTTCATATTTGACCCAGAACAACTCAGTTCAGCATGGAAATATCATTGCAACAGCTTTTATTTAGCCAGAAATCAAGAGTGTAAGTTTTTATGCACTTAAAAGCATTTTCAGGCCGAATGAGCAAATATGCTTGTTTCTGCCAACTGCAGCAAAATACTGAAGGGAAAGTGGGTTTGCCTTCATATTTGACCCAGAACAACTCAGTTCAGCATGGAAATATCATTGCAACAGCTTTTATTTAGCCAGAAATCAAGAGTGTAAGTTTTTATACGCTTAAAAGCATTTTCAGGCCGAATGAGCAAATATGCTTGTTTCTGCCAATTGCAGCAAAATACTGAAGGGAAAGTGGGCTTGCCTTCATATTTGACCCAGAACAACTCAGTTCAGCATGGAAATATCATTGCAACAGCTTTTATTTAGCCAGAAATCAAGACTGTAAGTTTTTATGCGCTTAAAAGCATTTTGAGGCCGAATGCGCAAATATGCTTGTTTCTGCCAATTGCAGCAAAATACTGAAGGGAAAGTGGGTTTGCCTTCATATTTGACCCAGAACAACTCAGTTCAGCATGGAAATATCATTGCAACAGCTTTTATTTAGCCAGAAATCAAGAGTGTAAGTTTTTATGCGCTTAAAAGCATTTTCAGGCCGAATGAGCAAATATGCTTGTTTCTGCCAAGTGCAGCAAAATTCTGAAGGGAAAGTGGGTTTGCCTTCATATTTGACCCAGAACAACTCAGTTCAGCATGGAAATATCATTGCAACAGCTTTTATTTAGACAGAAATCAAGAGTGTAAGTTTTTATGCGCTTAAAAGCATTTTCAGGCCGAATGAGCAAATATGCTTGTTTCTGCCAATTGCAGCAAAATACTGAAGGGAAAGTGGGTTTGCCTTCATATTTGACCCAGAACAACTCAGTTCAGCATGGAAATATCATTGCAACAGCTTTTATTTAGCCAGAAATCAAGAGTGTAAGTTTTTATGCGCTTAAAAGCATTTTCAGGCCAAATGAGCTGATTTCTGCCAATTGCAGCAAAATACTGAAGGGAAAGTGGGTTTGCCTTCATATTTGACCCAGAACAACTCAGTTCAGCATGGACATATCATTGCAACAGCTTTTATTTAGCCAGAAATCAAGAGTGTAAGTTTTTATGCGCTTAAAAGCATTTTCAGGCCGAATGAGCAAATATGCTTGTTTCTGCCAATTGCAGCAAAATACTGAAGGGAAAGTGGGCTTGCCTTCATATTTGACCCAGAACAACTCAGTTCAGCATGGAAATATCTTTGCAACAGCTTTTATTTAGCCAGAAATCAAGACTGTAAGTTTTTATGCGCTTAAAAGCATTTTCAGGCCAAATGAGCTGATTTCTGCCAATTGCAGCAAAATACTAAAGGGAAAGTGGGTTTGCCTTCATATTTGACCCAGAACAACTCAGTTCAGCATGGAAATATCATTGCAACAGCTTTTATTTAGCCAGAAATCAAGAGTGTAAGTTTTTATGCACTTAAAAGCATTTTCAGGCCGAATGAGCAAATATGCTTGTTTCTGCCAATTGCAGCAAAATACTGAAGGGAAAGTGGGTTTGCCTTCATATTTGACCCAGAACAACTCAGTTCAGCATGGAAATATCATTGCAACAGCTTTTATTTAGCCAGAAATCAAGAGTGTAAGATTTTATGCGCTTAAAAGCATTTTCAGGCCGAATGAGCAAATATGCTTGTTTCTGCCAAGTGCAGCAAAATACTGAAGGGAAAGTGGGTTTGCCTTCATATTTGACCCAGAACAACTCAGTTCAGCATGGAAATATCATTGCAACAGCTTTTATTTAGACAGAAATAAAGAGTGTAAGTTTTTAAGCGCTTAAAAGCATTTTCAGGCCGAATGAGCAAATATGCTTGTTTCTGCCAATTGCAGCAAAATACTGAAGGGAAAGTGGGTTTGCCTTCATATTTGACCCAGAACAACTCAGTTCAGCATGGAAATATCATTGCAACAGCTTTTATTTAGCCAGAAATCAAGAATGTAAGTTTTTATGCGCTTAAAAGCATTTTCAGGCCGAATGAGCAAATATGCTTGTTTCTGCCAAGTGCAGCAAAATACTGAAGGGAAAGTGGGTTTGCCTTCATATTTGACCCAGAACAACTCAGTTCAGCATGGAAATATCATTGCAACAGCTTTTATTTAGCCAGAAATCAAGAGTGTAAGTTTTTATGCGCTTAAAAGCATTTTCAGGCCAAATGAGCTGATTTCTGCCAATTGCAGCAAAATACTGAAGGGAAAGTGGGTTTGCCTTCATATTTGACCCAGAACAACTCAGTTCAGCATGGAAATATCATTGCAACAGCTTTTATTTAGCCAGAAATCAAGAGTGTAAGTTTTTATGCGCCTAAAAGCATTTTCAGGCCGAATGAGCAAATATTCTTGTTTCTGCCAATTGCAGCAAAATACTGAAGGGAAAGTGGGTTTGCCTTCATATTTGACCCAGAACAACTCAGTTCAGCATGGAAATATCATTGCAACAGCTTTTATTTAGCCAGAAATCAAGAGTGTAAGTTTTTATGCGCTTAAAAGCATTTTCAGGCCAAATGAGCTGATTTCTGCCAATTGCAGCAAAATACTGAAGGGAAAGTGGGTTTGCCTTCATATTTGACCCAGAACAACTCAGTTCAGCATGGAAATATCATTGCAACAGCTTTTATTTAGCCAGAAATCAAGAGTGTAAGTTTTTATGCGCTTAAAAGCATTTTCAGGCCGAATGAGCAAATATGCTTGTTTCTGCCAATTGCAGCAAAATACTGAAGGGAAAGTGGGTTTGCCTTCATATTTGACCCAGAACAACTCAGTTCAGCATGGAAATATCATTGCAAAGGCTTTTATTTAGCCAGAAATCAAGAGTGTAAGTTTTTATGCGCTTAAAAGCATTTTCAGGCCGAATGAGCAAATATGCTTGTTTCTGCCAATTGCAGCAAAATACTGAAGGGAAAGTGGGTTTGCCTTCATATTTGACCCAGAACAACTCAGTTCAGCATGGAAATATCATTGCAACAGCTTTTATTTAGCCAGAAATCAAGAGTGTAAGTTTTTATGCGCTTAAAAGCATTTTCAGGCCGAATGAGCAAATATGCTTGTTTCTGCCAATTGCAGCAAAATACTGAAGGGAAAGTGGGTTTGCCTTCATATTTGACCCAGAACAACTCAGTTCAGCATGGAAATATAATTGCAACAGCTTTTATTTAGCCAGAAATCAAGAGTGTAAGTTTTTATGCGCTTAAAAGCATTTTCAGGCCGAATGAGCAAATATGCTTGTTTCTGCCAATTGCAGCAAAATACTGAAGGGAAAGTGGGTTTGCCTTCATTTTTGACCCAGAACAACTCAGTTCAGCATGGAAATATCATTGCAACAGCTTTTATTTAGCAAGAAATCAAGAGTGTAAGTTTTTATGCGCTTAAAAGCATTTTCAGGCCGAATGAGCAAATATTCTTGTTTCTGCCAATTGCAGCAAAATACTGAAGGGAAAGTGGGTTTGCCTTCATATTTGACCCAGAACAACTCAGTTCAGCATGGAAATAACATTGCAACAGCTTTTATTTAGCTAGAAATCAAGAGTGTAAGTTTTTATGCGCTTAAAAGCATTTTCAGGCCGAATGAGCAAATATGCTTGTTTTTGCCAAGTGCAGCAAAATACTGAAGGGAAAGTGGGTTTGCCTTCATATTTGACCCAGAACAACTCAGTTCAGCATGGAAATATCATTGCAACAGCTTTTATTTAGCCAGAAATCAAGAGTGTAAGTTTTTATGCGCTAAAAAGCCTTTTCAGGCCGAATGAGCAAATATGCTTGTTTCAGCCAATTGCAGCAAAATACTGAAGGGAAAGTGGGTTTGCCTTCATATTTGACCCAGAACAACTCAGTTCAGCATGGAAATATCATTGCAACAGCTTTTATTTAGCCAGAAATCAAGAGTGTAAGTTTTTATGCGCTTAAAAGCATTTTCAGGCCGAATGAGCAAATATGCTTGTTTCTGCCAAGTGCAGCAAAATACTAAAGGGAAAGTGGGTTTGCCTTCATATTTGACCCAGAACAACTCAGTTCAGCATGGAAATATCATTGCAACAGCTTTTATTTAGCCAGAAATCAAGAGTGTAAGTTTTTATGCGCTTAAAAGCATTTTCAGGCCGACTGAGCAAATATGCTTGTTTCTGCCAATTGCAGCAAAATACTGAAGGGAAAGTGGGTTTGCCTTCATATTTGACCCAGAACAACTCAGTTCAGCATGGAAATATCATTGCAACAGCTTTTATTTAGTCAGAAATCAAGAGTGTAAGTTTTTATGCGCTTAAAAGCATTTTCAGGCCGAATGAGCAAATATCCTTGTTTCTGCCAATTGCAGCAAAATACTGAAGGGAAAGTGGGTTTGCCTTCATATTTGACCCAGAACAACTCAGTTCAGCATGGAAATATCATTGCAACAGCTTTTATTTAGCCAGAAATCAAGAGTGTAAGTTTTTATGCGCTTAAAAGCATTTTCAGGCCGAATGAGCAAATATGCTTGTTTCTGCCAAGTGCAGCAAAATACTGAAGGGAAAGTGGGTTTGCCTTCATATTTGACCCAGAACAACTCAGTTCAGCATGGAAATATCATTGCAACAGCTTTTATTTAGCCAGAAATCAAGAGTGTAAGTTTTTATGCGCTTAAAAGCATTTTCAGGCCGAATGAGCAAATATGCTTGTTTCTGCCAATTGCAGCAAAATACTGAAGGGAAAGTGGGTTTGCCTTCATAGTTGACCCAGAACAACTCAGTTCAGCATGGAAATATCATTGCAACAGCTTTTATTTAGCCAGAAATCAAGAATTTAAGTTTGTATGCGCTTAAAAGCATTTTCAGGCCAAATGAGCTGATTTCTGCCAATTGCAGCAAAATACTGAAGGGAAAGTGGGTTTGCCTTCATAGTTGACCCAGAACAACTCAGTTCAGCATGGAAATATCATTGCAACAGCTTTTATTTAGCCAGAAATCAAGAATTTAAGTTTGTATGCGCTTAAAAGCATTTTCAGGCCAAATGAGCTGATTTCTGCCAATTGCAGCAAAATACTGAAGGGAAAGTGGGTTTGCCTTCATATTTGACCCAGAACAACTCAGTTCAGCATGGAAATATCATTGCAACAGCTTTTATTTAGCCAGAAATCAAGAATTTAAGTTTTTATGCGTTTAAAAGCATTTTCAGGCCGAATGAGCAAATATGCTTGTTTCTGCCAAGTGCAGCAAAATACTGAAGGGAAAGTGGGTTTGCCTTCATATTTGACCCAGAACAACTCAGTTCAGCATGGAAATATCATTGCAACAGCTTTTATTTAGCCAGAAATCAAGAGTGTACGTTTTTATGCGCTTAAAAGCATTTTCAGGCCGAATGAGCAAATATGCTTGTTTCTGCCAATTGCAGCAAAATACTGAAGGGAAAGTGGGTTTGCCTTCATATTTGACCCAGAACAACTCAGTTCAGCATGGAAATATCATTGCAACAGCTTTTATTTAGCCAGAAATCAAGAGTGTAAGTTTTTATGCGCTTAAAAGCATTTTCAGGCCGAATGAGCAAATATGCTTGTTTCTGCCAATTGCAGCAAAATACTGAAGGGAAAGTGGGTTTGCCTTCATATTTGACCCAGAACAACTCAGTTCAGCATGGAAATATCATTGCAACAGCTTTTATTTAGCCAGAAATCAAGAGTGTAAGTTTTTATGCGCTTAAAAGCATTTTCAGGCCGAATGAGCAAATATGCTTGTTTCTGCCAATTGCAGCAAAATACTGAAGGGAAAGTGGGTTTGCCTTCATATTTGACCCAGAACAACTCAGTTCAGCATGGAAATATCATTGCAACAGCCTTTATTTAGCCAGAAATCAAGAATGTAAGTTTTTATGCGCTTAAAAGCATTTTCAGGCCAAATGAGCTGATTTCTGCCAATTGCAGCAAAATACTGAAGGGAAAGTGGGTTTGCCTTCATATTTGACCCAGAACAACTCAGTTCAGCATGGAAATATCATTGCAACAGCTTTTATTTAGCCAGAAATCAAGAGTGTAAGTTTTTATGCGCTTAAAAGCATTTTCAGGCCGAATGAGCAAATATGCTTGTTTCTGCCAATTGCAGCAAAATACTGAAGGGAAAGTGGGTTTGCCTTCATATTTGACCCAGAACAACTCAGTTCAGCATGGAAATATCATTGCAACAGCTTTTATTTAGCCAGAAATCAAGAGTGTAAGTTTTTATGCGCTTAAAAGCCTTTTCAGGCCGAATGAGCAAATATGCTTGTTTCAGCCAATTGCAGCAAAATACTGAAGGGAAAGTGGGTTTGCCTTCATATTTGACCCAGAACAACTCAGTTCAGCATGGAAATATCATTGCAACAGCTTTTATTTAGCCAGAAATCAAGAGTGTAAGTTTTTATGCGCTTAAAAGCATTTTCAGGCCAAATGAGCAAATATGCTTGTTTCTGCCAATTGCAGCAAAATACTGAAGGGAAAGTGGGTTTGCCTTCATATTTGACCCAGAACAACTCAGTTCAGCATGGAAATATCATTGCAACAGCTTTTATTTAGCCAGAAATCAAGAGTGTAAGTTTTTATGCGCTTAAAAGCCTTTTCAGGCCGAATGAGCAAATATGCTTGTTTCAGCCAATTGCAGCAAAATACTGAAGGGAAAGTGGGTTTGCCTTCATATTTGACCCAGAACAACTCAGTTCAGCATGGAAATATCATTGCAACAGCTTTTATTTAACCAGAAATCAAGAATGTAAGTTTTTATGCGCTTAAAAGCATTTTCAGGCCGAATGAGCAAATATGCTTGTTTCTGCCAATTGCAGCAAAATACTGAAGGGAAAGTGGGTTTGCCTTCATATTTGACCCAGAACAACTCAGTTCAGCATGGAAATATCATTGCAACAGCTTTTATTTAGCCAGAAATCAAGAGTGTAAGTTTTTATGCGCTTAAAAGCATTTTCAGGCCGAATGAGCAAATATGCTTGTTTCTGCCAATTGCAGCAAAATACTGAAGGGAAAGTGGGTTTGCCTTCATATTTGACCCAGAACAACTCAGTTCAGCATGGAAATATCATTGCAACAGCTTTTATTTAGCCAGAAATCAAGAATGTAAGTTTTTATGCGCTTAAAAGCATTTTCAGGCCGAATGAGCAAATATGCTTGTTTCTGCCAATTGCAGCAAAATACTGAAGGGAAAGTGGGTTTGCCTTCATAGTTGACCCAGAACAACTCAGTTCAGCATGGAAATATCATTGCAACAGCTTTTATTTAGCCAGAAATCAAGAATTTAAGTTTTTATGCGTTTAAAAGCATTTTCAGGCCGAATGAGCAAATATGCTTGTTTCTGCCAATTGCAGCAAAATACTGAAGGGAAAGTGGGTTTGCCTTCATATTTGACCCAGAACAACTCAGTTCAGCATGGAAATATCATTGCAACAGCTTTTATTTAGCCAGAAATCAAGAGTGTAAGTTTTTATGCGCTTAAAAGCATTTTCAGGCCGAATGAGCAAATATCCTTGTTTCTGCCAATTGCAGCAAAATACTGAAGGGAAAGTGGGTTTGCCTTCATATTTGACCCAGAACAACTCAGTTCAGCATGGAAATATCATTGCAACAGCTTTTATTTAGCCAGAAATCAAGAGTGTAAGTTTTTATGCGCTTAAAAGCATTTTCAGGCCGAATGAGCAAATATGCTTGTTTCTGCCAAGTGCAGCAAAATACTGAAGGGAAAGTGGGTTTGCCTTCATATTTGACCCAGAACAACTCAGTTCAGCATGGAAATATCTTTGCAACAGCTTTTATTTAGCCAGAAATCAAGACTGTAAGTTTTTATGCGCTTAAAAGCATTTTCAGGCCAAATGAGCTGATTTCTGCCAATTGCAGCAAAATACTAAAGGGAAAGTGGGTTTGCCTTCATATTTGACCCAGAACAACTCAGTTCAGCATGGAAATATCATTGCAACAGCTTTTATTTAGCCAGAAATCAAGAATGTAAGTTTTTATGCGCTTAAAAGCATTTTCAGGCCAAATGAGCTGATTTCTGCCAATTGCAGCAAAATACTGAAGGGAAAGTGGGTTTGCCTTCATATTTGACCCAGAACAACTCAGTTCAGCATGGAAATATCATTGCAACAGCTTTTATTTAGCCAGAAATCAAGAGTGTAAGTTTTTATGCACTTAAAAGCATTTTCAGGCCGAATGAGCAAATATGCTTGTTTCTGCCAATTGCAGCAAAATACTGAAGGGAAAGTGGGTTTGCCTTCATATTTGACCCAGAAGAACTCAGTTCAGCATGGAAATATCATTGCAAAGGCTTTTATTTAGCCAGAAATCAAGAGTGTAAGTTTTTATGCGCTTAAAAGCATTTTCAGGCCGAATGAGCAAATATGCTTGTTTCTGCCAATTGCAGCAAAATACTGAAGGGAAAGTGGGTTTGCCTTCATATTTGACCCAGAACAACTCAGTTCAGCATGGAAATATCATTGCAACAGCTTTTATTTAGCCAGAAATCAAGAGTGTAAGTTTTTATGCGCTTAAAAGCATTTTCAGTCCGAATGAGCAAATATGCTTGTTTCTGCCAATTGCAGCAAAATACTGAAGGGAAAGTGGGTTTGCCTTCATATTTGACCCAGAACAACTCAGTTCAGCATGGAAATATCATTGCAACAGCTTTTATTTAGCCAGAAATCAAGAGTGTAAGTTTTTATGCGCTTAAAAGCATTTTCAGGCCGAATGAGCAAATACGCTTGTTTCTGCCAATTGCAGCAAAATACTGAAGGGAAAGTGGGTTTGCCTTCATATTTGACCCAGAACAACTCAGTTCAGCATGGAAATATCATTGCAACAGCTTTTATTTAGCCAGAAATCAAGAGTATAAGTTTTTATGCGCTTAAAAGCATTTTCAGGCCAAATGAGCTGATTTCTGCCAATTGCAGCAAAATACTGAAGGGAAAGTGGGTTTGCCTTCAGATTTGACCCAGAACAACTCAGTTCAGCATGGAAATATCATTGCAACAGCTTTTATTTAGCCAGAAATCAAGAGTGTAAGTTTTTATGCGCTTAAAAGCATTTTCAGGCCGAATGAGCAAATATGCTTGTTTCTGCCAATTGCAGCAAAATACTGAAGGGAAAGTGGGTTTGCCTTCATATTTGACCCAGAACAACTCAGTTCAGCATGGAAATATCATTGCAACAGCTTTTATTTAGCCAGAAATCAAGAGTGTAAGTTTTTATGCGCTTAAAAGCATTTTCAGGCCGAATGAGCAAATATGCTTGTTTCTGCCAAGTGCAGCAAAATACTGAAGGGAAAGGGGGTTTGCCTTCATATTTGAACCAGAACAACTCAGTTCAGCATGGAAATATCATTGCAACAGCTTTTATTTAGCCAGAAATCAAGAGTGTAAGTTTTTATGCGCTTAAAAGCATTTTCAGGCCGAATGAGCAAATATGCTTGTTTCTGCCAATTGCAGCAAAATACTGAAGGGAAAGTGGGTTTGCCTTCATATTTGACCCAGAACAACTCAGTTCAGCATGGAAATATCATTGCAACAGCTTTTATTTAGCCAGAAATCAAGAGTGTAAGTTTTTATGCGCTTAAAAGCATTTTCAGGCCGAATGAGCAAATATGCTTGTTTCTGCCAATTGCAGCAAAATACTGAAGGGAAAGTGGGTTTGCCTTCATATTTGACCCAGAAGAACTCAGTTCAGCATGGAAATATCATTGCAAAGGCTTTTATTTAGCCAGAAATCAAGAGTGTAAGTTTTTATGCGCTTAAAAGCATTTTCAGGCCGAATGAGCAAATATGCTTGTTTCTGCCAATTGCAGCAAAATACTGAAGGGAAAGTGGGTTTGCCTTCATATTTGACCCAGAAGAACTCAGTTCAGCATGGAAATATCATTGCAAAGGCTTTTATTTAGCCAGAAATCAAGAGTGTAAGTTTTTATGCGCTTAAAAGCATTTTCAGGCCGAATGAGCAAATATGCTTGTTTCTGCCAATTGCAGCAAAATACTGAAGGGAAAGTGGGTTTGCCTTCATATTTGACCCAGAACAACTCAGTTCAGCATGGAAATATCATTGCAACAGCTTTTATTTAGCCAGAAATCAAGAGTGTAAGTTTTTATGCGCTTAAAAGCATTTTCAGTCCGAATGAGCAAATATGCTTGTTTCTGCCAATTGCAGCAAAATACTGAAGGGAAAGTGGGTTTGCCTTCATATTTGACCCAGAACAACTCAGTTCAGCATGGAAATATCATTGCAACAGCTTTTATTTAGCCAGAAATCAAGAGTGTAAGTTTTTATGCGCTTAAAAGCATTTTCAGGCCGAATGAGCAAATACGCTTGTTTCTGCCAATTGCAGCAAAATACTGAAGGGAAAGTGGGTTTGCCTTCATATTTGACCCAGAACAACTCAGTTCAGCATGGAAATATCATTGCAACAGCTTTTATTTAGCCAGAAATCAAGAGTGTAAGTTTTTATCCGCTTAAAAGCATTTTCAGGCCGAATGAGCAAATATGCTTGTTTCTGCCAATTGCAGCAAAATACTGAAGGGAAAGTAGGTTTGCCTTCATATTTGACCCAGAACAACTCAGTTCAGCATGGAAATATCATTGCAACAGCTTTTATTTAGCCAGAAATCAAGAGTATAAGTTTTTATGCGCTTAAAAGCATTTTCAGGCCAAATGAGCTGATTTCTGCCAATTGCAGCAAAATACTGAAGGGAAAGTGGGTTTGCCTTCAGATTTGACCCAGAACAACTCAGTTCAGCATGGAAATATCATTGCAACAGCTTTTATTTAGCCAGAAATCAAGAGTGTAAGTTTTTATGCGCTTAAAAGCATTTTCAGGCCGAATGAGCAAATATGCTTGTTTCTGCCAATTGCAGCAAAATACTGAAGGGAAAGTGGGTTTGCCTTCATATTTGACCCAGAACAACTCAGTTCAGCATGGAAATATCATTGCAACAGCTTTTATTTAGCCAGAAATCAAGAGTGTAAGTTTTTATGCGCTTAAAAGCATTTTCAGGCCGAATGAGCAAATATGCTTGTTTCTGCCAATTGCAGCAAAATACTGAAGGGAAAGTGGGTTTGCCTTCATATTTGACCCAGAACAACTCAGTTCAGCATGGAAATATCATTGCAACAGCTTTTATTTAGCCAGAAATCAAGAGTGTAAGTTTTTATGCGCTTAAAAGCATTTTCAGGCCGAATGAGCAAATATGCTTGTTTCTGCCAATTGCAGCAAAATACTGAAGGGAAAGTAGGTTTGCCTTCATATTTGACCCAGAACAACTCAGTTCAGCATGGAAATATCATTGCAACAGCTTTTATTTAGCCAGAAATCAAGAGTATAAGTTTTTATGCGCTTAAAAGCATTTTCAGGCCAAATGAGCTGATTTCTGCCAATTGCAGCAAAATACTGAAGGGAAAGTGGGTTTGCCTTCAGATTTGACCCAGAACAACTCAGTTCAGCATGGAAATATCATTGCAACAGCTTTTATTTAGCCAGAAATCAAGAGTGTAAGTTTTTATGCGCTTAAAAGCATTTTCAGGCCGAATGAGCAAATATGCTTGTTTCTGCCAATTGCAGCAAAATACTGAAGGGAAAGTGGGTTTGCCTTCATATTTGACCCAGAACAACTCAGTTCAGCATGGAAATATCATTGCAACAGCTTTTATTTAGCCAGAAATCAAGAGTGTAAGTTTTTATGCGCTTAAAAGCATTTTCAGGCCGAATGAGCAAATATGCTTGTTTCTGCCAAGTGCAGCAAAATACTGAAGGGAAAGGGGGTTTGCCTTCATATTTGAACCAGAACAACTCAGTTCAGCATGGAAATATCATTGCAACAGCTTTTATTTAGCCAGAAATCAAGAGTGTAAGTTTTTATGCGCTTAAAAGCATTTTCAGTCCGAATGAGCAAATATGCTTGTTTCTGCCAATTGCAGCAAAATACTGAAGGGAAAGTGGGTTTGCCTTCATATTTGACCCAGAACAACTCAGTTCAGCATGGAAATATCATTGCAACAGCTTTTATTTAGCCAGAAATCAAGAGTGTAAGTTTTTATGCGCTTAAAAGCATTTTCAGGCCGAATGAGCAAATACGCTTGTTTCTGCCAATTGCAGCAAAATACTGAAGGGAAAGTGGGTTTGCCTTCATATTTGACCCAGAACAACTCAGTTCAGCATGGAAATATTTTTGCAACAGCTTTTATTTAGCCAGAAATCAAGAGTGTAAGTTTTTATGCGCTTAAAAGCATTTTCAGGCCGAATGAGCAAATATCCTTGTTTCTGCCAATTGCAGCAAAATACTGAAGGGAAAGTAGGTTTGCCTTCATATTTGACCCAGAACAACTCAGTTCAGCATGGAAATATCATTGCAACAGCTTTTATTTAGCCAGAAATCAAGAGTATAAGTTTTTATGCGCTTAAAAGCATTTTCAGGACAAATGAGCTGATTTCTGCCAATTGCAGCAAAATACTGAAGGGAAAGTGGGTTTGCCTTCATATTTGACCCAGAACAACTCAGTTCAGCATGGAAATATCATTGCAACAGCTTTTATTTAGCCAGAAATCAAGAATGTAAGTTTTTATGCGCTTAAAAGCATTTTCAGGCCAAATGAGCTGATTTCTGCCAATTGCAGCAAAATACTGAAGGGAAAGTGGGTTTGCCTTCATATTTGACCCAGAACAACTCAGTTCAGCATGGAAATATCATTGCAACAGCTTTTATTTAGCCAGAAATCAAGAGTGTAAGTTTTTATGCACTTAAAAGCATTTTCAGGCCGAATGAGCAAATATGCTTGTTTCTGCCAATTGCAGCAAAATACTGAAGGGAAAGTGGGTTTGCCTTCATATTTGACCCAGAACAACTCAGTTCAGCATGGAAATATCATTGCAACAGCTTTTATTTAGCCAGAAATCAAGAGTGTAAGTTTTTATGCGCTTAAAAGCATTTTCAGGCCAAATGAGCAAATATGCTTGTTTCTGCCAAGTGCAGCAAAATACTGAAGGGAAAGTAGGTTTGCCTTCATATTTGACCCAGAACAACTCAGTTCAGCATGGAAATATCATTGCAACAGCTTTTATTTAGCCAGAAATCAAGAGTATAAGTTTTTATGCGCTTAAAAGCATTTTCAGGCCAAATGAGCTGATTTCTGCCAATTGCAGCAAAATACTGAAGGGAAAGTGGGTTTGCCTTCAGATTTGACCCAGAACAACTCAGTTCAGCATGGAAATATCATTGCAACAGCTTTTATTTAGCCAGAAATCAAGAGTGTAAGTTTTTATGCGCTTAAAAGCATTTTCAGGCCGAATGAGCAAATATGCTTGTTTCTGCCAATTGCAGCAAAATACTGAAGGGAAAGTGGGTTTGCCTTCATATTTGACCCAGAACAACTCAGTTCAGCATGGAAATATCATTGCAACAGCTTTTATTTAGCCAGAAATCAAGACTGTAAGTTTTTATGCGCTTAAAAGCATTTTCAGGCCGAATGAGCAAATATGCTTGTTTCTGCCAATTGCAGCAAAATACTGAAGGGAAAGTGGGTTTGCCTTCATATTTGACCCAGAACAACTCAGTTCAGCATGGAAATATCATTGCAACAGCTTTTATTTAGCCAGAAATCAAGAGTGTAAGTTTTTATGCGCTTAAGAGCATTTTCAGGCCGAATGAGCAAATATGCTTGTTTCTGCCAATTGCAGCAAAATACTGAAGGGAAAGTAGGTTTGCCTTCATATTTGACCCAGAACAACTCAGTTCAGCATGGAAATATCATTGCAACAGCTTTTATTTAGCCAGAAATCAAGAGTATAAGTTTTTATGCGCTTAAAAGCATTTTCAGGCCAAATGAGCTGATTTCTGCCAATTGCAGCAAAATACTGAAGGGAAAGTGGGTTTGCCTTCATATTTGACCCAGAACAACTCAGTTCAGCATGGAAATATCATTGCAACAGCTTTTATTTAGCCAGAAATCAAGAGTGTAAGTTTTTATGCGCTTAAAAGCATTTTCAGGCCGAATGAGCAAATATGCTTGTTTCTGCCAATTGCAGCAAAATACTGAAGGGAAAGTGGGTTTGCCTTCATATTTGACCCAGAACAACTCAGTTCAGCATGGAAATATCATTGCAACAGCTTTTATTTAGCCAGAAATCAAGAATGTAAGTTTTTATGCGCTTAAAAGCATTTTCAGGCCGAATGAGCAAATATGCTTGTTTCTGCCAATTGCAGCAAAATACTGAAGGGAAAGTGGGTTTGCCTTCATATTTGACCCAGAACAACTCAGTTCAGCATGGAAATATCTTTGCAACAGCTTTTATTTAGCCAGAAATCAAGACTGTAAGTTTTTATGCGCTTAAAAGCATTTTCAGGCCAAATGAGCTGATTTCTGCCAATTGCAGCAAAATACTGAAGGGAAAGTGGGTTTGCCTTCATATTTGACCCAGAACAACTCAGTTCAGCATGGAAATATCATTGCAACAGCTTTTATTTAGCCAGAAATCAAGAGTGTAAGTTTTTATGCACTTAAAAGCATTTTCAGGCCGAATGAGCAAATATGCTTGTTTCTGCCAACTGCAGCAAAATACTGAAGGGAAAGTGGGTTTGCCTTCATATTTGACCCAGAACAACTCAGTTCAGCATGGAAATATCATTGCAACAGCTTTTATTTAGCCAGAAATCAAGAGTGTAAGTTTTTATACGCTTAAAAGCATTTTCAGGCCGAATGAGCAAATATGCTTGTTTCTGCCAATTGCAGCAAAATACTGAAGGGAAAGTGGGCTTGCCTTCATATTTGACCCAGAACAACTCAGTTCAGCATGGAAATATCTTTGCAACAGCTTTTATTTAGCCAGAAATCAAGACTGTAAGTTTTTATGCGCTTAAAAGCATTTTGAGGCCGAATGCGCAAATATGCTTGTTTCTGCCAATTGCAGCAAAATACTGAAGGGAAAGTGGGTTTGCCTTCATATTTGACCCAGAACAACTCAGTTCAGCATGGAAATATCATTGCAACAGCTTTTATTTAGCCAGAAATCAAGAGTGTAAGTTTTTATGCGCTTAAAAGCATTTTCAGGCCGAATGAGCAAATATGCTTGTTTCTGCCAAGTGCAGCAAAATTCTGAAGGGAAAGTGGGTTTGCCTTCATATTTGACCCAGAACAACTCAGTTCAGCATGGAAATATCATTGCAACAGCTTTTATTTAGACAGAAATCAAGAGTGTAAGTTTTTATGCGCTTAAAAGCATTTTCAGGCCGAATGAGCAAATATGCTTGTTTCTGCCAATTGCAGCAAAATACTGAAGGGAAAGTGGGTTTGCCTTCATATTTGACCCAGAACAACTCAGTTCAGCATGGAAATATCATTGCAACAGCTTTTATTTAGCCAGAAATCAAGAGTGTAAGTTTTTATGCGCTTAAAAGCATTTTCAGGCCAAATGAGCTGATTTCTGCCAATTGCAGCAAAATACTGAAGGGAAAGTGGGTTTGCCTTCATATTTGACCCAGAACAACTCAGTTCAGCATGGACATATCATTGCAACAGCTTTTATTTAGCCAGAAATCAAGAGTGTAAGTTTTTATGCGCTTAAAAGCATTTTCAGGCCGAATGAGCAAATATGCTTGTTTCTGCCAATTGCAGCAAAATACTGAAGGGAAAGTGGGCTTGCCTTCATATTTGACCCAGAACAACTCAGTTCAGCATGGAAATATCTTTGCAACAGCTTTTATTTAGCCAGAAATCAAGACTGTAAGTTTTTATGCGCTTAAAAGCATTTTCAGGCCAAATGAGCTGATTTCTGCCAATTGCAGCAAAATACTAAAGGGAAAGTGGGTTTGCCTTCATATTTGACCCAGAACAACTCAGTTCAGCATGGAAATATCATTGCAACAGCTTTTATTTAGCCAGAAATCAAGAGTGTAAGTTTTTATGCACTTAAAAGCATTTTCAGGCCGAATGAGCAAATATGCTTGTTTCTGCCAATTGCAGCAAAATACTGAAGGGAAAGTGGGTTTGCCTTCATATTTGACCCAGAACAACTCAGTTCAGCATGGAAATATCATTGCAACAGCTTTTATTTAGCCAGAAATCAAGAGTGTAAGATTTTATGCGCTTAAAAGCATTTTCAGGCCGAATGAGCAAATATGCTTGTTTCTGCCAAGTGCAGCAAAATACTGAAGGGAAAGTGGGTTTGCCTTCATATTTGACCCAGAACAACTCAGTTCAGCATGGAAATATCATTGCAACAGCTTTTATTTAGACAGAAATAAAGAGTGTAAGTTTTTAAGCGCTTAAAAGCATTTTCAGGCCGAATGAGCAAATATGCTTGTTTCTGCCAATTGCAGCAAAATACTGAAGGGAAAGTGGGTTTGCCTTCATATTTGACCCAGAACAACTCAGTTCAGCATGGAAATATCATTGCAACAGCTTTTATTTAGCCAGAAATCAAGAATGTAAGTTTTTATGCGCTTAAAAGCATTTTCAGGCCGAATGAGCAAATATGCTTGTTTCTGCCAAGTGCAGCAAAATACTGAAGGGAAAGTGGGTTTGCCTTCATATTTGACCCAGAACAACTCAGTTCAGCATGGAAATATCATTGCAACAGCTTTTATTTAGCCAGAAATCAAGAGTGTAAGTTTTTATGCGCTTAAAAGCATTTTCAGGCCAAATGAGCTGATTTCTGCCAATTGCAGCAAAATACTGAAGGGAAAGTGGGTTTGCCTTCATATTTGACCCAGAACAACTCAGTTCAGCATGGAAATATCATTGCAACAGCTTTTATTTAGCCAGAAATCAAGAGTGTAAGTTTTTATGCGCCTAAAAGCATTTTCAGGCCGAATGAGCAAATATTCTTGTTTCTGCCAATTGCAGCAAAATACTGAAGGGAAAGTGGGTTTGCCTTCATATTTGACCCAGAACAACTCAGTTCAGCATGGAAATATCATTGCAACAGCTTTTATTTAGCCAGAAATCAAGAGTGTAAGTTTTTATGCGCTTAAAAGCATTTTCAGGCCAAATGAGCTGATTTCTGCCAATTGCAGCAAAATACTGAAGGGAAAGTGGGTTTGCCTTCATATTTGACCCAGAACAACTCAGTTCAGCATGGAAATATCATTGCAACAGCTTTTATTTAGCCAGAAATCAAGAGTGTAAGTTTTTATGCGCTTAAAAGCATTTTCAGGCCGAATGAGCAAATATGCTTGTTTCTGCCAATTGCAGCAAAATACTGAAGGGAAAGTGGGTTTGCCTTCATATTTGACCCAGAACAACTCAGTTCAGCATGGAAATATCATTGCAAAGGCTTTTATTTAGCCAGAAATCAAGAGTGTAAGTTTTTATGCGCTTAAAAGCATTTTCAGGCCGAATGAGCAAATATGCTTGTTTCTGCCAATTGCAGCAAAATACTGAAGGGAAAGTGGGTTTGCCTTCATATTTGACCCAGAACAACTCAGTTCAGCATGGAAATATCATTGCAACAGCTTTTATTTAGCCAGAAATCAAGAGTGTAAGTTTTTATGCGCTTAAAAGCATTTTCAGGCCGAATGAGCAAATATGCTTGTTTCTGCCAATTGCAGCAAAATACTGAAGGGAAAGTGGGTTTGCCTTCATATTTGACCCAGAACAACTCAGTTCAGCATGGAAATATAATTGCAACAGCTTTTATTTAGCCAGAAATCAAGAGTGTAAGTTTTTATGCGCTTAAAAGCATTTTCAGGCCGAATGAGCAAATATGCTTGTTTCTGCCAATTGCAGCAAAATACTGAAGGGAAAGTGGGTTTGCCTTCATTTTTGACCCAGAACAACTCAGTTCAGCATGGAAATATCATTGCAACAGCTTTTATTTAGCAAGAAATCAAGAGTGTAAGTTTTTATGCGCTTAAAAGCATTTTCAGGCCGAATGAGCAAATATTCTTGTTTCTGCCAATTGCAGCAAAATACTGAAGGGAAAGTGGGTTTGCCTTCATATTTGACCCAGAACAACTCAGTTCAGCATGGAAATAACATTGCAACAGCTTTTATTTAGCTAGAAATCAAGAGTGTAAGTTTTTATGCGCTTAAAAGCATTTTCAGGCCGAATGAGCAAATATGCTTGTTTTTGCCAAGTGCAGCAAAATACTGAAGGGAAAGTGGGTTTGCCTTCATATTTGACCCAGAACAACTCAGTTCAGCATGGAAATATCATTGCAACAGCTTTTATTTAGCCAGAAATCAAGAGTGTAAGTTTTTATGCGCTAAAAAGCCTTTTCAGGCCGAATGAGCAAATATGCTTGTTTCAGCCAATTGCAGCAAAATACTGAAGGGAAAGTGGGTTTGCCTTCATATTTGACCCAGAACAACTCAGTTCAGCATGGAAATATCATTGCAACAGCTTTTATTTAGCCAGAAATCAAGAGTGTAAGTTTTTATGCGCTTAAAAGCATTTTCAGGCCGAATGAGCAAATATGCTTGTTTCTGCCAAGTGCAGCAAAGTACTAAAGGGAAAGTGGGTTTGCCTTCATATTTGACCCAGAACAACTCAGTTCAGCATGGAAATATCATTGCAACAGCTTTTATTTAGCCAGAAATCAAGAGTGTAAGTTTTTATGCGCTTAAAAGCATTTTCAGGCCGACTGAGCAAATATGCTTGTTTCTGCCAATTGCAGCAAAATACTGAAGGGAAAGTGGGTTTGCCTTCATATTTGACCCAGAACAACTCAGTTCAGCATGGAAATATCATTGCAACAGCTTTTATTTAGCCAGAAATCAAGAGTGTAAGTTTTTATGCGCTTAAAAGCATTTTCAGGCCGAATGAGCAAATATCCTTGTTTCTGCCAATTGCAGCAAAATACTGAAGGGAAAGTGGGTTTGCCTTCATATTTGACCCAGAACAACTCAGTTCAGCATGGAAATATCATTGCAACAGCTTTTATTTAGCCAGAAATCAAGAGTGTAAGTTTTTATGCGCTTAAAAGCATTTTCAGGCCGAATGAGCAAATATGCTTGTTTCTGCCAAGTGCAGCAAAATACTGAAGGGAAAGTGGGTTTGCCTTCATATTTGACCCAGAACAACTCAGTTCAGCATGGAAATATCATTGCAACAGCTTTTATTTAGCCAGAAATCAAGAGTGTAAGTTTTTATGCGCTTAAAAGCATTTTCAGGCCGAATGAGCAAATATGCTTGTTTCTGCCAATTGCAGCAAAATACTGAAGGGAAAGTGGGTTTGCCTTCATAGTTGACCCAGAACAACTTAGTTCAGCATGGAAATATCATTGCAACAGCTTTTATTTAGCCAGAAATCAAGAATTTAAGTTTGTATGCGCTTAAAAGCATTTTCAGGCCAAATGAGCTGATTTCTGCCAATTGCAGCAAAATACTGAAGGGAAAGTGGGTTTGCCTTCATAGTTGACCCAGAACAACTCAGTTCAGCATGGAAATATCATTGCAACAGCTTTTATTTAGCCAGAAATCAAGAATTTAAGTTTGTATGCGCTTAAAAGCATTTTCAGGCCAAATGAGCTGATTTCTGCCAATTGCAGCAAAATACTGAAGGGAAAGTGGGTTTGCCTTCATATTTGACCCAGAACAACTCAGTTCAGCATGGAAATATCATTGCAACAGCTTTTATTTAGCCAGAAATCAAGAATTTAAGTTTTTATGCGTTTAAAAGCATTTTCAGGCCGAATGAGCAAATATGCTTGTTTCTGCCAAGTGCAGCAAAATACTGAAGGGAAAGTGGGTTTGCCTTCATATTTGACCCAGAACAACTCAGTTCAGCATGGAAATATCATTGCAACAGCTTTTATTTAGCCAGAAATCAAGAGTGTACGTTTTTATGCGCTTAAAAGCATTTTCAGGCCGAATGAGCAAATATGCTTGTTTCTGCCAATTGCAGCAAAATACTGAAGGGAAAGTGGGTTTGCCTTCATATTTGACCCAGAACAACTCAGTTCAGCATGGAAATATCATTGCAACAGCCTTTATTTAGCCAGAAATCAAGAATGTAAGTTTTTATGCGCTTAAAAGCATTTTCAGGCCAAATGAGCTGATTTCTGCCAATTGCAGCAAAATACTGAAGGGAAAGTGGGTTTGCCTTCATATTTGACCCAGAACAACTCAGTTCAGCATGGAAATATCATTGCAACAGCTTTTATTTAGCCAGAAATCAAGAGTGTAAGTTTTTATGCGCTTAAAAGCATTTTCAGGCCGAATGAGCAAATATGCTTGTTTCTGCCAATTGCAGCAAAATACTGAAGGGAAAGTGGGTTTGCCTTCATATTTGACCCAGAACAACTCAGTTCAGCATGGAAATATCATTGCAACAGCTTTTATTTAGCCAGAAATCAAGAGTGTAAGTTTTTATGCGCTTAAAAGCCTTTTCAGGCCGAATGAGCAAATATGCTTGTTTCAGCCAATTGCAGCAAAATACTGAAGGGAAAGTGGGTTTGCCTTCATATTTGACCCAGAACAACTCAGTTCAGCATGGAAATATCATTGCAACAGCTTTTATTTAGCCAGAAATCAAGAGTGTAAGTTTTTATGCGCTTAAAAGCATTTTCAGGCCAAATGAGCAAATATGCTTGTTTCTGCCAATTGCAGCAAAATACTGAAGGGAAAGTGGGTTTGCCTTCATATTTGACCCAGAACAACTCAGTTCAGCATGGAAATATCATTGCAACAGCTTTTATTTAGCCAGAAATCAAGAGTGTAAGTTTTTATGCGCTTAAAAGCCTTTTCAGGCCGAATGAGCAAATATGCTTGTTTCAGCCAATTGCAGCAAAATACTGAAGGGAAAGTGGGTTTGCCTTCATATTTGACCCAGAACAACTCAGTTCAGCATGGAAATATCATTGCAACAGCTTTTATTTAACCAGAAATCAAGAATGTAAGTTTTTATGCGCTTAAAAGCATTTTCAGGCCGAATGAGCAAATATGCTTGTTTCTGCCAATTGCAGCAAAATACTGAAGGGAAAGTGGGTTTGCCTTCATATTTGACCCAGAACAACTCAGTTCAGCATGGAAATATCATTGCAACAGCTTTTATTTAGCCAGAAATCAAGAGTGTAAGTTTTTATGCGCTTAAAAGCATTTTCAGGCCGAATGAGCAAATATGCTTGTTTCTGCCAATTGCAGCAAAATACTGAAGGGAAAGTGGGTTTGCCTTCATATTTGACCCAGAACAACTCAGTTCAGCATGGAAATATCATTGCAACAGCTTTTATTTAGCCAGAAATCAAGAATGTAAGTTTTTATGCGCTTAAAAGCATTTTCAGGCCGAATGAGCAAATATGCTTGTTTCTGCCAATTGCAGCAAAATACTGAAGGGAAAGTGGGTTTGCCTTCATAGTTGACCCAGAACAACTCAGTTCAGCATGGAAATATCATTGCAACAGCTTTTATTTAGCCAGAAATCAAGAATTTAAGTTTTTATGCGTTTAAAAGCATTTTCAGGCCGAATGAGCAAATATGCTTGTTTCTGCCAATTGCAGCAAAATACTGAAGGGAAAGTGGGTTTGCCTTCATATTTGACCCAGAACAACTCAGTTCAGCATGGAAATATCATTGCAACAGCTTTTATTTAGCCAGAAATCAAGAGTGTAAGTTTTTATGCGCTTAAAAGCATTTTCAGGCCGAATGAGCAAATATCCTTGTTTCTGCCAATTGCAGCAAAATACTGAAGGGAAAGTGGGTTTGCCTTCATATTTGACCCAGAACAACTCAGTTCAGCATGGAAATATCATTGCAACAGCTTTTATTTAGCCAGAAATCAAGAGTGTAAGTTTTTATGCGCTTAAAAGCATTTTCAGGCCGAATGAGCAAATATGCTTGTTTCTGCCAAGTGCAGCAAAATACTGAAGGGAAAGTGGGTTTGCCTTCATATTTGACCCAGAACAACTCAGTTCAGCATGGAAATATCTTTGCAACAGCTTTTATTTAGCCAGAAATCAAGACTGTAAGTTTTTATGCGCTTAAAAGCATTTTCAGGCCGAATGAGCAAATATGCTTGTTTCTGCCAATTGCAGCAAAATACTGAAGGGAAAGTGGGTTTGCCTTCATATTTGACCCAGAACAACTCAGTTCAGCATGGAAATATCATTGCAACAGCTTTTATTTAGCCAGAAATCAAGAGTGTAAGTTTTTATGCGCTTAAAAGCATTTTCAGGCCGAATGAGCAAATATGCTTGTTTCTGCCAATTGCAGCAAAATACTGAAGGGAAAGTGGGTTTGCCTTCATATTTGACCCAGAACAACTCAGTTCAGCATGGAAATATCATTGCAACAGCTTTTATTTAGCCAGAAATCAAGAGTGTAAGTTTTTATGCGCTTAAAAGCATTTTCAGGCCGAATGAGCAAATATGCTTGTTTCTGCCAATTGCAGCAAAATACTGAAGGGAAAATGGGTTTGCCTTCATATTTGACCCAGAACAACTCAGTTCAGCATGGAAATATCTTTGCAACAGCTTTTATTTAGCCAGAAATCAAGACTGTAAGTTTTTATGCGCTTAAAAGCATTTTCAGGCCGAATGAGCAAATATGCTTGTTTCTGCCAATTGCAGCAAAATACTGAAGGGAAAGTGGGTTTGCCTTCATATTTGACCCAGAACAACTCAGTTCAGCATGGAAATATCATTGCAACAGCTTTTATTTAGCCAGAAATCAAGAGTGTAAGTTTTTATGCGCTTAAAAGCATTTTCAGGCCGAATGAGCAAATATGCTTGTTTCTGCCAATTGCAGCAAAATACTGAAGGGAAAGTGGGTTTGCCTTCATATTTGACCCAGAACAACTCAGTTCAGCATGGAAATATCATTGCAACAGCTTTTATTTAGCCAGAAATCAAGAGTGTAAGTTTTTATGCGCTTAAAAGCATTTTCAGGCCGAATGAGCAAATATGCTTGTTTCTGCCAATTGCAGCAAAATACTGAAGGGAAAGTGGGTTTGCCTTCATATTTGACCCAGAACAACTCAGTTCAGCATGGAAATATCATTGCAACAGCCTTTATTTAGCCAGAAATCAAGAATGTAAGTTTTTATGCGCTTAAAAGCATTTTCAGGCCAAATGAGCTGATTTCTGCCAATTGCAGCAAAATACTGAAGGGAAAGTGGGTTTGCCTTCATATTTGACCCAGAACAACTCAGTTCAGCATGGAAATATCATTGCAACAGCTTTTATTTAGCCAGAAATCAAGAGTGTAAGTTTTTATGCGCTTAAAAGCATTTTCAGGCCGAATGAGCAAATATGCTTGTTTCTGCCAATTGCAGCAAAATACTGAAGGGAAAGTGGGTTTGCCTTCATATTTGACCCAGAACAACTCAGTTCAGCATGGAAATATCATTGCAACAGCTTTTATTTAGCCAGAAATCAAGAGTGTAAGTTTTTATGCGCTTAAAAGCCTTTTCAGGCCGAATGAGCAAATATGCTTGTTTCAGCCAATTGCAGCAAAATACTGAAGGGAAAGTGGGTTTGCCTTCATATTTGACCCAGAACAACTCAGTTCAGCATGGAAATATCATTGCAACAGCTTTTATTTAGCCAGAAATCAAGAGTGTAAGTTTTTATGCGCTTAAAAGCATTTTCAGGCCAAATGAGCAAATATGCTTGTTTCTGCCAATTGCAGCAAAATACTGAAGGGAAAGTGGGTTTGCCTTCATATTTGACCCAGAACAACTCAGTTCAGCATGGAAATATCATTGCAACAGCTTTTATTTAGCCAGAAATCAAGAGTGTAAGTTTTTATGCGCTTAAAAGCCTTTTCAGGCCGAATGAGCAAATATGCTTGTTTCAGCCAATTGCAGCAAAATACTGAAGGGAAAGTGGGTTTGCCTTCATATTTGACCCAGAACAACTCAGTTCAGCATGGAAATATCTTTGCAACAGCTTTTATTTAGCCAGAAATCAAGACTGTAAGTTTTTATGCGCTTAAAAGCATTTTCAGGCCAAATGAGCTGATTTCTGCCAATTGCAGCAAAATACTAAAGGGAAAGTGGGTTTGCCTTCATATTTGACCCAGAACAACTCAGTTCAGCATGGAAATATCATTGCAACAGCTTTTATTTAGCCAGAAATCAAGAATGTAAGTTTTTATGCGCTTAAAAGCATTTTCAGGCCAAATGAGCTGATTTCTGCCAATTGCAGCAAAATACTGAAGGGAAAGTGGGTTTGCCTTCATATTTGACCCAGAACAACTCAGTTCAGCATGGAAATATCATTGCAACAGCTTTTATTTAGCCAGAAATCAAGAGTGTAAGTTTTTATGCACTTAAAAGCATTTTCAGGCCGAATGAGCAAATATGCTTGTTTCTGCCAATTGCAGCAAAATACTGAAGGGAAAGTGGGTTTGCCTTCATATTTGACCCAGAAGAACTCAGTTCAGCATGGAAATATCATTGCAAAGGCTTTTATTTAGCCAGAAATCAAGAGTGTAAGTTTTTATGCGCTTAAAAGCATTTTCAGGCCGAATGAGCAAATATGCTTGTTTCTGCCAATTGCAGCAAAATACTGAAGGGAAAGTGGGTTTGCCTTCATATTTGACCCAGAACAACTCAGTTCAGCATGGAAATATCATTGCAACAGCTTTTATTTAGCCAGAAATCAAGAGTGTAAGTTTTTATGCGCTTAAAAGCATTTTCAGTCCGAATGAGCAAATATGCTTGTTTCTGCCAATTGCAGCAAAATACTGAAGGGAAAGTGGGTTTGCCTTCATATTTGACCCAGAACAACTCAGTTCAGCATGGAAATATCATTGCAACAGCTTTTATTTAGCCAGAAATCAAGAGTGTAAGTTTTTATGCGCTTAAAAGCATTTTCAGGCCGAATGAGCAAATACGCTTGTTTCTGCCAATTGCAGCAAAATACTGAAGGGAAAGTGGGTTTGCCTTCATATTTGACCCAGAACAACTCAGTTCAGCATGGAAATATCATTGCAACAGCTTTTATTTAGCCAGAAATCAAGAGTGTAAGTTTTTATGCGCTTAAAAGCATTTTCAGGCCGAATGAGCTGATTTCTGCCAATTGCAGCAAAATACTGAAGGGAAAGTGGGTTTGCCTTCATATTTGACCCAGAACAACTCAGTTCAGCATGGAAATATCATTGCAACAGCTTTTATTTAGCCAGAAATCAAGAGTGTAAGTTTTTATGCGCTTAAAAGCATTTTCAGGCCGAATGAGCAAATATGCTTGTTTCTGCCAATTGCAGCAAAATACTGAAGGGAAAGTGGGTTTGCCTTCATATTTGACCCAGAACAACTCAGTTCAGCATGGAAATATCATTGCAACAGCTTTTATTTAGCCAGAAATCAAGAGTGTAAGTTTTTATGCGCTTAAAAGCCTTTTCAGGCCGAATGAGCAAATATGCTTGTTTCAGCCAATTGCAGCAAAATACTGAAGGGAAAGTGGGTTTGCCTTCATATTTGACCCAGAACAACTCAGTTCAGCATGGAAATATCATTGCAACAGCTTTTATTTAGCCAGAAATCAAGAGTGTAAGTTTTTATGCGCTTAAAAGCATTTTCAGGCCAAATGAGCAAATATGCTTGTTTCTGCCAATTGCAGCAAAATACTGAAGGGAAAGTGGGTTTGCCTTCATATTTGACCCAGAACAACTCAGTTCAGCATGGAAATATCATTGCAACAGCTTTTATTTAGCCAGAAATCAAGAGTGTAAGTTTTTATGCGCTTAAAAGCCTTTTCAGGCCGAATGAGCAAATATGCTTGTTTCAGCCAATTGCAGCAAAATACTGAAGGGAAAGTGGGTTTGCCTTCATATTTGACCCAGAACAACTCAGTTCAGCATGGAAATATCATTGCAACAGCTTTTATTTAACCAGAAATCAAGAATGTAAGTTTTTATGCGCTTAAAAGCATTTTCAGGCCGAATGAGCAAATATGCTTGTTTCTGCCAATTGCAGCAAAATACTGAAGGGAAAGTGGGTTTGCCTTCATATTTGACCCAGAACAACTCAGTTCAGCATGGAAATATCATTGCAACAGCTTTTATTTAGCCAGAAATCAAGAGTGTAAGTTTTTATGCGCTTAAAAGCATTTTCAGGCCGAATGAGCAAATATGCTTGTTTCTGCCAATTGCAGCAAAATACTGAAGGGAAAGTGGGTTTGCCTTCATATTTGACCCAGAACAACTCAGTTCAGCATGGAAATATCATTGCAACAGCTTTTATTTAGCCAGAAATCAAGAATGTAAGTTTTTATGCGCTTAAAAGCATTTTCAGGCCGAATGAGCAAATATGCTTGTTTCTGCCAATTGCAGCAAAATACTGAAGGGAAAGTGGGTTTGCCTTCATAGTTGACCCAGAACAACTCAGTTCAGCATGGAAATATCATTGCAACAGCTTTTATTTAGCCAGAAATCAAGAATTTAAGTTTTTATGCGTTTAAAAGCATTTTCAGGCCGAATGAGCAAATATGCTTGTTTCTGCCAATTGCAGCAAAATACTGAAGGGAAAGTGGGTTTGCCTTCATATTTGACCCAGAACAACTCAGTTCAGCATGGAAATATCATTGCAACAGCTTTTATTTAGCCAGAAATCAAGAGTGTAAGTTTTTATGCGCTTAAAAGCATTTTCAGGCCGAATGAGCAAATATCCTTGTTTCTGCCAATTGCAGCAAAATACTGAAGGGAAAGTGGGTTTGCCTTCATATTTGACCCAGAACAACTCAGTTCAGCATGGAAATATCATTGCAACAGCTTTTATTTAGCCAGAAATCAAGAGTGTAAGTTTTTATGCGCTTAAAAGCATTTTCAGGCCGAATGAGCAAATATGCTTGTTTCTGCCAAGTGCAGCAAAATACTGAAGGGAAAGTGGGTTTGCCTTCATATTTGACCCAGAACAACTCAGTTCAGCATGGAAATATCTTTGCAACAGCTTTTATTTAGCCAGAAATCAAGACTGTAAGTTTTTATGCGCTTAAAAGCATTTTCAGGCCGAATGAGCAAATATGCTTGTTTCTGCCAATTGCAGCAAAATACTGAAGGGAAAGTGGGTTTGCCTTCATATTTGACCCAGAACAACTCAGTTCAGCATGGAAATATCATTGCAACAGCTTTTATTTAGCCAGAAATCAAGAGTGTAAGTTTTTATGCGCTTAAAAGCATTTTCAGGCCGAATGAGCAAATATGCTTGTTTCTGCCAATTGCAGCAAAATACTGAAGGGAAAGTGGGTTTGCCTTCATATTTGACCCAGAACAACTCAGTTCAGCATGGAAATATCATTGCAACAGCTTTTATTTAGCCAGAAATCAAGAGTGTAAGTTTTTATGCGCTTAAAAGCATTTTCAGGCCGAATGAGCAAATATGCTTGTTTCTGCCAATTGCAGCAAAATACTGAAGGGAAAATGGGTTTGCCTTCATATTTGACCCAGAACAACTCAGTTCAGCATGGAAATATCTTTGCAACAGCTTTTATTTAGCCAGAAATCAAGACTGTAAGTTTTTATGCGCTTAAAAGCATTTTCAGGCCGAATGAGCAAATATGCTTGTTTCTGCCAATTGCAGCAAAATACTGAAGGGAAAGTGGGTTTGCCTTCATATTTGACCCAGAACAACTCAGTTCAGCATGGAAATATCATTGCAACAGCTTTTATTTAGCCAGAAATCAAGAGTGTAAGTTTTTATGCGCTTAAAAGCATTTTCAGGCCGAATGAGCAAATATGCTTGTTTCTGCCAATTGCAGCAAAATACTGAAGGGAAAGTGGGTTTGCCTTCATATTTGACCCAGAACAACTCAGTTCAGCATGGAAATATCATTGCAACAGCTTTTATTTAGCCAGAAATCAAGAGTGTAAGTTTTTATGCGCTTAAAAGCATTTTCAGGCCGAATGAGCAAATATGCTTGTTTCTGCCAATTGCAGCAAAATACTGAAGGAAAAGTGGGTTTGCCTTCATATTTGACCCAGAACAACTCAGTTCAGCATGGAAATATCATTGCAACAGCCTTTATTTAGCCAGAAATCAAGAATGTAAGTTTTTATGCGCTTAAAAGCATTTTCAGGCCAAATGAGCTGATTTCTGCCAATTGCAGCAAAATACTGAAGGGAAAGTGGGTTTGCCTTCATATTTGACCCAGAACAACTCAGTTCAGCATGGAAATATCATTGCAACAGCTTTTATTTAGCCAGAAATCAAGAGTGTAAGTTTTTATGCGCTTAAAAGCATTTTCAGGCCGAATGAGCAAATATGCTTGTTTCTGCCAATTGCAGCAAAATACTGAAGGGAAAGTGGGTTTGCCTTCATATTTGACCCAGAACAACTCAGTTCAGCATGGAAATATCATTGCAACAGCTTTTATTTAGCCAGAAATCAAGAGTGTAAGTTTTTATGCGCTTAAAAGCCTTTTCAGGCCGAATGAGCAAATATGCTTGTTTCAGCCAATTGCAGCAAAATACTGAAGGGAAAGTGGGTTTGCCTTCATATTTGACCCAGAACAACTCAGTTCAGCATGGAAATATCATTGCAACAGCTTTTATTTAGCCAGAAATCAAGAGTGTAAGTTTTTATGCGCTTAAAAGCATTTTCAGGCCAAATGAGCAAATATGCTTGTTTCTGCCAATTGCAGCAAAATACTGAAGGGAAAGTGGGTTTGCCTTCATATTTGACCCAGAACAACTCAGTTCAGCATGGAAATATCATTGCAACAGCTTTTATTTAGCCAGAAATCAAGAGTGTAAGTTTTTATGCGCTTAAAAGCCTTTTCAGGCCGAATGAGCAAATATGCTTGTTTCAGCCAATTGCAGCAAAATACTGAAGGGAAAGTGGGTTTGCCTTCATATTTGACCCAGAACAACTCAGTTCAGCATGGAAATATCTTTGCAACAGCTTTTATTTAGCCAGAAATCAAGACTGTAAGTTTTTATGCGCTTAAAAGCATTTTCAGGCCAAATGAGCTGATTTCTGCCAATTGCAGCAAAATACTAAAGGGAAAGTGGGTTTGCCTTCATATTTGACCCAGAACAACTCAGTTCAGCATGGAAATATCATTGCAACAGCTTTTATTTAGCCAGAAATCAAGAATGTAAGTTTTTATGCGCTTAAAAGCATTTTCAGGCCAAATGAGCTGATTTCTGCCAATTGCAGCAAAATACTGAAGGGAAAGTGGGTTTGCCTTCATATTTGACCCAGAACAACTCAGTTCAGCATGGAAATATCATTGCAACAGCTTTTATTTAGCCAGAAATCAAGAGTGTAAGTTTTTATGCACTTAAAAGCATTTTCAGGCCGAATGAGCAAATATGCTTGTTTCTGCCAATTGCAGCAAAATACTGAAGGGAAAGTGGGTTTGCCTTCATATTTGACCCAGAAGAACTCAGTTCAGCATGGAAATATCATTGCAAAGGCTTTTATTTAGCCAGAAATCAAGAGTGTAAGTTTTTATGCGCTTAAAAGCATTTTCAGGCCGAATGAGCAAATATGCTTGTTTCTGCCAATTGCAGCAAAATACTGAAGGGAAAGTGGGTTTGCCTTCATATTTGACCCAGAACAACTCAGTTCAGCATGGAAATATCATTGCAACAGCTTTTATTTAGCCAGAAATCAAGAGTGTAAGTTTTTATGCGCTTAAAAGCATTTTCAGTCCGAATGAGCAAATATGCTTGTTTCTGCCAATTGCAGCAAAATACTGAAGGGAAAGTGGGTTTGCCTTCATATTTGACCCAGAACAACTCAGTTCAGCATGGAAATATCATTGCAACAGCTTTTATTTAGCCAGAAATCAAGAGTGTAAGTTTTTATGCGCTTAAAAGCATTTTCAGGCCGAATGAGCAAATACGCTTGTTTCTGCCAATTGCAGCAAAATACTGAAGGGAAAGTGGGTTTGCCTTCATATTTGACCCAGAACAACTCAGTTCAGCATGGAAATATCATTGCAACAGCTTTTATTTAGCCAGAAATCAAGAGTATAAGTTTTTATGCGCTTAAAAGCATTTTCAGGCCAAATGAGCTGATTTCTGCCAATTGCAGCAAAATACTGAAGGGAAAGTGGGTTTGCCTTCAGATTTGACCCAGAACAACTCAGTTCAGCATGGAAATATCATTGCAACAGCTTTTATTTAGCCAGAAATCAAGAGTGTAAGTTTTTATGCGCTTAAAAGCATTTTCAGGCCGAATGAGCAAATATGCTTGTTTCTGCCAATTGCAGCAAAATACTGAAGGGAAAGTGGGTTTGCCTTCATATTTGACCCAGAACAACTCAGTTCAGCATGGAAATATCATTGCAACAGCTTTTATTTAGCCAGAAATCAAGAGTGTAAGTTTTTATGCGCTTAAAAGCATTTTCAGGCCGAATGAGCAAATATGCTTGTTTCTGCCAAGTGCAGCAAAATACTGAAGGGAAAGGGGGTTTGCCTTCATATTTGAACCAGAACAACTCAGTTCAGCATGGAAATATCATTGCAACAGCTTTTATTTAGCCAGAAATCAAGAGTGTAAGTTTTTATGCGCTTAAAAGCATTTTCAGGCCGAATGAGCAAATATGCTTGTTTCTGCCAATTGCAGCAAAATACTGAAGGGAAAGTGGGTTTGCCTTCATATTTGACCCAGAACAACTCAGTTCAGCATGGAAATATCATTGCAACAGCTTTTATTTAGCCAGAAATCAAGAGTGTAAGTTTTTATGCGCTTAAAAGCATTTTCAGGCCGAATGAGCAAATATGCTTGTTTCTGCCAATTGCAGCAAAATACTGAAGGGAAAGTAGGTTTGCCTTCATATTTGACCCAGAACAACTCAGTTCAGCATGGAAATATCATTGCAACAGCTTTTATTTAGCCAGAAATCAAGAGTGTAAGTTTTTATGCGCTTAAAAGCATTTTCAGGCCGAATGAGCAAATATGCTTGTTTCTGCCAATTGCAGCAAAATACTGAAGGGAAAGTGGGTTTGCCTTCATATTTGACCCAGAAGAACTCAGTTCAGCATGGAAATATCATTGCAAAGGCTTTTATTTAGCCAGAAATCAAGAGTGTAAGTTTTTATGCGCTTAAAAGCATTTTCAGGCCGAATGAGCAAATATGCTTGTTTCTGCCAATTGCAGCAAAATACTGAAGGGAAAGTGGGTTTGCCTTCATATTTGACCCAGAACAACTCAGTTCAGCATGGAAATATCATTGCAACAGCTTTTATTTAGCCAGAAATCAAGAGTGTAAGTTTTTATGCGCTTAAAAGCATTTTCAGTCCGAATGAGCAAATATGCTTGTTTCTGCCAATTGCAGCAAAATACTGAAGGGAAAGTGGGTTTGCCTTCATATTTGACCCAGAACAACTCAGTTCAGCATGGAAATATCATTGCAACAGCTTTTATTTAGCCAGAAATCAAGAGTGTAAGTTTTTATGCGCTTAAAAGCATTTTCAGGCCGAATGAGCAAATACGCTTGTTTCTGCCAATTGCAGCAAAATACTGAAGGGAAAGTGGGTTTGCCTTCATATTTGACCCAGAACAACTCAGTTCAGCATGGAAATATCATTGCAACAGCTTTTATTTAGCCAGAAATCAAGAGTGTAAGTTTTTATGCGCTTAAAAGCATTTTCAGGCCGAATGAGCAAATATGCTTGTTTCTGCCAATTGCAGCAAAATACTGAAGGGAAAGTAGGTTTGCCTTCATATTTGAGCCAGAACAACTCAGTTCAGCATGGAAATATCATTGCAACAGCTTTTATTTAGCCAGAAATCAAGAGTATAAGTTTTTATGCGCTTAAAAGCATTTTCAGGCCAAATGAGCTGATTTCTGCCAATTGCAGCAAAATACTGAAGGGAAAGTGGGTTTGCCTTCAGATTTGACCCAGAACAACTCAGTTCAGCATGGAAATATCATTGCAACAGCTTTTATTTAGCCAGAAATCAAGAGTGTAAGTTTTTATGCGCTTAAAAGCATTTTCAGGCCGAATGAGCAAATATGCTTGTTTCTGCCAATTGCAGCAAAATACTGAAGGGAAAGTGGGTTTGCCTTCATATTTGACCCAGAACAACTCAGTTCAGCATGGAAATATCATTGCAACAGCTTTTATTTAGCCAGAAATCAAGAGTGTAAGTTTTTATGCGCTTAAAAGCATTTTCAGGCCGAATGAGCAAATATGCTTGTTTCTGCCAATTGCAGCAAAATACTGAAGGGAAAGTGGGTTTGCCTTCATATTTGACCCAGAACAACTCAGTTCAGCATGGAAATATCATTGCAACAGCTTTTATTTAGCCAGAAATCAAGAGTGTAAGTTTTTATGCGCTTAAAAGCATTTTCAGGCCGAATGAGCAAATATGCTTGTTTCTGCCAATTGCAGCAAAATACTGAAGGGAAAGTAGGTTTGCCTTCATATTTGACCCAGAACAACTCAGTTCAGCATGGAAATATCATTGCAACAGCTTTTATTTAGCCAGAAATCAAGAGTATAAGTTTTTATGCGCTTAAAAGCATTTTCAGGCCAAATGAGCTGATTTCTGCCAATTGCAGCAAAATACTGAAGGGAAAGTGGGTTTGCCTTCAGATTTGACCCAGAACAACTCAGTTCAGCATGGAAATATCATTGCAACAGCTTTTATTTAGCCAGAAATCAAGAGTGTAAGTTTTTATGCGCTTAAAAGCATTTTCAGGCCGAATGAGCAAATATGCTTGTTTCTGCCAATTGCAGCAAAATACTGAAGGGAAAGTGGGTTTGCCTTCATATTTGACCCAGAACAACTCAGTTCAGCATGGAAATATCATTGCAACAGCTTTTATTTAGCCAGAAATCAAGAGTGTAAGTTTTTATGCGCTTAAAAGCATTTTCAGGCCGAATGAGCAAATATGCTTGTTTCTGCCAAGTGCAGCAAAATACTGAAGGGAAAGGGGGTTTGCCTTCATATTTGAACCAGAACAACTCAGTTCAGCATGGAAATATCATTGCAACAGCTTTTATTTAGCCAGAAATCAAGAGTGTAAGTTTTTATGCGCTTAAAAGCATTTTCAGTCCGAATGAGCAAATATGCTTGTTTCTGCCAATTGCAGCAAAATACTGAAGGGAAAGTGGGTTTGCCTTCATATTTGACCCAGAACAACTCAGTTCAGCATGGAAATATCATTGCAACAGCTTTTATTTAGCCAGAAATCAAGAGTGTAAGTTTTTATGCGCTTAAAAGCATTTTCAGGCCGAATGAGCAAATACGCTTGTTTCTGCCAATTGCAGCAAAATACTGAAGGGAAAGTGGGTTTGCCTTCATATTTGACCCAGAACAACTCAGTTCAGCATGGAAATATCATTGCAACAGCTTTTATTTAGCCAGAAATCAAGAGTGTAAGTTTTTATGCGCTTAAAAGCATTTTCAGGCCGAATGAGCAAATATGCTTGTTTCTGCCAATTGCAGCAAAATACTGAAGGGAAAGTAGGTTTGCCTTCATATTTGACCCAGAACAACTCAGTTCAGCATGGAAATATCATTGCAACAGCTTTTATTTAGCCAGAAATCAAGAGTATAAGTTTTTATGCGCTTAAAAGCATTTTCAGGCCAAATGAGCTGATTTCTGCCAATTGCAGCAAAATACTGAAGGGAAAGTGGGTTTGCCTTCAGATTTGACCCAGAACAACTCAGTTCAGCATGGAAATATCATTGCAACAGCTTTTATTTAGCCAGAAATCAAGAGTGTAAGTTTTTATGCGCTTAAAAGCATTTTCAGGCCGAATGAGCAAATATGCTTGTTTCTGCCAAGTGCAGCAAAATACTGAAGGGAAAGGGGGTTTGCCTTCATATTTGAACCAGAACAACTCAGTTCAGCATGGAAATATCATTGCAACAGCTTTTATTTAGCCAGAAATCAAGAGTGTAAGTTTTTATGCGCTTAAAAGCATTTTCAGTCCGAATGAGCAAATATGCTTGTTTCTGCCAATTGCAGCAAAATACTGAAGGGAAAGTGGGTTTGCCTTCATATTTGACCCAGAACAACTCAGTTCAGCATGGAAATATCATTGCAACAGCTTTTATTTAGCCAGAAATCAAGAGTGTAAGTTTTTATGCGCTTAAAAGCATTTTCAGGCCGAATGAGCAAATACGCTTGTTTCTGCCAATTGCAGCAAAATACTGAAGGGAAAGTGGGTTTGCCTTCATATTTGACCCAGAACAACTCAGTTCAGCATGGAAATATCATTGCAACAGCTTTTATTTAGCCAGAAATCAAGAGTGTAAGTTTTTATGCGCTTAAAAGCATTTTCAGGCCGAATGAGCAAATATGCTTGTTTCTGCCAATTGCAGCAAAATACTGAAGGGAAAGTAGGTTTGCCTTCATATTTGACCCAGAACAACTCAGTTCAGCATGGAAATATCATTGCAACAGCTTTTATTTAGCCAGAAATCAAGAGTATAAGTTTTTATGCGCTTAAAAGCATTTTCAGGACAAATGAGCTGATTTCTGCCAATTGCAGCAAAATACTGAAGGGAAAGTGGGTTTGCCTTCATATTTGACCCAGAACAACTCAGTTCAGCATGGAAATATCATTGCAACAGCTTTTATTTAGCCAGAAATCAAGAGTGTAAGTTTTTATGCGCTTAAAAGCATTTTCAGGCCGAATGAGCAAATATGCTTGTTTCTGCCAATTGCAGCAAAATACTGAAGGGAAAGTGGGTTTGCCTTCATATTTGACCCAGAACAACTCAGTTCAGCATGGAAATATCATTGCAACAGCTTTTATTTAGCCAGAAATCAAGAGTGTAAGTTTTTATGAGCTTAAAAGCATTTTCAGGCCGAATGAGCAAATATGCTTGTTTCTGCCAATTGCAGCAAAATACTGAAGGGAAAGTGGGTTTGCCTTCATATTTGACCCAGAACAACTCAATTCAGCATGGAAATATCATTGCAACAGCTTTTATTTAGCCAGAAATCAAGAGTGTAAGTTTTTATGCGCTTAAAAGCATTTTCAGGCCGAATGAGCAAATATGCTTGTTTCTGCCAATTGCAGCAAAATACTGAAGGGAAAGTGGGTTTGCCTTCATATTTGACCCAGAACAACTCAGTTCAGCATGGAAATATCATTGCAACAGCTTTTATTTAGCCAGAAATCAAGAGTGTAAGTTTTTATGCGCTTAAAAGCATTTTCAGGCCGAATGAGCAAATATGCTTGTTTCTGCCAATTGCAGCAAAATACTGAAGGGAAAGTGGGTTTGCCTTCATATTTGACCCAGAACAACTCAGTTCAGCATGGAAATATCATTGCAACAGCTTTTATTTAGCCAGAAATCAAGAGTGTAAGTTTTTATGCGCTTAAAAGCATTTTCAGGCCGAATGAGCAAATATGCTTGTTTCAGCCAATTGCAGCAAAATACTGAAGGGAAAGTGGGTTTGCCTTCATATTTGAACCAGAACAACTCAGTTCAGCATGGAAATATCATTGCAACAGCTTTTATTTAGCCAGAAATCAAGAGTGTAAGTTTTTATGCGCTTAAAAGCATTTTCAGGCCGAATGAGCAAATATGCTTGTTTCTGCCAATTGCAGCAAAATACTGAAGGGAAAGTGGGTTTGCCTTCATATTTGACCCAGAACAACTCAGTTCAGCATGGAAATATCTTTGCAACACTTTTATTTAGCCAGAAATCAAGACTGTAAGTTTTTATGCGCTTAAAAGCATTTTCAGGCCAAATGAGCTGATTTCTGCCAATTGCAGCAAAATACTGAAGGGAAAGTGGGTTTGCCTTCATATTTGACCCAGAACAACTCAGTTCAGCATGGAAATATCATTGCAACAGCTTTTATTTAGCCAGAAATCAAGAGTGTAAGTTTTTATGCGCTTAAAAGCATTTTCAGGCCGAATGAGCAAATATGCTTGTTTCTGCCAACTGCAGCAAAATACTGAAGGGAAAGTGGGTTTGCCTTCATATTTGACCCAGAACAACTCAGTTCAGCATGGAAATATCATTGCAACAGCTTTTATTTAGCCAGAAATCAAGAGTGTAAGTTTTTATGCGCTTAAAAGCATTTTCAGGCCGAATGAGCAAATATGCTTGTTTCTGCCAAGTGCAGCAAAATTCTGAAGGGAAAGTGGGTTTGCCTTCATATTTTACCAAGAACAACTCAGTTCACCATGGAAATATCATTGCAACAGCTTTTATTTACACAGAAATCAAGAGTGTAAGTTTTTATGCGCTTAAAAGCATTTTCAGGCCGAATGAGCAAATATGCTTGTTTCTGCCAATTGCAGCAAAATACTGAAGGGAAAGTGGGTTTGCCTTCATATTTGACCCAGAACAACTTAGTTCAGCATGGAAATATCATTGCAACAGCTTTTATTTAGCCAGAAATCAAGAATGTAAGTTTTTATGCGCTTAAAAGCATTTTCAGGCCAAAAGAGCTGATTTCTGCCAATTGCAGCAAAATACTGAAGGGAAAGTGGGCTTGCCTTCATATTTGACCCAGAACAACTCAGTTCAGCATGGAAATATCATTGCAACAGCTTTTATTTAGCCAGAAATCAAGAGTGTAAGTTTTTATGCGCTTAAAAGCATTTTCAGGCCGAATGAGCAAATATGCTTGTTTCAGCCAATTGCAGCAAAATACTGAAGGGAAAGTGGGTTTGCCTTCATATTTGAACCAGAACAACTCAGTTCAGCATGGAAATATCATTGCAACAGCTTTTATTTAGCCAGAAATCAAGAGTGTAAGTTTTTATACGCTTAAAAGCATTTTCAGGCCGAATGAGCAAATATGCTTGTTTCTGCCAATTGCAGCAAAATACTGAAGGGAAAGTGGGCTTGCCTTCATATTTGACCCAGAACAACTCAGTTCAGCATGGAAATATCTTTGCAACAGCTTTTATTTAGCCAGAAATCATGACTGTAAGTTTTTATGCGCTTAAAAGCATTTTCAGGCCAAATGAGCTGATTTCTGCCAATTGCAGCAAAATACTGAAGGGAAAGTGGGTTTGCCTTCATATTTGACCCAGAACAACTCAGTTCAGCATGGACATATCATTGCAACAGCTTTTATTTAGCCAGAAATCAAGAGTGTAAGTTTTTATGCGCTTAAAAGCATTTTCAGGCCGAATGAGCAAATATGCTTGTTTCTGCCAATTGCAGCAAAATACTGAAGGGAAAGTGGGCTTGCCTTCATATTTGACCCAGAACAACTCAGTTCAGCATGGAAATATCATTGCAACAGCTTTTATTTAGCCAGAAATCAAGAGTGTAAATTTTTATGCGCTTAAAAGCATTTTCAGGCCGAATGAGCAAATATGCTTGTTTCAGCCAATTGCAGCAAAATACTGAAGGGAAAGTGGGTTTGCCTTCATATTTGACCCAGAACAACTCAGTTCAGCATGGAAATATCATTGCAACAGCTTTTATTTAGCCAGAAATCAAGAGTGTAAGTTTTTATGCGCTTAAAAGCATTTTCAGGCCGAATGTGCAAATATGCTTGTTTCTGCCAATTGCAGCAAAATACTGAAGGGAAAGTGGGTTTGCCTTCATATTTGACCCAGAACAACTCAGTTCAGCATGGAAATATCATTGCAACAGCTTTTATTAAGCCAGAAATCAAGAGTGTAAGTTTTTATGCGCTTAAAAGCATTTTCAGGCCGAATGAGCAAATATGCTTGTTTCTGCCAAGTGCAGCAAAATACTGAAGGGAAAGTGGGTTTGCCTTCATATTTGACCCAGAACAACTCAGTTCAGCATGGAAATATCATTGCAACAGCTTTTATTTAGCCAGAAATCAAGAATGTAAGTTTTTATGCGCTTAAAAGCATTTTCAGGCCGAATGAGCTGATTTCTGCCAATTGCAGCAAAATACTGAAGGGAAAGTGGGTTTGCCTTCATATTTGACCCAGAACAACTCAGTTCAGCATGGAAATATCATTGCAACAGCTTTTATTTAGCCAGAAATCAAGAGTGTAAGTTTTTATGCGCTTAAAAGCATTTTCAGGCCGAATGAGCAAATATGCTTGTTTCTGCCAATTGCAGCAAAATACTAAAGGGAAAGTGGGCTTGCCTTCATATTTGACCCAGAACAACTCAGTTCAGCATGGAAATATCTTTGCAACAGCTTTTATTTAGCCAGAAATCAAGACTGTAAGTTTTTATGCGCTTAAAAGCATTTTCAGGCCAAATGAGCTGATTTCTGCCAATTGCAGCAAAATACTGAAGGGAAAGTGGGTTTGCCTTCATATTTGACCCAGAACAACTCAGTTCAGCATGGAAATATCATTGCAACAGCTTTTATTTAGCCAGAAATCAAGAGTGTAAGTTTTTATGCACTTAAAAGCATTTTCAGGCCGAATGAGCAAATATGCTTGTTTCTGCCAACTGCAGCAAAATACTGAAGGGAAAGTGGGTTTGCCTTCATATTTGACCCAGAACAACTCAGTTCAGCATGGAAATATCATTGCAACAGCTTTTATTTAGCCAGAAATCAAGAGTGTAAGTTTTTATGCGCTTAAAAGCATTTTCAGGCCGAATGAGCAAATATGCTTGTTTCTGCCAAGTGCAGCAAAATTCTGAAGGGAAAGTGGGTTTGCCTTCATATTTGACCCAGAACAACTCAGTTCAGCATGGAAATATCATTGCAACAGCTTTTATTTAGACAGAAATCAAGAGTGTAAGTTTTTATGCGCTTAAAAGCATTTTCAGGCCGAATGAGCAAATATGCTTGTTTCTGCCAATTGCAGCAAAATACTGAAGGGAAAGTGGGTTTGCCTTCATATTTGACCCAGAACAACTCAGTTCAGCATGGAAATATCATTGCAACAGCTTTTATTTAGCCAGAAATCAAGAATGTAAGTTTTTATGCGCTTAAAAGCATTTTCAGGCCAAAAGAGCTGATTTCTGCCAATTGCAGCAAAATACTGAAGGGAAAGTGGGCTTGCCTTCATATTTGACCCAGAACAACTCAGTTCAGCATGGAAATATCTTTGCAACAGCTTTTATTTAGCCAGAAATCAAGACTGTAAGTTTTTATGCGCTTAAAAGCATTTTCAGGCCAAATGAGCTGATTTCTGCCAATTGCAGCAAAATACTGAAGGGAAAGTGGGTTTGCCTTCATATTTGACCCAGAACAACTCAGTTCAGCATGGAAATATCATTGCAACAGCTTTTATTTAGCCAGAAATCAAGAGTGTAAGTTTTTATGCGCTTAAAAGCATTTTCAGGCCGAATGAGCAAATATGCTTGTTTCTGCCAACTGCAGCAAAATACTGAAGGGAAAGTGGGTTTGCCTTCATATTTGACCCAGAACAACTCAGTTCAGCATGGAAATATCATTGCAACAGCTTTTATTTAGCCAGAAATCAAGAGTGTAAGTTTTTATGCGCTTAAAAGCATTTTCAGGCCGAATGAGCAAATATGCTTGTTTCTGCCAAGTGCAGCAAAATTCTGAAGGGAAAGTGGGTTTGCCTTCATATTTGACCCAGAACAACTCAGTTCAGCATGGAAATATCATTGCAACAGCTTTTATTTAGACAGAAATCAAGAGTGTAAGTTTTTATGCGCTTAAAAGCATTTTCAGGCCGAATGAGCAAATATGCTTGTTTCTGCCAATTGCAGCAAAATACTGAAGGGAAAGTGGGTTTGCCTTCATATTTGACCCAGAACAACTCAGTTCAGCATGGAAATATCATTGCAACAGCTTTTATTTAGCCAGAAATCAAGAATGTAAGTTTTTATGCGCTTAAAAGCATTTTCAGGCCAAAAGAGCTGATTTCTGCCAATTGCAGCAAAATACTGAAGGGAAAGTGGGCTTGCCTTCATATTTGACCCAGAACAACTCAGTTCAGCATGGAAATATCTTTGCAACAGCTTTTATTTAGCCAGAAATCAAGACTGTAAGTTTTTATGCGCTTAAAAGCATTTTCAGGCCGAATGAGCTGATTTCTGCCAATTGCAGCAAAATACTGAAGGGAAAGTGGGTTTGCCTTCATATTTGACCCAGAACAACTCAGTTCAGCATGGAAATATCATTGCAACAGCTTTTATTTAGCCAGAAATCAAGAGTGTAAGTTTTTATGCACTTAAAAGCATTTTGAGGCCGAATGCGCAAATATGCTTGTTTCTGCCAATTGCAGCAAAATACTGAAGGGAAAGTGGGTTTGCCTTCATATTTGACCCAGAACAACTCAGTTCAGCATGGAAATATCATTGCAACAGCTTTTATTTAGCCAGAAATCAAGAGTGTAAGTTTTTATGCGCTTAAAAGCATTTTCAGGCCGAATGAGCAAATTTGCTTGTTTCTGCCAAGTGCAGCAAAATTCTGAAGGGAAAGTGGGTTTGCCTTCATATTTGACCCAGAACAACTCAGTTCAGCATGGAAATATCATTGCAACAGCTTTTATTTAGCCAGAAATCAAGAATGTAAGTTTTTATGCGCTTAAAAGCATTTTCAGGCCAAAAGAGCTGATTTCTGCCAATTGCAGCAAAATACTGAAGGGAAAGTGGGCTTGCCTTCATATTTGACCCAGAACAACTCAGTTCAGCATGGAAATATCTTTGCAACAGCTTTTATTTAGCCAGAAATCAAGACTGTAAGTTTTTATGCGCTTAAAAGCATTTTCAGGCCAAATGAGCTGATTTCTGCCAATTGCAGCAAAATACTGAAGGGAAAGTGGGTTTGCCTTCATATTTGACCCAGAACAACTCAGTTCAGCATGGAAATATCATTGCAACAGCTTTTATTTAGCCAGAAATCAAGAGTGTAAGTTTTTATGCGCTTAAAAGCATTTTCAGGCCGAATGAGCAAATATGCTTGTTTCTGCCAAGTGCAGCAAAATTCTGAAGGGAAAGTGGGTTTGCCTTCATATTTGACCCAGAACAACTCAGTTCAGCATGGAAATATCATTGCAACAGCTTTTATTTAGACAGAAATCAAGAGTGTAAGTTTTTATGCGCTTAAAAGCATTTTCAGGCCGAATGAGCAAATATGCTTGTTTCTGCCAATTGCAGCAAAATACTGAAGGGAAAGTGGGTTTGCCTTCATATTTGACCCAGAACAACTCAGTTCAGCATGGAAATATCATTGCAACAGCTTTTATTTAGCCAGAAATCAAGAATGTAAGTTTTTATGCGCTTAAAAGCATTTTCAGGCCAAATGAGCTGATTTCTGCCAATTGCAGCAAAATACTGAAGGGAAAGTGGGTTTGCCTTCATATTTGACCCAGAACAACTCAGTTCAGCATGGACATATCATTGCAACAGCTTTTATTTAGCCAGAAATCAAGAGTGTAATTTTTTATGCGCTTAAAAGCATTTTCAGGCCGAATGAGCAAATATGCTTGTTTCTGCCAATTGCAGCAAAATACTGAAGGGAAAGTGGGCTTGCCTTCATATTTGACCCAGAACAACTCAGTTCAGCATGGAAATATCTTTGCAACAGCTTTTATTTAGCCAGAAATCAAGACTGTAAGTTTTTATGCGCTTAAAAGCATTTTCAGGCCGAATGAGCAAATATGCTTGTTTCTGCCAATTGCAGCAAAATACTGAAGGGAAAGTGGGTTTGCCTTCATATTTGACCCAGAACAACTCAGTTCAGCATGGAAATATCATTGCAACAGCTTTTATTTAGCCAGAAATCAAGAATGTAAGTTTTTATGCGCTTAAAAGCATTTTCAGGCCGAATGAGCAAATATGCTTGTTTCTGCCAAGTGCAGCAAAATACTGAAGGGAAAGTGGGTTTGCCTTCATATTTGACCCAGAACAACTCAGTTCAGCATGGAAATATCATTGCAACAGCTTTTATTTAGCCAGAAATCAAGAGTGTAAGTTTTTATGCGCTTAAAAGCATTTTCAGGCCAAATGAGCTGATTTCTGCCAATTGCAGCAAAATACTGAAGGGAAAGTGGGTTTGCCTTCATATTTGACCCAGAACAACTCAGTTCAGCATGGAAATATCATTGCAACAGCTTTTATTTAGCCAGAAATCAAGAGTGTAAGTTTTTATGCGCCTAAAAGCATTTTCAGGCCGAATGAGCAAATATTCTTGTTTCTGCCAATTGCAGCAAAATACTGAAGGGAAAGTGGGTTTGCCTTCATATTTGACCCAGAACAACTCAGTTCAGCATGGAAATATCATTGCAACAGCTTTTATTTAGCCAGAAATCAAGAGTGTAAGTTTTTATGCGCTTAAAAGCATTTTCAGGCCAAATGAGCTGATTTCTGCCAATTGCAGCAAAATACTGAAGGGAAAGTGGGTTTGCCTTCATATTTGACCCAGAACAACTCAGTTCAGCATGGAAATATCATTGCAACAGCTTTTATTTAGCCAGAAATCAAGAGTGTAAGTTTTTATGCGCTTAAAAGCATTTTCAGGCCGAATGAGCAAATATCCTTGTTTCAGCCAATTGCAGCAAAATACTGAAGGGAAAGTGGGTTTGCCTTCATATTTGACCCAGAACAACTCAGTTCAGCATGGAAATATCATTGCAACAGCTTTTATTTAGCCAGAAATCAAGAGTGTAAGTTTTTATGCGCTTAAAAGCATTTTCAGGCCGAATGAGCAAATATGCTTGTTTCTGCCAAGTGCAGCAAAATACTGAAGGGAAAGTGGGTTTGCCTTCATATTTGACCCAGAACAACTCAGTTCAGCATGGAAATATCATTGCAACAGCTTTTATTTAGCCAGAAATCAAGAGTGTAAGTTTTTATGCGCTTAAAAGCATTTTCAGGCCGAATGAGCAAATATGCTTGTTTCTGCCAATTGCAGCAAAATACTGAAGGGAAAGTGGGTTTGCCTTCATAGTTGACCCAGAACAACTCAGTTCAGCATGGAAATATCATTGCAACAGCTTTTATTTAGCCAGAAATCAAGAATTTAAGTTTGTATGCGCTTAAAAGCATTTTCAGGCCAAATGAGCTGATTTCTGCCAATTGCAGCAAAATACTGAAGGGAAAGTGGGTTTGCCTTCATATTTGACCCAGAACAACTCAGTTCAGCATGGAAATATCATTGCAACAGCTTTTATTTAGCCAGAAATCAAGAGTGTAAGTTTTTATGCGCTTAAAAGCATTTTCAGGCCGAATGAGCAAATATGCTTGTTTCTGCCAAGTGCAGCAAAATACTGAAGGGAAAGTGGGTTTGCCTTCATATTTGACCCAGAACAACTCAGTTCAGCATGGAAATATCATTGCAACAGCTTTTCTTTAGCCAGAAATCAAGAGTGTAAGTTTTTATGCGCTTAAAAGCATTTTCAGGCCGAATGAGCAAATATGCTTGTTTCTGCCAAGTGCAGCAAAATACTGAAGGGAAAGTGGGCTTGCCTTCATATTTGACCCAGAACAACTCAGTTCAGCATGGAAATATCTTTGCAACAGCTTTTATTTAGCCAGAAATCAAGACTGTAAGTTTTTATGCGCTTAAAAGCATTTTCAGGCCAAATGAGCTGATTTCTGCCAATTGCAGCAAAATACTAAAGGGAAAGTGGGTTTGCCTTCATATTTGACCCAGAACAACTCAGTTCAGCATGGAAATATCATTGCAACAGCTTTTATTTAGCCAGAAATCAAGAATGTAAGTTTTTATGCGCTTAAAAGCATTTTCAGGCCAAATGAGCTGATTTCTGCCAATTGCAGCAAAATACTGAAGGGAAAGTGGGTTTGCCTTCATATTTGACCCAGAACAACTCAGTTCAGCATGGAAATATCATTGCAACAGCTTTTATTTAGCCAGAAATCAAGAGTGTAAGTTTTTATGCACTTAAAAGCATTTTCAGGCCGAATGAGCAAATATGCTTGTTTCTGCCAATTGCAGCAAAATACTGAAGGGAAAGTGGGCTTGCCTTCATATTTGACCCAGAACAACTCAGTTCAGCATGGAAATATCTTTGCAACAGCTTTTATTTAGCCAGAAATCAAGACTGTAAGTTTTTATGCGCTTAAAAGCATTTTCAGGCCAAATGAGCTGATTTCTGCCAATTGCAGCAAAATACTGAAGGGAAAGTGGGTTTGCCTTCATATTTGACCCAGAACAACTCAGTTCAGCATGGAAATATCATTGCAACAGCTTTTATTTAGCCAGAAATCAAGAGTGTAAGTTTTTATGCACTTAAAAGCATTTTCAGGCCGAATGAGCAAATATGCTTGTTTCTGCCAACTGCAGCAAAATACTGAAGGGAAAGTGGGTTTGCCTTCATATTTGACCCAGAACAACTCAGTTCAGCATGGAAATATCATTGCAACAGCTTTTATTTAGCCAGAAATCAAGAGTGTAAGTTTTTATGCGCTTAAAAGCATTTTCAGGCCGAATGAGCAAATATGCTTGTTTCTGCCAAGTGCAGCAAAATTCTGAAGGGAAAGTGGGTTTGCCTTCATATTTGACCCAGAACAACTCAGTTCAGCATGGAAATATCATTGCAACAGCTTTTATTTAGACAGAAATCAAGAGTGTAAGTTTTTATGCGCTTAAAAGCATTTTCAGGCCGAATGAGCAAATATGCTTGTTTCTGCCAATTGCAGCAAAATACTGAAGGGAAAGTGGGTTTGCCTTCATATTTGACCCAGAACAACTCAGTTCAGCATGGAAATATCATTGCAACAGCTTTTATTTAGCCAGAAATCAAGAGTGTAAGTTTTTATGCGCTTAAAAGCATTTTCAGGCCAAATGAGCTGATTTCTGCCAATTGCAGCAAAATACTGAAGGGAAAGTGGGTTTGCCTTCATATTTGACCCAGAACAACTCAGTTCAGCATGGACATATCATTGCAACAGCTTTTATTTAGCCAGAAATCAAGAGTGTAAGTTTTTATGCGCTTAAAAGCATTTTCAGGCCGAATGAGCAAATATGCTTGTTTCTGCCAATTGCAGCAAAATACTGAAGGGAAAGTGGGCTTGCCTTCATATTTGACCCAGAACAACTCAGTTCAGCATGGAAATATCTTTGCAACAGCTTTTATTTAGCCAGAAATCAAGACTGTAAGTTTTTATGCGCTTAAAAGCATTTTCAGGCCAAATGAGCTGATTTCTGCCAATTGCAGCAAAATACTGAAGGGAAAGTGGGTTTGCCTTCATATTTGACCCAGAACAACTCAGTTCAGCATGGAAATATCATTGCAACAGCTTTTATTTAGCCAGAAATCAAGAATGTAAGTTTTTATGCGCTTAAAAGCATTTTCAGGCCGAATGAGCAAATATGCTTGTTTCTGCCAATTGCAGCAAAATACTGAAGGGAAAGTGGGTTTGCCTTCATATTTGACCCAGAACAACTCAGTTCAGCATGGAAATATCATTGCAACAGCTTTTATTTAGCCAGAAATCAAGAATGTAAGTTTTTATGCGCTTAAAAGCATTTTCAGCCCAAATGAGCTGATTTCTGCCAATTGCAGCAAAATACTGAAGGGAAAGTGGGTTTGCCTTCATATTTGACCCAGAACAACTCAGTTCAGCATGGAAATATCATTGCAACAGCTTTTATTTAGCCAGAAATCAAGAGTGTAAGTTTTTATGCGCTTAAAAGCATTTTCAGGCCGAATGAGCAAATATGCTTGTTTCTGCCAATTGCAGCAAAATACTGAAGGGAAAGTGGGTTTGCCTTCATATTTGACCCAGAACAACTCAGTTCAGCATGGAAATGTCATTGCAACAGCTTTTATTTAGCCAGAAATCAAGAGTGTAAGTTTTTATGCGCTTAAAAGCATTTTCAGGCCGAATGAGCAAATATGCTTGTTTCTGCCAATTGCAGCAAAATACTGAAGGGAAAGTGGGTTTGCCTTCATATTTGACCCAGAACAACTCAGTTCAGCATGGAAATGTCATTGCAACAGCTTTTATTTAGCCAGAAATCAAGAGTGTAAGTTTTTATGCGCTTAAAAGCATTTTCAGGCCGAATGAGCAAATATGCTTGTTTCTGCCAATTGCAGCAAAATACTGAAGGGAAAGTGGGTTTGCCTTCATATTTGACCCAGAACAACTCAGTTCAGCATGGAAATATCATTGCAAAGGCTTTTATTTAGCCAGAAATCAAGAGTGTAAGTTTTTATGCGCTTAAAAGCATTTTCAGGCCGAATGAGCAAATATGCTTGTTTCTGCCAATTGCAGCAAAATACTGAAGGGAAAGTGGGTTTGCCTTCATATTTGACCCAGAACAACTCAGTTCAGCATGGAAATATCATTGCAACAGCTTTTATTTAGCCAGAAATCAAGAATGTAAGTTTTTATGCGCCTCAAAGCATTTTCAGGCCAAATGAGCTGATTTCTGCCAATTGCAGCAAAATACTGAAGGGAAAGTGGGTTTGCCTTCATATTTGACCCAGAACAACTCAGTTCAGCATGGAAATATCATTGCAACAGCTTTTATTTAGCCAGAAATCAAGAGTGTAAGTTTTTATGCGCTTAAAAGCATTTTCAGGCCGAATGAGCAAATATGCTTGTTTCTGCCAATTGCAGAAAAATACTGAAGGGAAAGTGGGTTTGCCTTCATATTTGACCCAGAACAACTCAGTTCAGCATGGAAATATCATTGCAACAGCTTTTATTTAGCCAGAAATCAAGAGTGTAAGTTTTTATGCGCTTAAAAGCATTTTCAGGCCGAATGAGCAAATATGCTTGTTTCTGCCAATTGCAGCAAAATACTGAAGGGAAAGTGGGTTTGCCTTCATATTTGACCCAGAACAACTCAGTTCAGCATGGAAATATCATTGCAACAGCTTTTATTTAGCCAGAAATCAAGAATGTAAGTTTTTATGCGCTTAAAAGCATTTTCAGGCCAAATGAGCTGATTTCTGCCAATTGCAGCAAAATACTGAAGGGAAAGTGGGTTTGCCTTCATATTTGACCCAGAACAACTCAGTTCAGCATGGAAATATCATTGCAACAGCTTTTATGCTTTTATTTAGCCAGAAATCAAGAGTGTAAGTTTTTATGCGCTTAAAAGCATTTTCAGGCCGAATGAGCAAATATGCTTGTTTCTGCCAATTGCAGCAAAATACTGAAGGGAAAGTGGGTTTGCCTTCATATTTGACCCAGAACAACTCAGTTCAGCATGGAAATATCATTGCAACAGCTTTTATTTAGCCAGAAATCAAGAATGTAAGTTTATATGCGCTTAAAAGCATTTTCAGGCCAAATGAGCTGATTTCTGCCAATTGCAGCAAAATACTGAAGGGAAAGTGGGTTTGCCTTCATATTTGACCCAGAACAACTCAGTTCAGCATGGAAATATCATTGCAACAGCTTTTATTTAGCCAGAAATCAAGAGTGTAAGTTTTTATGCGCTTAAAAGCATTTTCAGGCCGAATGAGCAAATATGCTTGTTTCTGCCAAGTGCAGCAAAATACTGAAGGGAAAGTAGGTTTGCCTTCATATTTGACCCAGAACAACTCAGTTCAGCATGGAAATATCATTGCAACAGCTTTTATTTAGCCAGAAATCAAGAGTATAAGTTTTTATGCGCTTAAAAGCATTTTCAGGCCAAATGAGCTGATTTCTGCCAATTGCAGCAAAATACTGAAGGGAAAGTGGGTTTGCCTTCAGATTTGACCCAGAACAACTCAGTTCAGCATGGAAATATCATTGCAACAGCTTTTATTTAGCCAGAAATCAAGAGTGTAAGTTTTTATGCGCTTAAAAGCATTTTCAGGCCGAATGAGCAAATATGCTTGTTTCTGCCAATTGCAGCAAAATACTGAAGGGAAAGTGGGTTTGCCTTCATATTTGACCCAGAACAACTCAGTTCAGCATGGAAATATCATTGCAACAGCTTTTATTTAGCCAGAAATCAAGAGTGTAAGTTTTTATGCGCTTAAAAGCATTTTCAGGCCGAATGAGCAAATATGCTTGTTTCTGCCAAGTGCAGCAAAATACTGAAGGGAAAGGGGGTTTGCCTTCATATTTGAACCAGAACAACTCAGTTCAGCATGGAAATATCATTGCAACAGCTTTTATTTAGCCAGAAATCAAGAGTGTAAGTTTTTATGCGCTTAAAAGCATTTTCAGTCCGAATGAGCAAATATGCTTGTTTCTGCCAATTGCAGCAAAATACTGAAGGGAAAGTGGGTTTGCCTTCATATTTGACCCAGAACAACTCAGTTCAGCATGGAAATATCATTGCAACAGCTTTTATTAAGCCAGAAATCAAGAGTGTAAGTTTTTATGCGCTTAAAAGCATTTTCAGGCCGAATGAGCAAATACGCTTGTTTCTGCCAATTGCAGCAAAATACTGAAGGGAAAGTGGGTTTGCCTTCATATTTGACCCAGAACAACTCAGTTCAGCATGGAAATATCATTGCAACAGCTTTTATTTAGCCAGAAATCAAGAGTGTAAGTTTTTATGCGCTTAAAAGCATTTTCAGGCCGAATGAGCAAATATGCTTGTTTCTGCCAATTGCAGCAAAATACTGAAGGGAAAGTAGGTTTGCCTTCATATTTGACCCAGAACAACTCAGTTCAGCATGGAAATATCATTGCAACAGCTTTTATTTAGCCAGAAATCAAGAGTATAAGTTTTTATGCGCTTAAAAGCATTTTCAGGCCAAATGAGCTGATTTCTGCCAATTGCAGCAAAATACTGAAGGGAAAGTGGGTTTGCCTTCATATTTGACCCAGAACAACTCAGTTCAGCATGGAAATATCATTGCAACAGCTTTTATTTAGCCAGAAATCAAGAGTGTAAGTTTTTATGCGCTTAAAAGCATTTTCAGGCCGAATGAGCAAATATGCTTGTTTCTGCCAATTGCAGCAAAATACTGAAGGGAAAGTGGGTTTGCCTTCATATTTGACCCAGAACAACTCAGTTCAGCATGGAAATATCATTGCAACAGCTTTTATTTAGCCAGAAATCAAGAGTGTAAGTTTTTATGCGCTTAAAAGCATTTTCAGGCCGAATGAGCAAATATGCTTGTTTCTGCCAATTGCAGATAAATACTGAAGGGAAAGTGGGCTTGCCTTCATATTTGACCCAGAACAACTCAGTTCAGCATGGAAATATCTTTGCAACAGCTTTTATTTAGCCAGAAATCAAGACTGTAAGTTTTTATGCGCTTAAAAGCATTTTCAGGCCAAATGAGCTGATTTCTGCCAATTGCAGCAAAATACTGAAGGGAAAGTGGGTTTGCCTTCATATTTGACCCAGAACAACTCAGTTCAGCATGGAAATATCATTGCAACAGCTTTTATTTAGCCAGAAATCAAGAGTGTAAGTTTTTATGCACTTAAAAGCATTTTCAGGCCGAATGAGCAAATATGCTTGTTTCTGCCAACTGCAGCAAAATACTGAAGGGAAAGTGGGTTTGCCTTCATAGTTGACCCAGAACAACTCAGTTCAGCATGGAAATATCATTGCAACAGCTTTTATTTAGCCAGAAATCAAGAATTTAAGTTTGTATGCGCTTAAAAGCATTTTCAGGCCAAATGAGCTGATTTCTGCCAATTGCAGCAAAATACTGAAGGGAAAGTGGGTTTGCCTTCATATTTGACCCAGAACAACTCAGTTCAGCATGGAAATATCATTGCAACAGCTTTTCTTTAGCCAGAAATCAAGAGTGTAAGTTTTTATGCGCTTAAAAGCATTTTCAGGCCGAATGAGCAAATATGCTTGTTTCTGCCAATTGCAGCAAAATACTGAAGGGAAAGTAGGTTTGCCTTCATATTTGACCCAGAACAACTCAGTTCAGCATGGAAATATCATTGCAACAGCTTTTATTTAGCCAGAAATCAAGAGTATAAGTTTTTATGCGCTTAAAAGCATTTTCAGGCCAAATGAGCTGATTTCTGCCAATTGCAGCAAAATACTGAAGGGAAAGTGGGTTTGCCTTCATATTTGACCCAGAACAACTCAGTTCAGCATGGAAATATCATTGCAACAGCTTTTATTTAGCCAGAAATCAAGAGTGTAAGTTTTTATGCGCTTAAAAGCATTTTCAGGCCGAATGAGCAAATATGCTTGTTTCTGCCAATTGCAGCAAAATACTGAAGGGAAAGTGGGTTTGCCTTCATATTTGACCCAGAACAACTCAGTTCAGCATGGAAATATCATTGCAACAGCTTTTATTTAGCCAGAAATCAAGAATGTAAGTTTTTATGCGCTTAAAAGCATTTTCAGGCCGAATGAGCAAATATGCTTGTTTCTGCCAATTGCAGCAAAATACTGAAGGGAAAGTGGGCTTGCCTTCATATTTGACCCAGAACAACTCAGTTCAGCATGGAAATATCTTTGCAACAGCTTTTATTTAGCCAGAAATCAAGACTGTAAGTTTTTATGCGCTTAAAAGCATTTTCAGGCCAAATGAGCTGATTTCTGCCAATTGCAGCAAAATACTGAAGGGAAAGTGGGTTTGCCTTCATATTTGACCCAGAACAACTCAGTTCAGCATGGAAATATCATTGCAACAGCTTTTATTTAGCCAGAAATCAAGAGTGTAAGTTTTTATGCACTTAAAAGCATTTTCAGGCCGAATGAGCAAATATGCTTGTTTCTGCCAACTGCAGCAAAATACTGAAGGGAAAGTGGGTTTGCCTTCATATTTGACCCAGAACAACTCAGTTCAGCATGGAAATATCATTGCAACAGCTTTTATTTAGCCAGAAATCAAGAGTGTAAGTTTTTATACGCTTAAAAGCATTTTCAGGCCAAATGAGCTGATTTCTGCCAATTGCAGCAAAATACTGAAGGGAAAGTGGGCTTGCCTTCATATTTGACCCAGAACAACTCAGTTCAGCATGGAAATATCTTTGCAACAGCTTTTATTTAGCCAGAAATCAAGACTGTAAGTTTTTATGCGCTTAAAAGCATTTTCAGGCCAAATGAGCTGATTTCTGCCAATTGCAGCAAAATACTGAAGGGAAAGTGGGTTTGCCTTCATATTTGACCCAGAACAACTCAGTTCAGCATGGAAATATCATTGCAACAGCTTTTATTTAGCCAGAAATCAAGAATGTAAGTTTTTATGCGCTTAAAAGCATTTTCAGGCCGAATGAGCAAATATGCTTGTTTCTGCCAAGTGCAGCAAAATACTGAAGGGAAAGTGGGTTTGCCTTCATATTTGACCCAGAACAACTCAGTTCAGCATGGAAATATCATTGCAACAGCTTTTATTTAGCCAGAAATCAAGAGTGTAAGTTTTTATGCGCTTAAAAGCATTTTCAGGCCAAATGAGCTGATTTCTGCCAATTGCAGCAAAATACTGAAGGGAAAGTGGGTTTGCCTTCATATTTGACCCAGAACAACTCAGTTCAGCATGGAAATATCATTGCAACAGCTTTTATTTAGCCAGAAATCAAGAGTGTAAGTTTTTATGCGCCTAAAGCATTTTCAGGCCGAATGAGCAAATATTCTTGTTTCTGCCAATTGCAGCAAAATACTGAAGGGAAAGTGGGTTTGCCTTCATATTTGACCCAGAACAACTCAGTTCAGCATGGAAATATCATTGCAACAGCTTTTATTTAGCCAGAAATCAAGAGTGTAAGTTTTTATGCGCTTAAAAGCATTTTCAGGCCAAATGAGCTGATTTCTGCCAATTGCAGCAAAATACTGAAGGGAAAGTGGGTTTGCCTTCATATTTGACCCAGAACAACTCAGTTCAGCATGGAAATATCATTGCAACAGCTTTTATTTAGCCAGAAATCAAGAGTGTAAGTTTTTATGCGCTTAAAAGCATTTTCAGGCCGAATGAGCAAATATCCTTGTTTCTGCCAATTGCAGCAAAATACTGAAGGGAAAGTGGGTTTGCCTTCATATTTGACCCAGAACAACTCAGTTCAGCATGGAAATATCATTGCAACAGCTTTTATTTAGCCAGAAATCAAGAGTGTAAGTTTTTATGCGCTTAAAAGCATTTTCAGGCCGAATGAGCAAATATGCTTGTTTCTGCCAAGTGCAGCAAAATACTGAAGGGAAAGTGGGTTTGCCTTCATATTTGACCCAGAACAACTCAGTTCAGCATGGAAATATCATTGCAACAGCTTTTATTTAGCCAGAAATCAAGAGTGTAAGTTTTTATGCGCTTAAAAGCATTTTCAGGCCGAATGAGCAAATATGCTTGTTTCTGCCAATTGCAGCAAAATACTGAAGGGAAAGTGGGTTTGCCTTCATAGTTGACCCAGAACAACTCAGTTCAGCATGGAAATATCATTGCAACAGCTTTTATTTAGCCAGAAATCAAGAATTTAAGTTTGTATGCGCTTAAAAGCATTTTCAGGCCAAATGAGCTGATTTCTGCCAATTGCAGCAAAATACTGAAGGGAAAGTGGGTTTGCCTTCATATTTGACCCAGAACAACTCAGTTCAGCATGGAAATATCATTGCAACAGCTTTTATTTAGCCAGAAATCAAGAGTGTAAGTTTTTATGCGCTTAAAAGCATTTTCAGGCCGAATGAGCAAATATGTTTGTTTCTGCCAATTGCAGCAAAATACTGAAGGGAAAGTAGGTTTGCCTTCATATTTGACCCAGAACAACTCAGTTCAGCATGGAAATATCATTGCAACAGCTTTTATTTAGCCAGAAATCAAGAGTATAAGTTTTTATGCGCTTAAAAGCATTTTCAGGCCAAATGAGCTGATTTCTGCCAATTGCAGCAAAATACTGAAGGGAAAGTGGGTTTGCCTTCATATTTGACCCAGAACAACTCAGTTCAGCATGGAAATATCATTGCAACAGCTTTTATTTAGCCAGAAATCAAGAGTGTAAGTTTTTATGCGCTTAAAAGCATTTTCAGGCCGAATGAGCAAATATGCTTGTTTCTGCCAATTGCAGCAAAATACTGAAGGGAAAGTGGGTTTGCCTTCATATTTGACCCAGAACAACTCAGTTCAGCATGGAAATATCATTGCAACAGCTTTTATTTAGCCAGAAATCAAGAATGTAAGTTTTTATGCGCTTAAAAGCATTTTCAGGCCGAATGAGCAAATATGCTTGTTTCTGCCAATTGCAGCAAAATACTGAAGGGAAAGTGGGCTTGCCTTCATATTTGACCCAGAACAACTCAGTTCAGCATGGAAATATCTTTGCAACAGCTTTTATTTAGCCAGAAATCAAGACTGTAAGTTTTTATGCGCTTAAAAGCATTTTCAGGCCAAATGAGCTGATTTCTGCCAATTGCAGCAAAATACTGAAGGGAAAGTGGGTTTGCCTTCATATTTGACCCAGAACAACTCAGTTCAGCATGGAAATATCATTGCAACAGCTTTTATTTAGCCAGAAATCAAGAGTGTAAGTTTTTATGCACTTAAAAGCATTTTCAGGCCGAATGAGCAAATATGCTTGTTTCTGCCAACTGCAGCAAAATACTGAAGGGAAAGTGGGTTTGCCTTCATATTTGACCCAGAACAACTCAGTTCAGCATGGAAATATCATTGCAACAGCTTTTATTTAGCCAGAAATCAAGAGTGTAAGTTTTTATACGCTTAAAAGCATTTTCAGGCCGAATGAGCAAATATGCTTGTTTCTGCCAATTGCAGCAAAATACTAAAGGGAAAGTGGGTTTGCCTTCATATTTGACCCAGAACAACTCAGTTCAGCATGGAAATATCATTGCAACAGCTTTTATTTAGCCAGAAATCAAGAGTGTAAGTTTTTATGCACTTAAAAGCATTTTCAGGCCGAATGAGCAAATATGCTTGTTTCTGCCAATTGCAGCAAAATACTGAAGGGAAAGTGGGTTTGCCTTCATATTTGACCCAGAACAACTCAGTTCAGCATGGAAATATCATTGCAACAGCTTTTATTTAGCCAGAAATCAAGAGTGTAAGTTTTTATGCGCTTAAAAGCATTTTCAGGCCGAATGAGCAAATATGCTTGTTTCTGCCAAGTGCAGCAAAATACTGAAGGGAAAGTGGGTTTGCCTTCATATTTGACCCAGAACAACTCAGTTCAGCATGGAAATATCATTGCAACAGCTTTTATTTAGCCAGAAATCAAGAGTGTAAGTTTTTATGCGCTTAAAAGCATTTTCAGGCCAAATGAGCTGATTTCTGCCAATTGCAGCAAAATACTGAAGGGAAAGTGGGTTTGCCTTCATATTTGACCCAGAACAACTCAGTTCAGCATGGAAATATCATTGCAACAGCTTTTATTTAGCCAGAAATCAAGAGTGTAAGTTTTTATGCGCCTAAAAGCATTTTCAGGCCGAATGAGCAAATATTCTTGTTTCTGCCAATTGCAGCAAAATACTGAAGGGAAAGTGGGTTTGCCTTCATATTTGACCCAGAACAACTCAGTTCAGCATGGAAATATCATTGCAACAGCTTTTATTTAGCCAGAAATCAAGAGTGTAAGTTTTTATGCGCTTAAAAGCATTTTCAGGCCAAATGAGCTGATTTCTGCCAATTGCAGCAAAATACTGAAGGGAAAGTGGGTTTGCCTTCATATTTGACCCAGAACAACTCAGTTCAGCATGGAAATATCATTGCAACAGCTTTTATTTAGCCAGAAATCAAGAGTGTAAGTTTTTATGCGCTTAAAAGCATTTTCAGGCCGAATGAGCAAATATGCTTGTTTCTGCCAATTGCAGCAAAATACTGAAGGGAAAGTGGGTTTGCCTTCATATTTGACCCAGAACAACTCAGTTCAGCATGGAAATATCATTGCAAAGGCTTTTATTTAGCCAGAAATCAAGAGTGTAAGTTTTTATGCGCTTAAAAGCATTTTCAGGCCGAATGAGCAAATATGCTTGTTTCTGCCAATTGCAGCAAAATACTGAAGGGAAAGTGGGTTTGCCTTCATATTTGACCCAGAACAACTCAGTTCAGCATGGAAATATCATTGCAACAGCTTTTATTTAGCCAGAAATCAAGAGTGTAAGTTTTTATGCGCTTAAAAGCATTTTCAGGCCGAATGAGCAAATATGCTTGTTTCTGCCAATTGCAGCAAAATACTGAAGGGAAAGTGGGTTTGCCTTCATATTTGACCCAGAACAACTCAGTTCAGCATGGAAATATAATTGCAACAGCTTTTATTTAGCCAGAAATCAAGAGTGTAAGTTTTTATGCGCTTAAAAGCATTTTCAGGCCGAATGAGCAAATATGCTTGTTTCTGCCAATTGCAGCAAAATACTGAAGGGAAAGTGGGTTTGCCTTCATTTTTGACCCAGAACAACTCAGTTCAGCATGGAAATATCATTGCAACAGCTTTTATTTAGCCAGAAATCAAGAGTGTAAGTTTTTATGCGCTTAAAAGCATTTTCAGGCCGAATGAGCAAATATTCTTGTTTCTGCCAATTGCAGCAAAATACTGAAGGGAAAGTGGGTTTGCCTTCATATTTGACCCAGAACAACTCAGTTCAGCATGGAAATAACATTGCAACAGCTTTTATTTAGCTAGAAATCAAGAGTGTAAGTTTTTATGCGCTTAAAAGCATTTTCAGGCCGAATGAGCAAATATGCTTGTTTCTGCCAAGTGCAGCAAAATACTGAAGGGAAAGTGGGTTTGCCTTCATATTTGACCCAGAACAACTCAGTTCAGCATGGAAATATCATTGCAACAGCTTTTATTTAGCCAGAAATCAAGAGTGTAAGTTTTTATGCGCTTAAAAGCATTTTCAGGCCAAATGAGCTGATTTCTGCCAATTGCAGCAAAATACTGAAGGGAAAGTGGGTTTGCCTTCATATTTGACCCAGAACAACTCAGTTCAGCATGGAAATATCATTGCAACAGCTTTTATTTAGCCAGAAATCAAGAGTGTAAGTTTTTATGCGCTTAAAAGCATTTTCAGGCCGAATGAGCTGATTTCTGCCAATTGCAGCAAAATACTGAAGGGAAAGTGGGTTTGCCTTCATATTTGACCCAGAACAACTCAGTTCAGCATGGAAATATCATTGCAACAGCTTTTATTTAGCCAGAAATCAAGAGTGTAAGTTTTTATGCGCTTAAAAGCATTTTCAGGCCGAATGAGCAAATATGCTTGTTTCTGCCAATTGCAGCAAAATACTGAAGGGAAAGTGGGTTTGCCTTCATATTTGACCCAGAACAACTCAGTTCAGCATGGAAATATCATTGCAACAGCTTTTATTTAGCCAGAAATCAAGAATGTAAGTTTTTATGCGCTTAAAAGCCTTTTCAGGCCAAATGAGCTGATTTCTGCCAATTGCAGCAAAATACTAAAGGGAAAGTGGGTTTGCCTTCATATTTGACCCAGAACAACTCAGTTCAGCATGGAAATATCATTGCAACAGCTTTTATTTAGCCAGAAATCAAGAGTGTAAGTTTTTATGCACTTAAAAGCATTTTGAGGCCGAATGCGCAAATATGCTTGTTTCTGCCAATTGCAGCAAAATACTGAAGGGAAAGTGGGTTTGCCTTCATATTTGACCCAGAACAACTCAGTTCAGCATGGAAATATCATTGCAACAGCTTTTATTTAGCCAGAAATCAAGAGTGTAAGTTTTTATGCGCTTAAAAGCATTTTCAGGCCAAATGAGCTGATTTCTGCCAATTGCAGCAAAATACTGAAGGGAAAGTGGGTTTGCCTTCATATTTGACCCAGAACAACTCAGTTCAGCATGGACATATCATTGCAACAGCTTTTATTTAGCCAGAAATCAAGAGTGTAAGTTTTTATGCGCTTAAAAGCATTTTCAGGCCGAATGAGCAAACATGCTTGTTTCTGCCAATTGCAGCAAAATACTGAAGGGAAAGTGGGTTTGCCTTCATATTTGACCCAGAACAACTCAGTTCAGCATGGAAATATCATTGCAACAGCTTTTATTTAGCCAGAAATCAAGAGTGTAAGTTTTTATGCGCTTAAAAGCATTTTCAGGCCAAATGAGCTGATTTCTGCCAATTGCAGCAAAATACTAAAGGGAAAGTGGGTTTGCCTTCATATTTGACCCAGAACAACTCAGTTCAGCATGGAAATATCATTGCAACAGCTTTTATTTAGCCAGAAATCAAGAGTGTAAGTTTTTATGCACTTAAAAGCATTTTCAGGCCGAATGAGCAAATATGCTTGTTTCTGCCAATTGCAGCAAAATACTGAAGGGAAAGTGGGTTTGCCTTCATATTTGACCCAGAACAACTCAGTTCAGCATGGAAATATCATTGCAACAGCTTTTATTTAGCCAGAAATCAAGAGTGTAAGTTTTTATGCGCTTAAAAGCATTTTCAGGCCGAATGAGCAAATATGTTTGTTTCTGCCAAGTGCAGCAAAATTCTGAAGGGAAAGTGGGTTTGCCTTCATATTTGACCCAGAACAACTCAGTTCAGCATGGAAATATCATTGCAACAGCTTTTATTTAGACAGAAATAAAGAGTGTAAGTTTTTATGCGCTTAAAAGCATTTTCAGGCCGAATGAGCAAATATGCTTGTTTCTGCCAATTGCAGCAAAATACTGAAGGGAAAGTGGGTTTGCCTTCATATTTGACCCAGAACAACTCAGTTCAGCATGGAAATATCATTGCAACAGCTTTTATTTAGCCAGAAATCAAGAATGTAAGTTTTTATGCGCTTAAAAGCATTTTCAGGCCGAATGAGCAAATATGCTTGTTTCTGCCAAGTGCAGCAAAATACTGAAGGGAAAGTGGGTTTGCCTTCATATTTGACCCAGAACAACTCAGTTCAGCATGGAAATATCATTGCAACAGCTTTTATTTAGCCAGAAATCAAGAGTGTAAGTTTTTATGCGCTTAAAAGCATTTTCAGGCCAAATGAGCTGATTTCTGCCAATTGCAGCAAAATACTGAAGGGAAAGTGGGTTTGCCTTCATATTTGACCCAGAACAACTCAGTTCAGCATGGAAATATCATTGCAACAGCTTTTATTTAGCCAGAAATCAAGAGTGTAAGTTTTTATGCGCCTAAAAGCATTTTCAGGCCGAATGAGCAAATATTCTTGTTTCTGCCAATTGCAGCAAAATACTGAAGGGAAAGTGGGTTTGCCTTCATATTTGACCCAGAACAACTCAGTTCAGCATGGAAATATCATTGCAACAGCTTTTATTTAGCCAGAAATCAAGAGTGTAAGTTTTTATGCGCTTAAAAGCATTTTCAGGCCAAATGAGCTGATTTCTGCCAATTGCAGCAAAATACTGAAGGGAAAGTGGGTTTGCCTTCATATTTGACCCAGAACAACTCAGTTCAGCATGGAAATATCATTGCAACAGCTTTTATTTAGCCAGAAATCAAGAGTGTAAGTTTTTATGCGCTTAAAAGCATTTTTAGGCCGAATGAGCAAATATCCTTGTTTCTGCCAATTGCAGCAAAATACTGAAGGGAAAGTGGGTTTTCCTTCATATTTGACCCAGAACAACTCAGTTCAGCATGGAAATATCATTGCAACAGCTTTTATTTAGCCAGAAATCAAGAGTGTAAGTTTTTATGCGCTTAAAAGCATTTTCAGGCCGAATGAGCAAATATGCTTGTTTCTGCCAAGTGCAGCAAAATACTGAAGGGAAAGTGGGTTTGCCTTCATATTTGACCCAGAACAACTCAGTTCAGCATGGAAATATCATTGCAACAGCTTTTATTTAGCCAGAAATCAAGAGTGTAAGTTTTTATGCGCTTAAAAGCATTTTCAGGCCGAATGAGCAAATATGCTTGTTTCTGCCAATTGCAGCAAAATACTGAAGGGAAAGTGGGTTTGCCTTCATAGTTGACCCAGAACAACTCAGTTCAGCATGGAAATATCATTGCAACAGCTTTTATTTAGCCAGAAATCAAGAATTTAAGTTTGTATGCGCTTAAAAGCATTTTCAGGCCAAATGAGCTGATTTCTGCCAATTGCAGCAAAATACTGAAGGGAAAGTGGGTTTGCCTTCATATTTGACCCAGAACAACTCAGTTCAGCATGGAAATATCATTGCAACAGCTTTTCTTTAGCCAGAAATCAAGAGTGTAAGTTTTTATGCGCTTAAAAGCATTTTCAGGCCGAATGAGCAAATATGCTTGTTTCTGCCAAGTGCAGCAAAATACTGAAGGGAAAGTGGGCTTGCCTTCATATTTGACCCAGAACAACTCAGTTCAGCATGGAAATATCATTGCAACAGCTTTTCTTTAGCCAGAAATCAAGAGTGTAAGTTTTTATGCGCTTAAAAGCATTTTCAGGCCGAATGAGCAAATATGCTTGTTTCTGCCAAGTGCAGCAAAATACTGAAGGGAAAGTGGGCTTGCCTTCATATTTGACCCAGAACAACTCAGTTCAGCATGGAAATATCTTTGCAACAGCTTTTATTTAGCCAGAAATCAAGAGTGTAAGTTTTTATGCGCTTAAAAGCATTTTCAGGCCAAATGAGCTGATTTCTGCCAATTGCAGCAAAATACTGAAGGGAAAGTGGGTTTGCCTTCATATTTGACCCAGAACAACTCAGTTCAGCATGGACATATCATTGCAACAGCTTTTATTTAGCCAGAAATCAAGAGTGTAAGTTTTTATGCGCTTAAAAGCATTTTCAGGCCGAATGAGCAAATATGCTTGTTTCTGCCAATTGCAGCAAAATACTGAAGGGAAAGTGGGCTTGCCTTCATATTTGACCCAGAACAACTCAGTTCAGCATGGAAATATCTTTGCAACAGCTTTTATTTAGCCAGAAATCAAGACTGTAAGTTTTTATGCGCTTAAAAGCATTTTCAGGCCAAATGAGCTGATTTCTGCCAATTGCAGCAAAATACTGAAGGGAAAGTGGGTTTGCCTTCATATTTGACCCAGAACAACTCAGTTCAGCATGGAAATATCATTGCAACAGCTTTTATTTAGCCAGAAATCAAGAATGTAAGTTTTTATGCGCTTAAAAGCATTTTCAGGCCGAATGAGCAAATATGCTTGTTTCTGCCAATTGCAGCAAAATACTGAAGGGAAAGTGGGTTTGCCTTCATATTTGACCCAGAACAACTCAGTTCAGCATGGAAATATCATTGCAACAGCTTTTATTTAGCCAGAAATCAAGAATGTAAGTTTTTATGCGCTTAAAAGCATTTTCAGCCCAAATGAGCTGATTTCTGCCAATTGCAGCAAAATACTGAAGGGAAAGTGGGTTTGCCTTCATATTTGACCCAGAACAACTCAGTTCAGCATGGAAATATCATTGCAACAGCTTTTATTTAGCCAGAAATCAAGAGTGTAAGTTTTTATGCGCTTAAAAGCATTTTCAGGCCGAATGAGCAAATATGCTTGTTTCTGCCAATTGCAGCAAAATACTGAAGGGAAAGTGGGTTTGCCTTCATATTTGACCCAGAACAACTCAGTTCAGCATGGAAATGTCATTGCAACAGCTTTTATTTAGCCAGAAATCAAGAGTGTAAGTTTTTATGCGCTTAAAAGCATTTTCAGGCCGAATGAGCAAATATGCTTGTTTCTGCCAATTGCAGCAAAATACTGAAGGGAAAGTGGGTTTGCCTTCATATTTGACCCAGAACAACTCAGTTCAGCATGGAAATGTCATTGCAACAGCTTTTATTTAGCCAGAAATCAAGAGTGTAAGTTTTTATGCGCTTAAAAGCATTTTCAGGCCGAATGAGCAAATATGCTTGTTTCTGCCAATTGCAGCAAAATACTGAAGGGAAAGTGGGTTTGCCTTCATATTTGACCCAGAACAACTCAGTTCAGCATGGAAATATCATTGCAAAGGCTTTTATTTAGCCAGAAATCAAGAGTGTAAGTTTTTATGCGCTTAAAAGCATTTTCAGGCTGAATGAGCAAATATGCTTGTTTCTGCCAATTGCAGCAAAATACTGAAGGGAAAGTGGGTTTGCCTTCATATTTGACCCAGAACAACTCAGTTCAGCATGGAAATATCATTGCAACAGCTTTTATTTAGCCAGAAATCAAGAATGTAAGTTTTTATGCGCCTCAAAGCATTTTCAGGCCAAATGAGCTGATTTCTGCCAATTGCAGCAAAATACTGAAGGGAAAGTGGGTTTGCCTTCATATTTGACCCAGAAAAAATCAGTTCAGCATGGAAATATCATTGCAACAGCTTTTATTTAGCCAGAAATCAAGAGTGTAAGTTTTTATGCGCTTAAAAGCATTTTCAGGCCGAATGAGCAAATATGCTTGTTTCTGCCAATTGCAGAAAAATACTGAAGGGAAAGTGGGTTTGCCTTCATATTTGACCCAGAACAACTCAGTTCAGCATGGAAATATCATTGCAACAGCTTTTATTTAGCCAGAAATCAAGAGTGTAAGTTTTTATGCGCTTAAAAGCATTTTCAGGCCGAATGAGCAAATATGCTTGTTTCTGCCAATTGCAGCAAAATACTGAAGGGAAAGTGGGTTTGCCTTCATATTTGACCCAGAACAACTCAGTTCAGCATGGAAATATCATTGCAACAGCTTTTATTTAGCCAGAAATCAAGAATGTAAGTTTTTATGCGCTTAAAAGCATTTTCAGGCCAAATGAGCTGATTTCTGCCAATTGCAGCAAAATACTGAAGGGAAAGTGGGTTTGCCTTCATATTTGACCCAGAACAACTCAGTTCAGCATGGAAATATCATTGCAACAGCTTTTATGCTTTTATTTAGCCAGAAATCAAGAGTGTAAGTTTTTATGCGCTTAAAAGCATTTTCAGGCCGAATGAGCAAATATGCTTGTTTCTGCCAATTGCAGCAAAATACTGAAGGGAAAGTGGGTTTGCCTTCATATTTGACCCAGAACAACTCAGTTCAGCATGGAAATATCATTGCAACAGCTTTTATTTAGCCAGAAATCAAGAATGTAAGTTTATATGCGCTTAAAAGCATTTTCAGGCCAAATGAGCTGATTTCTGCCAATTGCAGCAAAATACTGAAGGGAAAGTGGGTTTGCCTTCATATTTGACCCAGAACAACTCAGTTCAGCATGGAAATATCATTGCAACAGCTTTTATTTAGCCAGAAATCAAGAGTGTAAGTTTTTATGCGCTTAAAAGCATTTTCAGGCCGAATGAGCAAATATGCTTGTTTCTGCCAAGTGCAGCAAAATACTGAAGGGAAAGTAGGTTTGCCTTCATATTTGACCCAGAACAACTCAGTTCAGCATGGAAATATCATTGCAACAGCTTTTATTTAGCCAGAAATCAAGAGTATAAGTTTTTATGCGCTTAAAAGCATTTTCAGGCCAAATGAGCTGATTTCTGCCAATTGCAGCAAAATACTGAAGGGAAAGTGGGTTTGCCTTCAGATTTGACCCAGAACAACTCAGTTCAGCATGGAAATATCATTGCAACAGCTTTTATTTAGCCAGAAATCAAGAGTGTAAGTTTTTATGCGCTTAAAAGCATTTTCAGGCCGAATGAGCAAATATGCTTGTTTCTGCCAATTGCAGCAAAATACTGAAGGGAAAGTGGGTTTGCCTTCATATTTGACCCAGAACAACTCAGTTCAGCATGGAAATATCATTGCAACAGCTTTTATTTAGCCAGAAATCAAGAGTGTAAGTTTTTATGCGCTTAAAAGCATTTTCAGGCCGAATGAGCAAATATGCTTGTTTCTGCCAAGTGCAGCAAAATACTGAAGGGAAAGGGGGTTTGCCTTCATATTTGAACCAGAACAACTCAGTTCAGCATGGAAATATCATTGCAACAGCTTTTATTTAGCCAGAAATCAAGAGTGTAAGTTTTTATGCGCTTAAAAGCATTTTCAGTCCGAATGAGCAAATATGCTTGTTTCTGCCAATTGCAGCAAAATACTGAAGGGAAAGTGGGTTTGCCTTCATATTTGACCCAGAACAACTCAGTTCAGCATGGAAATATCATTGCAACAGCTTTTATTTAGCCAGAAATCAAGAGTGTAAGTTTTTATGCGCTTAAAAGCATTTTCAGGCCGAATGAGCAAATATGCTTGTTTCTGCCAATTGCAGCAAAATACTGAAGGGAAAGTAGGTTTGCCTTCATATTTGACCCAGAACAACTCAGTTCAGCATGGAAATATCATTGCAACAGCTTTTATTTAGCCAGAAATCAAGAGTATAAGTTTTTATGCGCTTAAAAGCATTTTCAGGCCAAATGAGCTGATTTCTGCCAATTGCAGCAAAATACTGAAGGGAAAGTGGGTTTGCCTTCATATTTGACCCAGAACAACTCAGTTCAGCATGGAAATATCATTGCAACAGCTTTTATTTAGCCAGAAATCAAGAGTGTAAGTTTTTATGCGCTTAAAAGCATTTTCAGGCCGAATGAGCAAATATGCTTGTTTCTGCCAATTGCAGCAAAATACTGAAGGGAAAGTGGGTTTGCCTTCATATTTGACCCAGAACAACTCAGTTCAGCATGGAAATATCATTGCAACAGCTTTTATTTAGCCAGAAATCAAGAGTGTAAGTTTTTATGCGCTTAAAAGCATTTTCAGGCCGAATGAGCAAATATGCTTGTTTCTGCCAATTGCAGATAAATACTGAAGGGAAAGTGGGCTTGCCTTCATATTTGACCCAGAACAACTCAGTTCAGCATGGAAATATCTTTGCAACAGCTTTTATTTAGCCAGAAATCAAGACTGTAAGTTTTTATGCGCTTAAAAGCATTTTCAGGCCAAATGAGCTGATTTCTGCCAATTGCAGCAAAATACTGAAGGGAAAGTGGGTTTGCCTTCATATTTGACCCAGAACAACTCAGTTCAGCATGGAAATATCATTGCAACAGCTTTTATTTAGCCAGAAA